>NC_056745.1:564594331-564948081 GCF_019279795.1 Protopterus annectens
AACACCACTAGCTGTGGATATGCATATTTCAGCCTTGTTATGACCTCATTAGCACAGCACAAGCAAAGTGTTTGACTAAGCATTAGAAGCACAGGGCTCTTATACACAGCTGATGTCCACTATCATTAGAGTCACTGCAAAAATATCCCAAACAACAAAGTAAAACAACGAGTGAGAAGGTCACTGAAAAAACAATCAGTAAAAACAAAAATGAAAACTCCAGCAAGCTAGAACTTCCACCGAGTGACCTCCCAAACCTCTTGTATCAGAGGCACATTAGATATATGCAAATGAGCCTTGTGAACATCAGGTGTTTCAGCTTATTGGCAATTCTGAATGCCCATGACTTGTTTCGTCATTTTAATGGACAATTTCAGGCCAATAAAGCCAAACACCACTAGCTGTGGATATGCATATTTTGGCCTTGTTATGACCTCGTCAGCACAGCACAAGCAGACTGTTTGACTAAGCATTAGAAACCATTAAAATGACAAAACAAGTCATGAGCATTCAGAATTTCCAATAAGCCGAAACACCTGATGTTCATAAGGCTCCTTTGCATATATCCCATGTGCATCTGATACAAGAGGTTTGGGAGGTCACTCAGTGGAAGTTCTAGCTTTGCTGGAGTTTTCATTCTTGTTTTTTCTGATTGGAATTTCAGTGACCTTCTCACTCATTGTTTTAGTTTGTTGTTTGGGATATTTTGCAGTGACCCTAATGATAATGGACATCAGTTGCGTATAACAACCCTGTGTTTCTAATGCTTCATCAAAATTCTACTTTTACTGCGCTGATGAGGTAATAACAAGGCCAAAATATGTATATCTACAGCTAGAGGGGTTTGGCTTTATTGGCATGAAATTGTCAATTAAAATGATGAAACAAGCCATGGGCATTCAGAATTGCTAATAAGTTGAAACACCTGATATTCATAAGGCTCATTTGCATGTATCCCATGTGCTTCTGATACAAGAGGTTTGGGGGGTCACTCAGTGGAACTACTAGACTAATGGTATCATTAATAAACCAGTAGTGGAAGCACACCCAACAAAATTTCCAAATACTATACTAATCATACAATTAATAAATCAGCAGTGGATGCATGCCTCAATAAATTCACTATTGCTATACTAATGCTTTCATTAATAAACCAGCAGTGCAAGCACACCCCACATAATTCCCAATTACTAAGTTAAGGCTATCATTAATAAACCGGCAGCAGAAGCATGTCTCACCTCATTGCCAATTACTAAACTAATGCTATCATTAATAAAGTAGCAGTGGAAGTACGCCCTACATAATTCCCAATTATTACACTAATGCTATCATTAATACACTGGCAGTGGAGACATGCCTCACATAATTCCCAATTACTATACTAATGGTATCATTAATAAACCAGTAGTGGAGGCATGCCCCACATAATTCCCAATTACTAAACTAATGCTATCATCATTAAACCAGCTGTGGAAGCACTCTCCGCATAATTCACAATTATTATGCTAATGCTTTCATTAATAAACCAGCAGTGCAAGCATGCCACACATAATTCCCCATTACTAAGCTAATGCTATCATTAATAAACTAGTAGAGAAAGCATGCCACACCTGACGCACAATTACTGTACTAATGTCATAATTAACAAACCATCAATGGAAGCATTCCCAAAATAATTGCCAGTTACAGTACTAATGCTATCGATAATAAGCCAGTAGTGGAAGCATACCCCATATAATTCACAATTACTACACTAATGCTATCATTAATACACTGGCAGTGGCAGCATGCCCCACATAATTCCCAATTACTACACTAATGCTATAATTAATAAACCAGCAATGGAAGCATGCATCACATAATTCACAATTACTATACTAATGCTATCATTGATAAACCAGTAGTGGAAGCATGCATCACATAATTCCCAATATTACACTAAAGGTGTCATTAATAAAGCAGCAGTGGAAGCATGCCCCACACAATTCCCAATGACTATAATACTGCTATCATTAATAAAGCAGCAGTGGAAGCAGGCACCACATAAATCCAAATTCCTCTACTAATGCGACCATTAGTATGGCAGTAGTAGAAGCATACCCTACATGATTCCCAATTACTATACTAATGCTATGATTAATAAACCAGCAGTGGAAGCATGCCTCACATTAATTCCCAATAGCGATTTCAATGCTATCGTTAATAAACCAGCAGTAGAAGCATGCCCCACATAATTCCCAATTACTATACTAATACTATCATCAGTACTAGTATAGTAATTTGGAATTACTATACTAATACTATCATCAGTAAACCAGTTGTGGAAGCATGATCCACATACTTCCCAATTACTAAGCTAATGCTGTCTTTAAGTAACCGGCAGTAGAAAGATGCCCCACATAATCTCCAATTACTGTACTAATGCAATCGTTAATAAACAGGCAGTGGTAGCATGCCCCACACAATGTCCAATTACTATACTAATGCTATCATTAATAAACCAGCAATGGAAGCACGCCCCACATAAATTCCAATTACTATACTAATGCTGTCATTAATAAAGCAGCAGTGGAGGCATTCCCTACATAATTCTTAGTTAGTTTACTAATGTTATCATTAGTAAACCTGCAGTGTAAGCATGCCCCACATAATTTCCAATTATTATACTAATGCTATTGTTAATACTCCAGTAGTGTAATCATGCCCCACATAATTCCCAATTACTATACTAATGCTACTAGAAGTAGGCACCACATAAATCCAAATTAATCTACTAATGCTATCATTAATAAACCAGTAGTGGAAGCACTCCCTACATGATTCCCAATTACTAAACGAATGCTATCATCAATAAACCAGCAGTGTAATCATGCCTCACATAACTTCCACTGAGTGACCCCCCCCCCAAACCTCTTGTATCAGAGGCACATTAGATATATGCAAATGAGCCTTATGAACATCAGGTGGTTCAGCTTATTGGCAATTCTGAATGCCCATGACTTGTTTCATCATTTTAATGGACAATTTCAGGCCAATAAAGCCAAACACCACTAGCTGTGGATATGCATATTTTGGCCTTGTTATGACCTCGTCAGCACAGCACAAGCAGACTGTTTGACTAAGCATTAGAAACCATTAAAATGACAAAACAAGTCATGAGCATTCAGAATTTCCAATAAGCTGAAACACCTGATGTTCATAAGGCTCCTTTGCATATATCCCATGTGCATCTGATACAAGAGGTTTGGGAGGTCACTCAGTGGAAGTTCTAGCTTTGCTGGAGTTTTCATTCTTGTTTTTACTGATTGGAATTTCAGTGTCCTTCTCACTCATTGTTTTAGTTTGTTGTTTGGGATATTTTGCAGTGACCCTAATGATAATGGACATCAGTTGGGTATAACATCCCTGTGTTTCTAATGCTTAGTCAAAACTCTACTTTTACTGCGCTGATGAGATAATAACAAGGCCAAAATATGCATATCTACAGCTAGAGGGGTTTGGCTTTATTGGCATGAAATTGTCAATTAAAATGATGAAACAAGCCATTGGCATTCAGAATTGCTAATAAGTTGAAACACCTGATATTCATAAGGCTCATTTGCATGTATCCCATGTGCCTCTGATACAAGAGGTTTGGGAGGTCACTGAGTGGAACTACTACACTAATAGTATCATTAATAAACCAGCAGTGGAAGCACACCCAACAAAATTTCCAAATACTATACTAATCATACAATTAATAAATCAGCAGTGGATGCATGCCTCAATAAATTCCCTATTGCTATACTAATGCTTTCATTATTAAACCTGCAGTGCAAGCACACTCCACATTATTTCCAATTACTAAGTAAAGGCTATCATTAATAAACCGGCAGCAGAAGCATGTCCCACTTTATTGCCAATTACTAAACTAATGCTATCATTAATAAACCAGCAGTGGAAGTAAGCCCTACATAATTCCCAATTACTACACTAATGCTATCATTAATACACTGGCAGTGGAGACATGCCTCACATAATTCCCAATTACTATACTAATGGTATCATTAATAAACCAGTAGTGGAGGCATGCCCCACATAATTCCCAATTACTATACTAATGCTATCATCATTAAACCAGCTGTGGAAGCACTCTCCACATAATTCACAATTATTATGCTAATGCTTTCATTAATAAACCAGCAGTGCAAGCATGCCACATATAATTCCCCATTACTAAGCTAATGCTATCATTAATAAACTAGTAGAGAAAGCATGCCACACCTGACGCCCAATTACTGTACTAATGTTATAATTAACAAACCGTCAGTGGAAGCATTCCCAAAATAATTGCCAGTTACAGTAATAATGCTATCGATAATAAGCCAGCAGTGGAAGCATACCCCATATAATTCACAATTACTACACTAATGCTATCATTAATACACTGGCAGTGGCAGCATGCCCCACATAATTCCCAATTACTACACTAATGCTATAATTAATAAACCAGCAATGGAAGCATGCATCACATAATTCACAATTACTATACTAATGCTATCATTGATAAACCAGTAGTGGAAGCATGCATCACATAATTCCCAATATTACACTAAAGGTGTCATTAATAAAGCAGCAGTGGAAACATGCCCCACACAATTCCCAATGACTATGCTACTGCTATCATTAATAAAGCAGCAGTGGAAGCAGGCACCACATAAATCCAAATTACTCTACTAATGCGACCATTAGTATGGCAGTAGTGGAAGCATACCCTACATGATTCCCAATTACTTTACTAATGCTATGATTAATAAACCAGCAGTGGAAGCATGCCTCACATTAATTCCCAATAGCTATGTCAATGCTATCGTTAATAAACCAGCAGTAATAGCATGCCCCTCATAATTCCCAATTACTATACTAATACTATCATCAGTACTAGTATAGTAATTTGGAATTACTATACTAATACTATCATCAGTAAACCAGTTGTGGAAGCACAATCCACATATTTCCCAATTACTAAGCTAATGCTGTCTTTAAGTAACCGGCAGTAGAAAGATGCCCCACATAATCTCCAATTACTGTACTAATGCAATCGTTAATAAACAGGCAGTGGTAGCATGCCACACACAATGTCCAATTACTATACTAATGCTATCATTAATAAACCAGCAATGGAAGCACGCCCCACATAAATTCCAATTACTATACTAATGCTGTCATTAATAAAGCAGCAGTGGAGGCATTCCCTACATAATTCCTAGTTAGTTTACTAATGTTATCATTAGTAAACCTGCAGTGTAAGCATGCCCCACATAATTTCCAATTATTATACTAATGCTATCGTTAATACCCCAGTAGTGTAATCATGCCCCACATAATTCCCAATTACTATACTAATGCTACTAGAAGTAGGCACCACATAAATCCAAATTAATCTACTAATGCTATCATTAATAAACCAGTAGTGGAAGCACTCCCTACATGATTCCCAATTACTAAACTAATGCTATCATCAATAAATCAGCAGTGTAATCATGCCTCACATAACTTCCACTGAGTGACCCCCCAAACCTCTTGTATCAGAGGCACATTAGATATATGCAAATGAGCCTTATGAACATCAGGTGTTTCAATGTATTGGCAATTTTGAATACCCGTGACTTGTTTCATCATTTTAATGGACGATTTCAGGCCAATAAAGCCAAACACCACTAGCTGTGGCTATGCATATTTCAGCCTTGTTATGACCTCATTAGCACAGCACAAGCAAAGTGTTTGACTAAGCATTAGAAGCACAGGGCTCTTATACCCAGCTGATGTCCATTATCATTAGAGTCACTGCAAAAATATCCCAAACAACAAAGTAAAACAATGAGTGAGAAGGTCACTGAAAAAACAATCAGTAAAAACAAAAATGAAAACTCCAGCAAGCTAGAACTTCCACCGAGTGACCTCCCAAACCTCTTGTATCAGAGGCACATTAGATATATGCAAATGAGCCTTGTGAACATCAGGTGTTTCAGCTTATTTGCAATTCTGAATGCCCATGACTTGTTTCGTCATTTTAATGGCAAAGAACGTCCTCCTGCGCGAAGGTAAATGCACGGCTCCCAACACAAGACAAACGGAACAAAAAGAATGGAGCCAGCAATCAGTGACTGAAATTAATCTATTAGTTAAATAGCATTACAGCAAATACAAACAGACCGGTTTCGGCTGGTAAATTACACAGCCTTCTTCAGTGTATGCAAAAAATTCCAATACATGCTGTTTAAATAATCAACACATGGATCCCATTGGTTAGGTGCTTATAAATATTCATTAAGACCGGGGTAAAAAAGACCACCCAGTTTAATTATCCACTTTTTTCTTTACAATTTAAAATGCTATGCCAACCAGTTTTATTTTTACGATCACCTTGTATTATATCAATTATAATAAACATAAATTTGGCTGTTGGATGGACCAACTGGTGTTTATATGGAGCATTAGTCACCTTTTTGTGTTTGATGTTACTATAATGTTCGGAAATACGTAGTCTAATGCACCTGGAGGTTTGCCCAATGTAGAATGCTCCACAGCTACATGTGGCCAAATAAATGGCCCAATCACTACTACAATTCACAAAAATGTTTAAATCAAAAACTTTGGGGCAATTTCTACTTGAGAACTCCTTGGTTGTGGAGATATATTTACAATTAATGCAGTGGCCACAAGGAAAACACCCACGTAAAGTGTCACCTGACAAAGTTCTCTGTACCATGCCAGTATGTTTGTTATCACTACATTTGTAGTGATTGAAATAGGATTTAAGTTTTTTACCATTCCTATAAGAAAAAATGCACCTATCCGGGATGGTGTTTGCAACATCCGGGTCGCACTGCAAGATATTCCAATGTCTCCGGACACTCTCCAGTAAACAATTGGTATTACAACCATAAGTTGCAATGAGTCTCAGTGGTTGAAATGGTTTATCAGATTGTTCCCTATATTTGAGTAGGTCAGTGCGTTGCATATTATTGACCTGACGTTTGGCAACTGCAATGGTGCCAGCATTGTAACCCCTTTGTTTAAATCTTTGTGTAAGGTCATTTTGGTTCCTACAAAATGTAGATTGTTGAGAACAGATACGTTTGGCTCTGATGAATTGAGACTTAGGTATGTTCCTAGCTATGTGTGGAGCATGGTAGCTGGAGGCATGTAATAGGGGGTTATGTTGTGGGAACTTTCTATACATTTCCGATTCTAGTGTACCATCAGGGAGGTTCCGCAATAGTACATCCAAGAATGTTATATTGTTGATGTCATGTTGTTCAGTGAAACATAAACCCCATTCATTGTTATTCAAATAACAGACAAACTCATTAAGTCTGGACTCTGTGCCCCTCCAGACAAGCCATACATCATCCAAGTAACGTCTCCATATGTCCATATCTGGAAGAAAAATGTTCCTGGTAGAATTATAAATCATCTCCATTTCTACATAAGCCATGAAAAGGTCAGCATATATGGGGGCAAAAGATGCCCCCATAGCCGTACCTTTGGTTTGTCAGAAACATACGTCTTTGTAGTAAAAGACGTTACAAGTAAGAACATACCTAGCTATGTCCACCAGAAAATAATTGAATATAGAGCTGTACAAGTTAGTATTATTAAGCCAATATGCTAAAGCCTTAAGACCTGCCTGATGTGGAATGTTGGTATATAATGCGCTCACATCAAGCGTACACAAGAACCAATCGGCTTCCAATTGTGTATCCGATATAATTTGCAGGAAGTTTGTGGTATCTTGTAGCCTGGAGCGAATGAAAGGTAACAGAGGTTTAAGATATTTGGTCAAAAACAATGATAAGGGCTCCGTCAGATAGTTTCTGCCAGAAACTATTGGTCTTCCCGGAGGATGCTTAGCATCTTTATGAATCTTGGGCAGAAAATAGATGTATTGAACACTGGGATCCTTAATAGTCAATTGTTGTAGTGTGTCATTAGAAATGACACCCCTATCATTTGCATTCTTTAAGAACCGTTCAATACATCTAGTAAATCTACCCATGGGATCCACCCCCATATGTGTATAGTATCGTGCATCAAACAACTGCCTACGGGCTTCCTTATCATAATCTATCCAGTTTTGGACCACTACAGCTCCACCTTTATCTGCAGATGTTATTACAATTTGTTTGTTCTTCTGAAGTTCCAAAATGGCCCGTCTCTCAGTAGAAGTTATGTTGTTATGTTTGAAAGCAATTTCAGAACTGAGAAAATGTATGTCTTTAAGTACACTATTTTGGAACTGTTGAACAACCGCATGCATAGGCGGAGTGAAATTAGATTTATGATAAATAAATTTACCACCATTAGGATTGAAACCAGAGTCACCAAAAAACATTCTTAGATTGATAGATCTACAAAATTGAATCAAATCTTGTGCAAATATATCTTCAGATATGATAGAGCCAGGTATAAAATTCAGACCTTTATTCAAAACCTGGATATGTACATCAGACAGATCATAGTTAGACAAATTCAAAATGTTATTTTGAGTACAACAATTCAATTCCCTAATGCCATCTCCAGTAACCCCTGTAGGTTGTGAACTTTTCCTGTGTTTACGCCCCCCACGTCTGCGTGTGTTCCTAAAGGGACACTTCCAGAACTTCTTTTGGGGGATGGAGATCCTGTTGCTGCCAGGGATTCGTTATCAGTACCTGAGGACGTGTCCTCAAAAGATGAAATACCATCAGAAGTATTTTTACGTAAAATAGACCTGGGTCTTTTTCTCTTTCTAACAGATGTAGGGAGATTGTTAAATCTCACATGTTTAGTCTGAAATAGAAATGGGTTCCCGCGGGAATAGTCCTCCTGATCCCTGGTAAATTTCTTCATTTTCCTAGAACGTAATTCAGCATCGAACTTTTTCAGATCTGAACCAACTTTGTTAAGTTTGGCCTCAAAAGAGGGTTCTTGTTCATAACATTTCAATTTGTCAGCCAGGACTTTGATCTCTGCTAACCCCCTATCAATAGCCCTATTATGGAATTTGTATAATTCAACTACAAAAGACATCATAGCTTCATGCTGTATTTTCGACCATTGTGTATTCAGTTCAACATCCGCATTATTTACATGCGGAATGGTACGTATCCTCAACCCCCTAGGGGTAATGTTAGTGGCCTGGTAGGCCTTGAAAAGCTTGCTGTGCCACACATTGGCACGTAATGCTCTAAGTTGTTTATTAAGATCCTCAATTAGTTTCTGGCTTGATAAGTCAGGGCTGATGTTATCAACACAATCAGCATTTCCACTATTCAGAGAGCCTAATCCAAAAGGCCCAAGATCTTCCCTATCAGCCACCAATCCTGAAATGAGATTAGATTGGTCCATAATGATATAAATTTTGAAACTTAGTACCTATTCAGAAAGCTGTCAATCATGGTCAATTTGAAAATACCACAACAGCAAAATGAAGAATATTATAAAGGACAATAGCAGCAAAAAAGCAGTTCACGATAGTAAAAAGGCTGCGTCCATACCTAATATTCAAAGGTCAAACCACATAAATCAGAATTAAACCAAAAGACTTTAGTGGGAACAATATAACAAGTGACCACCCAAGCACACAATGAAATGTATGTAAGTTCGATGCTGAACCACAATCCAAGCAATGAAAACAAAAACCTAAAAAAATACTTATTAATAAGAAAATATTATTATGACCAGAGATTAGAAGAACATACCCACTGGCACCATAGAAATAAAAAACCTGATGCTGATCAAAACAGGTATAATAATGCAAGTTGACTAATATCACCACTTAAAAAATAATGGTGAAAATGTTATGTTACCATCTAATTTATACATCAATAATATATTGTTCAAAAACTAGGTAGCAATCATGCACGTTAGCATAAAATGACAAAAGTAAAGAAAGGGAACAATTTGTTGGTAATATGGAACCTGTAGTGACCTTGCCTATACCTGAAAGTGTTGTAAACTTCAGGATATTGAAAACCTGCAGTTATTTATATACAATGGACCTCTTAACTCAACAAGAAGATGTAAACCAGCCATAATGTGAATTACATACACAAGATATCAAAATCCCCAACGAATGAACAATATAAAGTTGAGATATATATATTGAAAGATCTAAATAGCAGGCATCAATTATATTTATATCACAAAATGTATCATAGACCACAAGACAAATGTGGTTAAATGGACAAACAACTGTTACATATCTTGTTCTGAATAAAAAGCTTAAATGTAGTTAGTGAACCACAAACATATAACTCTGGCATGAAAGTCATGAACTGCTACCAATACGCTGAACCAAAAAATGATTCAAATTGTGAAAAACAGTTTAAGAAGTTCTGCCCAAATATTAATACCTGATGTGAAGTAGAATAACCATCAATATAGTGAAAAACACCAATCATGAACCTGCTAATATATATGTATTGATCCTAATCTAATTAACCCTCCTAAAAAATGCCAAAATAGCCCCTCAAACATGAGAGAAAAAATAGTAGAAAGTCCAATGTTCACTAAAAAAAGAGAACTGAATATGGATATTATTATAGTCCAAACTTATCCTGAAATTAAAGCAAGGTAGGTATGTAGTTGCACTAAAGAGTCTTCCAAGTCCATCGCAATGTAGACAAGTCCAAATGTGAATGGTTCCGTCAGCACCGACCCTTGATATACACTAAACTGTTGCTAAATATCATCCGGAGGTTTATATAGGCAAATTCCTGCTTCCACTTAAGCGAAAAAAAGTCAATAGATGAATGGCGAACACCCAGAAATCAGTCGCGTATGATGATAGTATTATATCCGCGACACATACAGAGAACCAAAATACGTGCATATATACGTTCCAAACTGAAGTATAAAGCCAAAAAAGGCTATAAACCATACATACAGTTAGTCCCGTTGAACCATATCGGCCCAAGGCAAACAAGATGGTGTAGCAGCAGGGCGATGGTGAAACAGTTTAGGTTATGTCCAAATATAAGATTAAGAGTGTATACACCAATATATACACCAAAGCCGAAGTGGAAAAGACTGTGGTCAAACAATATTGAAAAACAATGTCAAAAAGTCACCAAGGGGATCCAAATAATAACAAAAGCTCCAATAAGGCGTGCTGCAATGAATCCCTGAAGCAGCAACCAAGTCACCAACCCCAGCAGGAAGTGAAGGAGAGTAACAGCAAAGAACGTCCTCCTAATCTAATTTCACTCCGCCTATGCATGCGGTTGTTCAACAGTTCCAAAATAGTGTAAAGACATACATTTTCTCAGTTCTGAAATTGCTTTCAAACATAACAACATAACTTCTACTGAGAGACGGGCCATTTTGGCCAATAAAGCCAAACACCACTAGCTGTGGATATGCATATTTTGGCCTTGTTATGACCTCGTCAGCACAGCACAAGCAGACTGTTTGACTAAGCATTAGAAACCATTAAAATGACAAAACAAGTCATGAGCATTCAGAATTTCCAATAAGCCGAAACACCTGATGTTCATAAGGCTCCTTTGCATATATCCCATGTGCAGCTGATACAAGAGGTTTGGGAGGTCACTCAGTGGAAGTTCTAGCTTTGCTGGAGTTTTCATTCTTGTTTTTACTGATTGGAATTTCAGTGTCCTTCTCACTCATTGTTTTAGTTTGTTGTTTGGGATATTTTGCAGTGACCCTAATGATAATGGACATCAGTTGCGTATAACAACCCTGTGTTTCTAATGCTTAGTCAAAACTCTACTTTTACTGCGCTGATGAGATAATAACAAGGCCAAAATATGCATATCTACAGCTAGAGGGGTTTGGCTTTATTGGCATGAAATTGTCAATTAAAAAAGTTGAAACACCTGATATTCATAAGGCTCATTTGCATGTATCCCATGTGCCTCTGATACAAGAGGTCTGGGAGGTCACTCAGTGGAACTACTACACTAATGGTATCATTAATAAACCAGCAGTGGAAACACACCCAACAAAATTTCCAAATACTATACTAATCATACAATTAATAAATCAGCAGTGGATGCATGCCTCAATAAATTCACTATTGCTATACTAATGCTTTCATTAATAAACCAGCAGTGCAAGCACACCCCACATAATTCCCAATTACTAAGTTAAGGCTATCATTAATAAACCGGCAGCAGAAGCATGTCTCACCTCATTGCCAATTACTAAACTAATGCTATCATTAATAAACCAGCAGTGGAAGTACGCCCTACATAATTCCCAATTATTACACTAATGCTATCATTAATACATTGGCAGTGGAGCCATGCCTCACATAATTCCCAATTACTAAACTAATGCTATCATCAATAAACCAGCAGTGGAGGCATACCTCACATAATTTCTAATTGTTATATTAAAGCTATCATCAATAAACCAGCAGTTTAATCATGCCTCACATAATTCTGAATTACTACACTACTGCTTTCAATAATAAACCAGCAGTGGAAGCATGCCCCACAAAATTCCCAATTACTATACTATTGTTATCATCAATAAAGCGTGGAGGCATCTCCTACATAATTCCTAGTTAGTTTACAAATGCTATCAGTACTAAACCAGCAGTTGAAGCATGCCACAAATAACTTCCATTTACTATACTAATGCTGTCGTTAATAAACCAGCAGTGGAAGGATGCCCCACATAATTTGCATTAGTATACTAATGTTTTCATTAATAAACCAGCAGTGGAAGCATGCCAGACAAAATTAGCAATTACTATACTAACGATACCATTAATAAACCAGCAGTGGAAGCATGCCCCACATAATTTCCAAGTACTATACTAATGCCATTATTAATAAAACAGCAGTAGAAGCATGCCCCACATAATTCCAATTACTAGACACAGTAGCAAAAAGGCACAGCACGACCATCCACATATAAACAGGTTTATTAAATCCAAACTTTCGAGTGAAAGCTCTTTTTCAAGAATTAAACACTTAATTAAAACCACACATTAAATAAGTAACACGAGCCAATCAAAAAACACATATCATTAACTCATTAAATACTTCATAAAATGCTTCTACAGTCTTAAATGCATATCTAGTTACTTAATAATAACTTATTATAAAACATTGGGAAACTATATTCCCATTATTTTATCCTAAAAGATCTATATAATATAATATGTAATACCCTCCAACTAACATATGCTTGCCTTAACTTTAAATTGGGTTTAATACTATTAACTTTATTCAACCCTGGATATACATCTGATCAGAAACAGTTTATCCATTTGTACTCTGCCCCTCATATTAACTATATCTCCTCCCCTATTATTCTTAAACACGCTCAGTAGCACTCTAAATTTAAATACATGTTCATTCCCATGTTCTAAGTTATGTTTACTAAATGCATTTGTTTCAACTCCTCTATGTATCTCTAAGTGTGAGTCTTTTCTTTCTTTAAATTTACAATTAGTTTTACCAATATAAAAACATGGGCATTTCTCACAATTAGCTAGATATGCAATATTTTCACTGTTACATGTACAAAAAGCTTTAAAACTAAATTTAGCATGTGTAATGGGATGTATAAATTCTGTTTCCATATTGACATACTTACAGAAAGTGCAATTATGGCAGTGGACTGTGCCCTTATTAAATCAAAGTCTCTCTTCCTGCGTATTAAAATATTTAAAACAAAGAAGCAGTTTTAAATTCCTTTCTTTCTTGTAAACAAAGTATGGCCTGCTTCCCTCTATTTTTTTCTCTATTTTTTTAACATTAATATTGGAGCTTAAAATAGTCCAATTCCTTTTAATAATGGACTGAACCTGTCGAGAATGTCTATTATACTTCATCACGTATCCCGTTTTATTAAAATCAGCTGCCATAGAAAGGCTAGCATTATGTCCTGTATCACCTTTTCTAAATAAGTATAGTTTACATATGCTTGGACATTCAGACTTTACATAGTCAGCATTCTCAGCTAGCAAACCTCTATTATAGTCTCTGGCCAGAAAATCTTGTGTCATAGTATCAATCTCTGCCATAAACCCTTCTTTCATAGTATTAAGTCTGCTAGCTCTTAAAAATTGACTTTTAACTATGCCTTTACAAATATGGTTAGGATGCATACTAGAGTTATGTACACATCTAGTTGTCTGTACCTCTTTCCTATGAATAGATGTATGAATTCTACCATTGATATTTAATAATTTCACATCTAAAAAAGTAATTTCTTCTGCTGAACAATAAATTTCAAATCTAAGGAAATCAGTACTTCATTCTAGATGTTCAACAAATAACTCAAGTACCTCCCTAGCCTCTTTCCATAACAATATCATGTCATCTACAAATTGTTTATAATAAATCAAATCACTATTTCGGTAGTCAGTTTTCCTAGAATCAAACACAGTATGTTCTTCCCATCTAGCCAGAACTACATTTGCATAGCTATTGGCTACCGGTGTACCCATAGCCACTCCCAATATTTGGTAATATATTTCACCTCCAGACATAAAAACATTGTTATGCAGAATTACTTCCAATAAAGAATATATCAGTAAAATTTTACTTACTCCAAAATTAATATACATAACCAGAAAATCTCTAACATATTCAATCCCTATATTGTTCGGGATGACTGTAAAAAGAGATTTGATGTCCATAGTTACAAAAAGGACGTTTGTCATGTTATCATTGCCCATAAATTCACCCAAGGGACTCCAGAAACTCACAAGTGTCCTTTATGAAAGCATTACTGTATTTTAATAGTGGTTTGAGTTGCTGATCCAAATATTTTGAAATGGCCGTGGTGGCCCATTGCTTCCCTGAGACTATGGGTCTCATTAGAGGATGCTGCAAATTTTTATGGATTTTGGGTAACCCATAAAATCACAGGACAAACAGGATATTCTGTATAAAAAATAGTTATATTGCTCGAGGGTGACTGCTAGTTGCATCAAATAGTCATATAACTCAGTTTTGATTCTGTAAACCATCTTATTCAATCCATAATTGTTCATGACTTTAAATATATCACCATCATGCAAAAATTCAAGCATTAATTCCTGATATTGTTCAGCACTCAATATAACTGTTCTACCACATTTATCAGCTTGTTTCAAAACAATATCCATCCTGTTAACTAAATCAAACAATGCTTTTCTTTCACATACACTTAAATTATAAAAGCTAGATGACTTCCCCTTCAAAAATAAATTGCAAACATCATTTTCACATAGTTGCAGAAAACCTGTAACAGTTGCTGTACTGTTTGGTACAATTACTATACTAATGCTATCATTAATAAACAGGCAGTGAACACACACCCCACATAATTCCCAATTACTATACTAATTCTATCATTAATAGACTGGCAGTGGAAACCTGCCTCACATAATTCTGCAATTACTAAACTAATACTATCATTAATAAGCCAGTAGTGGAAGCATGGCTCAGATATTTTCCAACTACTGTACTAATGGTATAATTAATAAACCAGCAGTAGATGCATGCCTCACAAAATTACCTATTACTATACTAATGTTTTCATTAATAAACCAGCAGTGCAAGCTGTGATGTCTGTGCCCTGTCCCAGCAATCAAGGAGCCTCAATCCTCACCACTAATACCAGACAGGGTGCCTCATATATGAGGAAAGGATAACAAATACACACAGTAAAGTGCAATTTCCCTTAAGAGCACACGGAGATCACATTCAGTCTGGGGCTGGTCACTCCCTTGCTCCCCAGGTCCCCAGTAAGACTCCCCACTGACACAGCTATAGGGTCCAGATCTCAGCCAAGCTGGGCAAGCTAAAATCTCCAGCACCCTCTGTGTCTAACCAGTGCTTTGTGTCCCTGCCCAAGTAGCTGACACACACACTTTGAAATAAGTTTATACAACCACACAGACACTCCTGGGGAAGGCTGGCACAGGTTCTCCAGCTGTGCCTCTTTTACCCAGACTATATGGTAGCAATTACTGCCACCACCCAGCTAATATTATCGGCTACCCAAAGGCCTTTAAAAGGGTGTCCAGTTATTACTGTGCAATATTATTTTCCAAGTGGTAAGTGTGACTAAACAGTCTTAAGGCTTATTAGAGTGACTTTGTACAGGATCCTTATATACATGCAATGTACTCTTAGAGCTTAACTTATCTCTACACAAACCAGCCACAGTTAAAAGGTTTTAAAATATTTAATAATAAATAATTAAAACCACAAGACATTACTTTCTACTACACAGTCAGTAGTAGTCAAAAGAGTTCAGAGATCACACAGAAATACTTAAAATAAATCAGTAATACGGTTCTGACATCACAGAAAAAACACTTAGTCTAAACATTCTAATTTCTGGCTACTTTTAGGAGATAACACAGTTCTAAAATACTACTTACATAAAGAGAGCATAAGGCAGTGCTGAGTTGGATGATCTGACAAAAATGCTTAATAATCTCTGGTTCTCACTGTTTAAATTGAAACTGCAGTTCTGCTAAAACATTACATCATCTTTTACACTTTCCTGGTGTGCCCAGGCTGACAGAAACTGCATTTACATTCTTTTACATTTAGAGCAATGAAGGACATTCCACATCTAAATTCTGGTCATTAGCTTTAGCCTGAAAACAATTGGCAGGAAGCCTTTATCTAGCCGGACTGGAGCTGAATTTAAACATCAAAGGCAGTGATTAAATAATTTTATTTTCAAAGGACCAACAAGAAATGCTTGACTTAACTTTCTTTACAGCAGATGACAATGCTGCCACACTGTTTTAAATTCAACATTTCCCATTTACAAATGATAGAATTATCTGCACAATTCTATCTGGCTAGGCTGGCAGCCTTCACCCATCTCTACCAGTCTTCACCCCCCCCCCCCCGGAGAACTCAAGCTAGTTTTCCAAGTGATCCTTGTGAAACTCCGCTTGAGAGGGTTAGGTCTATCTGAGTATACCTACCCCATTCCCTGTCTTGAACTCCCATCTGCATTGGCATTTTTACTCCCACTGTGGTGCTGCACTGGCATATCATATGCTTGCAACCCCAGGCTCCATCTTAGCAACTTGGCATTTTGCTGACTGGCTCTGTTTAACCATGTTAGAGGGTTGTGATCTGTCATAACAGTGAATTTTATTCCATACAGATAAGGCTGAAGTTTCTGCATTGCCCACACCATGGCTAGACATTCATTTTCTACAGCTGCATAGCATTCTTCCCTGGGTTGGAGCCTACAACTGAGATAAACCACTGGGTGTTCTTCCCCTTCTGAAGAAATATGGCTGAGTACAGCCCCCACCCCATGGTTTGAAGCATCCACTTGCACAAAAAAATATTTGCTGTAATCTGGACTGGCTAATAAAGGGAGTCCTCCCAAAGCTTCTTTAAGCTTCTGGAATGCCTGCTCACATGCTGGGGTCCACACTACCTTATCTGGCCTGTTCTTCATTGTCAGTTCTGTGAGGGGAGCAGCTATGGTACTATAACTGGGGACAAACGTTCTGTAGTATCCTGCTGTCCCTAAGAATGTCCTCACCTGCTTTTTAGTAACAGGTGCAGGCCATGCCTGAATGGCTTCCAATTTGGCAGGTTCTGGCCTTATCTTACCACTCCCCACTTTATGGTAGGAGGTAAAGGTAGGTGACCTCTGCCATACCCACCTGACATTTGCTTGGCTTAATGGTCAACTCTGCCCTTTGTAGTCTGCCCAGGACCTCCCTGACATGCTAAAGGTGCTCTGGCCAGAAATGGCTGTAGATGGCAATATCATCTAGGTAAGCAAGAGCAAACCCTCCTGCTACTGCTAGGATATTATCTACCAGCCTCTGGAAAGTTGCTGGGGCATTCTTCATCCCAAAGGGCATCTTTGTGAACTCATATAAGCCACAAGTAGTCACAAAGGCTGACTTCTCTCTAGCACTGGGAGTCAAGGGCACCTGCCAGTAACCCTTGGTAAGATCAATGGTTGTAAGATACTTAGCCCCACCCAGCTGCTCTAGGGCCTCATCTGTCCTAGGCATGGGGTAAGCATCCGACTCTGTGTGACTATTTAATTTCCTGTAGTCCACACAGAACCTGGTGCTGCCATCCTTCTTTGGCACCAGCATCACTGGGGAAGCCCAGGGACTGTTGGACTCTTGAATTACCCCTAGTTCCAACATCTCCTGTACCTCCTCCCTCAGGGTCAGCCTGACTCTCTCAGTCACCCTATAAGGGCCTGCCTAATAGGACTTTGGGGTCCTGTATCCATCTGGTGCTGCACCAGGTGGGTGCACCCTGGTTTCCCAGTGAACATGTCCCCAAATTCTTGCAACACTGCTCAGATTTCTCGAACCTGGGTAGGAGATAGATGCTGGGACATTGCTACCCCTTCAACTGAGGTGTCAACCCGAGCCTCACTGAGGGGATCAGTTCCCAGATCTCCCTCAGACTCCTCCTGCAATCCACTGCAAATGTTCAGCACAAGGGCCTCCCTATCATGGTAAGGTTTCATCATGTTAACATGGTACAATTTGTGCCCCTGCCATCTGCCTAGCAGTTCCACTATGTAGTTAACATTACTTACCTTTATTACTACCTTGTAGGGTCCACAGCATACCCTCTAGCTTGAGCATTCCTGTCATACCACACCTTGTTCTGTTGTTGGGCTTCTGCCAGGTTCTCCTGGGCCAAGCCCATGAGTTCCCTGAGTTTTGTCCTGAGGTTTAAGATGTATGCCACAACAGACTCCTTGTGAGACTTACTCTCACCTTCCCACTCATCTCGAATTAAATCTAGAGGTCCCCTCACCCTCTGCCCATTCATCAACTCAAATGGTGAAAAACCTGTAGATTCCTGGGGAACCTCTCTGTCAGCAAACAACAGATGGGGCAAATATTTGTCCCACTCCCTCTTAAAATGATCTGCAAATGCCCATAGCATGGACTTGATTGCAGAATTTAACCTCTCAACAGGACCATTAGTCTGGGGATGGTAGGGGTGGTATTCATGTGCTTCACCCCACAGGTCTTCCACAGACAAGCCAACAGGTCTGACATGAAATTGGCACCTCTGTCAGACAGTATTTATTTTGGAAACCTACCCTGCTGAAAATCTCTAACAAAGCATTTGGCACCTTCTCTGCCTCAATGGAGGACAAAGCCACTGCCTCAGGGTATCATGTAGCATAATCCACTACCACTAGGATATACTTTTTCCCAGTGGAACATGGGATACTCAGAGGACTTACAATATCCAAAGCTACCCTCTGAAATGGCTCCTCAATTGCAGGCAAAGACATCAAAGGAGCTGTCACCTTGTCTCCTGCCTTGTCTGCCTTTTGGTACTGCTCATAGGTTCTGCAGTACCCTGTTACATCTCTGGAAATTCCAGGCCAATAGAAGTTCTGCATAATATGTCTCTTTGTACATTTTATGCCCATATGACCTGCAAAGGGAAGATCATGGGTTATGGCTAGAAGCACCAGATGGTAGGCTCTAGGCACTACCAACTGCTGTACTCTCTCACCTTCTAGCCCTCCCTCAGGGATTTACTCTCTGTATAGTAACCCTTTATCCCAGTATACAGATTCCCCCTTTCCTTGAGAATCAGGTGCCTCCTTAGCTACCTGCCTCAGGCCTTGCAGTGTAAGGTTTGAGATCTGAGCCTTTCTCAACTCACTCATTGTAACCCTTGCAAGCTCCCCTTCCACAGGAATTCTGGCATCCTCTGACAGTGGTGGATTACTGTCAGCCTGGGTACTAATATTCACCTCTACCTTTGCAGTCACTCTGTCCAAGGGAACATCAGTACCCACAAGTAGCTGTGGCTCACCTTCAGTCTCACTGCTACTGAGTAGCCCCCTCCCTGAAGTAACCTCAGCAGTCCTGGCTGCAAGTACGCAGTCTGTTTGGGTCTGCCCCAGGCTACAAGACCCACATGCTTGTCCCCTTGCCTGACCACGTGTAACTGCATAAGCGCATGGCACTGCCTTATCCAAATCCTTCCCTCTTAGGATATCTGTAGGATAGTAGTTTGGTACCCCTGTTGTCTCAAGACAACCTACTATTTGCATTTTGTCTTTCCCACTTACTGGCTCCCTCACCTTTGGCTCCCCACCTTGCCTCCGTGGACACCTGTATGCCACATGGCCAAACTGGTTGCATTCAAAACATTTAACTCTAACTCCTGGACTTGTACCTGGATTTGTGGCTTTCCCCGCTACTGGCAGATTCTGTTGGGGCAGTCTGTGCTGCCCATCATGGGTTCCTTTAGACACATGAGCAGTACTGGGGGTCCCCTTCCTGTGCAGGGCTGCCCTGCTTGCTAGGTATAGGTCTCCCTTCTTCCCCAACTCCTCTGAAGTAGCACATTGTCTATCAGCTAACCAGATCCTCATGTCCTCAGGCAAAGTGCTAAGGGCTTGTTCCCTCACTAAAAGGTCTGCCAGCCCTTCAAAAGTGGTGACCTGACATCCACTCATGCACCTATGGAAATAATTGCTCATTTCAGCAACATATTCACATACAATTTCATCTGCCTTGCGTCTATGCTCACAAAACTTTTACCTATACATTTAAGGTGTTAGCTTAAACAGTTCTAAAAATACATTTCTTTACAGCAGCATAATCAAAACATGCAACATCAGACATTTTAGCTAATGCAGTTACAGCTTTACCACGGAGTAAGGGGGTCAGGAACCGTACCCAGAGCCCTTGGTCAACTTCATACTGTTTACATACCCTCTCAAACATATGAATGAAACTATCAAAATTATCCCCCTCTTTAAACTGCGGAAGAAATTTACTGACATTTTGTGCTTCTGGGGTCCAGTTACTCCCTTCCCTATTACCTCCATGACTCTGGCGAAGAGTCAACATCTCCTTCTCATGCTGCCTCTGCTTTTCTTGTTCCTCAGCTTGCAAAAGTAACAGTTGCTTATTCTCCTCAGCCTGCAAATGTCGCAGACTCTCATTTGCTTTTAATTCCACACACCTGGCCTCCAACTCAAGTCTCTTTAGCTCCAGCTGGATTTTTAAGTCCACTATAGAAAGGTTGAGCTGTCCATTCTTCGAGGGAATTATATCTCCACTGCCAGTCTGATTGTCCTCCTGGTTGCTGTTTTCTGATGCAGCTGTAACCAAGGCTGCAATCAGGTCTACCTTAGTCAGGTTTCCATGCACCATTCCCCTAGCCTGGCACATCTTCGCCAGATGGCTCCTTGTCAGCTTTCCATACTGCTCTACTGACATGCTGCTTGCTCACCCTGACTAACTAAGCTAACAAAAGAAATAAAAATTGTGCTGCAGGATTCACTCTACCCACACCACTACAAGCCAATACGTATTTGCCAACTAATTAATATATGATATGGATATCCCACTGTTGCCAATTAATATGTGACGCCCGTGCCCTGGCCCAGCAATCAAGGAGCCATAATCCTCACCACTAACACCAGAGAGGGCATCTCATATATGAGGAAAGCATAACAAATACACACAGTAAAGTGCAATTTCCCTTAAGAGCACACAGAGATCACAGTTAGTCTAGGGCTGGTCGCTCCCTTGCTCCCCAGGTCCCCATAAGACTCCCCACTGGCACAGCTATAGGGTCCAGATCTCAGCATAGCTGGGCAAGTTAAAATCTCCAGCACCCTCTCTGTCCAACCAGTGCTTCATATCACTGCCCAAGTAGCTGACACATACACTTTGAGATAAGTTTATACAACCACACAGACACTCCTGGGCAAGGCTGGCACAGGTTCTCCAGCTGTGCCCCTTTTACCCAGACTATATGGTAGTAATTACTGCCACCACCCAGCTAATATTATCAGCTACCCAATGGCCCTTAAAAGGGTGTCCAATTATTACTGTGCGATATTATTATCCAATTGGTAAGTGTGACTAAACAGTCTTAAGGCTTATTAGAGTGACCTGGTACAGGATCCTTATATACATGCACTGTACTCTTATAGCTTAACTTATCTCTACACAAAACAGCCAAAGTTAAAAGGTTTTAAAATATTTAATAATAAATAATTAAAACCACAAGACAATACTTTCTACTACACAGTCAGTGCTAGTCAAAAGATTTCAGAGATCACACAGAAATACTTAAAATAAATCAGTAGTACAGTTCTGAAATCACAGAAAAATTAATAAACTGGCAGTAGAAGCATGCCCCACCTCATTGCCTATTACTAAACTAATGCTATTATTAATAAACCAGCAGTGGAAGCACACCCAGCATAATTTCCAAATACTATACTAATCATACAATTAATAAATCAACAGTGGATGCATGCCTTTATTAATTCCCTATTGCTATACTAATGCTTTCATTAATAAACAAGCAGTGGAAGCATGCCCCACATAATTCCCAGTTACTAAGTTAAGGCTATCATTAATAATCCGGCAGCAGAAGCATGCCGCACCTCATCGCCAATTACTAAATTAATGCTACCATTAATAAACCAGCAGTGGGAGCATGCCCTACATAATTCCCAATTACAAAACTAATGCTATCATTAATACACTGGCAGAAGATGCATGCCTCATATAATTCATAATTACTATACTAATGGTTTCATTAATAAACCAGTAGTGGAAGCATGCCCCACATAATTCCCAATTACTATACTAATGCTATCATAATTAAACCAGCTGTGGAAGCACAGTCCACATAATTCTCAATTATTATGCTAATGCTATCATTAATAAACCAGCAGTGGAAGCACGTTTCACATAATTTCCAATTACTATACTAACGCTACCATAAATCAACCAGAAGTGGAAACATGCCGTAC
The DNA here is from genome assembly GCF_019279795.1 of Protopterus annectens. NCBI lineage: Eukaryota > Metazoa > Chordata > Ceratodontiformes > Protopteridae > Protopterus > Protopterus annectens. The sequence goes on from NC_056745.1 coordinate 564,617,093, forward strand.
ATAATTCCCAATTATTATACTAATGCTGTCATTAATAAACCGGAACTAGAAAGATGCCCCACATAATGGTATCATTAATAAACCAGCAGTGGAAGCACACCCAATATAATTTCCAAATACTACACTAATCATACAATTAATAAATCAGCAGTGGATGACTGCCTCATAAAATTACCTGTTACTCTACTAATGCTTTCATTAGTAAACCCGCAGTGCAAGCATGCCACACATAATTCCCCAATACTAAGCTAATGCTATCATTAATAAACCGGAAGTGGAAGCAACCCCACATAATTCCCAATTACTACACTAATGGTATGATTAATAAACCGGCAGTAGAAGTATGCCTCACTTATTTCACAATTACTATACTAATGATATCATTAATAAACCAGCAGTAGAAACATGACCAAAACAATTTCCAATTGCAGTACAAATCCTATCTATAATAAGCCAGCAGTGGAAGCACACCCCATATAATTCCCATTTACTACACTAATGTTATCTTTAATAAACCAGCAGTGGAAGCAACCCCACATAATTCCCAATTACTACACTAATGGCATGATTAATAAACCGGCAGTGGAAGTATGCCTCACTTATTTCACAATTACTATACTAATGATATCATTAATAAACCAGCAGTAGAAACATGCCTCACATAATTCCCAACTACTAAACTAATGCTATCATCAATAAACCAGAAGTGGAAGCATGCCTCACATAATTCCAAATTACAATACTAATGGTATCATTGATAAACCAGTAGTGGAAGCCTGCCTCATATAATTCCCAAATAGTATACTAATGGTGTCATTAATAAAGCAGCAGTGGAAGCATGCCCTACACAATTCACAATTATACCCCCATCCCTTTGACCAGTGGTGGCAATGCATTGCTTCATGTAAAAAAAAAAAACTAAAATACTTTTATTCTCACCAACACAAAGGTCTCCTGCTTTTACCTTTACCATAAATGCAAATGATGGTACATTAATCTCCACTGACACCTTTGGATGGCATTAGTACAGTAATTGGGAATCAGGTGTGGCATGCTTCCACTGCTGGTTTATTAATGATAGCATTAGCTTAGTAATGGGGAATTATGTGTGGTATGCTTTGCACAGCTGGCTTATTAATGAAAGCATTAGTAGAGTAATAGGTAATTTTATGAGGCAGTCATCCACTGCTGATTTATTAATTGTATGATTAGTGTAGTATTTGGAAATTATGTTGGGTGTGCTTCCACTGCAGGTTTATTAATGATACCATTATGTGGGACATCTTTCCAGTGCTGGTTTATTAATACTGGGGTGGGGGGGGTTGACATAATGGTTAAGGTGTTTAACTTACAGACACAAGGTGAAAGGCTTGATTCTCACATTGGACAATTGGCTAGTCTTAAAATGGTCCACAAGGGTAGTTAGCCTAGTACTAATCTATGAACCTATGAACTATACTAATGTTATCATTAACAAAGCAGCAGTGGAAGCATACCCCACATAATTCCCAATTACTATAGTAATGCTATCATTAATAAGCCAGTAGTGGAAGCATGGTTCGGATAATTTACAACTACTATACTAATTGTATCTTAATAAACCAGCAGTGGAATCCCATCCAACATAATTTCCAAATACTATACTAATGCTACAATTAATAAATCAGCAGTGGATGCATGCCTCACAAAATTTCCTGTTACTAAACTAATGCTTTCATTAATAAACTGGCAGTGGAAGTAAGCCCCACATAATTCCCACTTAATCGACTAATGCTATCCTTAATAAACTGGCAGTGGTAGCATGCCACACCTGATTCCCTGTTACTGTACTAATGCCCGAAATAATTTCCAGTCATAGTACTAATGCTATCTATAATAAGCCAGCAGTGAAAGCACACCCTACATAATTCCAAATTACTACACTAATGCTATCAGTAATAAACTAGTAGTGGACACATGCCTCACATAATTCCCAATTATTATACTAATGGTATCATTAATAAACTAACAGTGGAAGCATGCCCCGGATAATTCCCAATTACTATACAAATAGTATCATTAATAAAGCAGCAGTGGAAGAATGCCCCACAGAATTTCCAATTACTATACTAACGTTATTATTAATAAACCAGCAGTGGAAGTATGGCCCACATAATTCTCAATTACTATACTAATGCCATCATTAATAAAACAGCAGTGGATGCATGCCCCACATAATTCTCAATTACTATACTAATGCTTTCATTAATAAACCAGCAGTGGAAGCACACCCTTAATTCCCAATTACTAAGTTAATACTATCATTAATAAACCGTCAGTAAAAGCATGCCCAACTTCATTGCCTATTACTAAACTAAAGCTATCATTAATAAACCAGCAGTGGAATCACACCCTACATAATTCCCAATTACTACACTAATGCTATCATTAATACACTGGCAGTGGATGCATGCCTCACATAATTCCCAATTACTATACAAATTGTATAAGTAATAAACCATAAGTGGAAGCATGCCCCCCAAAACTCCCAATAACTATACTAATGCTATCATCAGTAAACCAGCTGTGGAAGCACGCTCCACATAATTCCCAATTATAATGCTAGTGCTATCATTAATAAACCAGCAGCAGAAACACACCCCACATAACTCCCAATTACTGTATTAATGCTACCATTAATAAACCAGTAATTCCCAATTACTATACTAATGCTGTCATTAATAAACTGTCAGTGCAAAGATGCCCCACATAATGTGCAATTACTATACTAATGCAATCATTAATAAACCAGCAGTGGAAGCAAGCCCCACATAATGTCCCATTACTATACTAATGCTATCATTAATAAACCAGTAGTGGAAGCACGCCCCACATAATTCTGAATTACTATAGTAATTCTATCATTAATAAAGCAGCAGTGGTGGCATCCCTACATATGTCCTAGTTAGTTCACTAATGCTATCAGTAATAAACCAGCAGTTGAAGCATGCCACATATAATTTCTAATTACTATACTAATGCTGTCTTTAATAAACCAGCAGTGGACGGATGCTCCACATAATTCCCATTAGTATACAAATGTTAGCATTAATAAACCAGCAGTGGAAACATGCCCCACATAATTCCCATTTACTATACTAATGATACAATTAATAAGCCAGCAATGGAAGCACACACCACATACTTTCCAAGTACTATACTAATGCCATCATCAATAAACCAGTATTGGAAGCATACTCCACATAATTCCCAATAACTATACTAATGCTATCATCATCAAACTAGCTGTGAGCACGCTCCACATAATTCCCAATTATTATGCTAATGCTATCATTAATAAACCAGCAGTGGAAGCACGCTCCACATAATTCCCAATTACTATACTAACGCTACCATAAATCAACCAGAAGTCGAAACACACACACATGATTCCCAATTATTATACTAATGCTGTCATTAATAAACCGGCACTGGAAGACATCCCACATAATGGTATCATTAATAAACCAGCAGTGGAAGCACACCCAACATAATTTCCAAATACTATACTACTCATACAATTAATAAATCAGCAGTGGATAAATGCCTCATAAAATTACTTATTACTCTACTAATGCTTTCATTAATAAACCAGCAGTGCAAGCATGCCACACATAATTCCCCATTACTAAGCTAATGCCATCATTAACAAACCAGCAGTGGAAGCATGACCAAAACAATTTCCAATTGCAGTACAAATGCTATCTATAATAAGCCAGCAGTTGAAGCACACCCCACATAATTCCTAATTACTACACTAATGCTATCATTAATATACTGGCAGTGGAAGCAACCCCACATAATTTCCAATTACTACACTAATGGTATGGTTAATAAACCAGCAGTAGAAGTATGCCTCACTTAATTCACAATTACTATACTAATGAAATAATTAATAAACCAGCAGTAGAAGCATGCCTCACATAATTCCCAATTTGTAAACTAATGTTATCAGTGGAAGCATGCCTCACATAATTCCGAATTACTATACTACTGGTATCATTGATAAACCAGTAGTGGAAACATGCCTCACATAATTCACAAATATTATACTAATGGTGTCATTAATAAAGCAGCAGTGAAAGCATGCCCCACACAATTCTCAAATACTATACTAATGCTATCATTAACAAAGCACCAGTGAAAGCATACCCCACATAATTCCCAATTACTATACTAATGCTATCATTAATAACCCAGTAGTGGAAGCATGGGTGGGATACTTTACAACTACTATACTAATGGTATTTTAATAAACCAGCAGTGGAAGCACACCTAACATAATTTCCAAATATTATACTAGTGCTACAATTAACAAATCATCAGTGGATGTATGCCTCACAAAATTTCCTGTTACTATACTTATGCTTTCATTAATAAACTGGCATTGGAAGCATGCCCCACATAATTCCTAGTTATTACACTCATCCTATCCTTGATAAACTGGCAGTGGAAGCATGCCACACCTGAATCCCAGTTACTGTACTAATGCCATCATTACTAAACCAGCAGTGGAAACATGCCCCACATAATTCACAATTACTATACTAATGCTATCATTAATAAACCAGCTGTGGAACCATGCTCCACATAATTCCCAATCACTATACTAACCATTCATAAACCGGAAGAGGATTCAAGGCCCACATAATTCACAATTACTATACTAATCTAATCATTAATAAACCGGCAGTGGAAGCAAGCCCCACATAATGCCCCATTACTATACTAATTCTATCATTAATAAACCAGCTGTGGAAGCATGCCTCACATAATTCTCAATTATTATACTAATGCTATCATTAATAAAGCAGCAGTAGAGGCATCCCCTACATAATTCCTAGATAGATTTCTAATGACTCAGTAATAAACCAGCAGTTGAAGCATGCCACACATTTCCAAATACTATACTAATGCTATAGTTAATAAACACGAAGTAGAAGCATGCCCCACATAATTCCCCTTTACTATACAAATGATACCCTTAATAAACCAGCAGTGGACGCATGCCCCACATAATTTCCAAGTAATATACAAATGCTATCATTAATAAACCAGCAGTGGAAACAGGCACCACATAAATCCAAATTACTACAATACTGCGACAATTAATAAGGCAGCAGTGGAAGCATTCCCTACATAATTCCCAAACACAGTACTAATGCGATCATTAATAAGCCAGCAGTATAAGCATGCCCCACATAATTCCCAATTATTATAATAATTCCATCATTAATAAACCAACAGTGGAAGCACACCCCATATAATTCCCAATTATTATACTAATTATATCATTAATAAAAAGGCAGTGGAAATATACCTCACATAATTATGCAATTACTATACTAATGGTATCATTAATAAACCAGCAGTGGAAGCACATCCAACATAATTTCCAAATACTATACTAATCATACAATTAATAAATCAGCAGTGGATGCATGCTTCAATAAATTCCCTATTGATATACTAATCCTTTCATTAATAAACCAGCAGTGGAAGCAAGGCCCACATAATTCACATTTACTAAGTTAAGGCTATCATTAATAAACCGGCAGCAGAAGCATGCCCCACCTCATTGCCAATTACTAAACTAATGCTATCATTAATAAACCAGTGGTGGAAGCACACCCTACATAATTCCCAATTATTACACTAATGCTATGATTAATACACTGGCAGTGGATGCATAATTCACAATTACTATACTAATGGTATAATTGATAAACCAGTAGTGGAAGCATGCCTCGCATAAATCACAATATTATACTAAAGATGTCATTAATAAAGCAGCAGTGGAAGCATGCCCCACAAAATTCCCAATTACTATACCAATGCTGTTGTTAATAAACTAGCAGTAGAAGCACGCCCCACATTATTCCCAATTACTATACTAATGCTATCATCAGTAAACCAGTTGTGGAAGCACAATCCACATAATTCCCAGTTACTCTACTAATGCAATCATTAATATGCAAGCAGTGGAAGCATGCCTCACATAAATCCCAATTACTATACTAATGGTATCATTAATAAACCAGCAGTGGAAGCATTCCGCATATAATTTCCAGTTACTAAACTACTGCTATCAACAATAAACCAGCAGTGGAAGCACACCCAACATAAGTTCCAATTACTGTATTACTGCTATGATTAATAAAACATCAGAGGAAGTATGCCTCACATAATTCCCAGTTACTACAGTAATGCTTTAATTAATAAATCAGCAGTGAACACATGCCTTACAAAATTCCCTATTGCTATACTAATGCTTTCTTTAATAAACCAGCAGTGGAAGCATTCCCCACATTATTCCCAGTTACTAAACTACTGCTATCAACAATAAACCAGCAGTAGAAGCATGCCTCACACAATTCCTAATTATTATACTAATGCTATCATCAATAAACCAGTAGTGGAATCATTCTTCACATAATTCTGAATTACTTCACTAGTGCTTTCAATAATAAACAATCAGTGGAAACATGCCCACATAATTCCTAAATACTATACTAATTATATCATTAATAAACTGGAAGTGAAAACATGCCTCACATAATTCCCAATTACTATACTAATGCTATCATTAATAAGCCAGAAGTGGAAGCATGGCTCGGATAATTCCCAATTACTATACTAATTTTATCATTAATAAACCAGTAGTGGAAGCACACCCAACATAATTTCCAAATGCTATACTACCGCTATAATTAATAAATCAGCAGTTGATGAACGCCTGACAAAATTCCCTACTACAATACTAACACCTTCATTAACAAATCAGCAGTGCAAGCATGCCCCACAAAATTCCATATTACTAAGTTAATACTATCATTAATAAATTGGTAGTAGAAGCATGCCACACCTGATTCCCAATTACTGTACAAATGCCAACATTAATAAAGCAGCACTGGAAGCTCAAAATAATTTTCAATTACAGTATGAATGCTATCCACCATTGGAAGCACATCCAACATACTTGCCAATTACTACACTAATGCTATCATTAATAAACAAGTAGTGGAAGCATGCCTCACAATTCCCAATTATTATACTAATGGTATCATTAATAAAGCAGCAGTGGAAGCATACCCCACACAATTTTCAATTACTATACTAATGCTATCATTAATAAACAGGCAGTGGAAGAACGCCCCACATAATTCCCAATTACAAAGTTAATGCTATCATTAATAAAACGGCAGTGGAAGCATGCCCCACATACTTCCCAAATACTATACTAATGCTATCATTAATAAACCAGCAGTGGAAGCATGCTCCACATAATTCCCAGTTATTAACTTTGCAATCAGTAAAAAAACAACAAAAGAAGCATCCCCACCTCATTGCAATTATTAAACTAATGCTATCATTAAGAATCAGGTCCTGACCTTATTAACAATTCCTAAACTAATGCTATCATTAATAAAGCAGCAGTGGAAGCATAACCTACATAATTCCTAATTACTACACTAATGCTATCATTAATAAACTGGCAGAGGATGCATGCCTCACAATTCCCAATTACTATACTAATGGAATCATTAATAAACCAGTAATGGAAGCATGACCTACATAATTGCCGATTACTATACTAATGTTATCATTAATAAGCAGGCAGTGGAAGCATGCCCCACATAATTTCCAATTACAATACTAATTCTATCATTAATAAATCAGCAGTGGAAGCAAGCTCCACATAATTCCCAATTTCTATACTAATGGTACCATAAATAAACCGGAAGTGGAAACGCGCCCCACATAATTCCCAATTACTATACTAATGCTGTCATTAATACACCAGCACTTGAAAGACATCCCACATAATGGTATCATTAACAAACCAGCAGTGGAAGCACACCCAACATGATTTCCAAATACTATACTAATCATACATATAATAAATCAGCAGTGGATGTATGCCTCACAAAATTACCTATTACTCTCTTAATGCTTTCATTAATAAACCAGCAGTGCAAGCAAGCCACACATAATTCCCCATTACTAAGCTAATGTTATCATTAATAAACCGGCAGTGGAAGCATGCCACAGTTGATTCACAATTGCTGTACTAATGCCATCATTAACAAACCAGCAGTGGAAGCACACCCCATATAATTTCCAGTCAGTACAATAATGCTATCATTAATACACCGGCAAAGGAAGCATGCCCCACATAATTCCCAATTACTACACCAATGCTATAATTAATAAACCAGCAATGGAAGCATGCATAACATAATTAACAATTACTATACTACTGCTATCAGTGACAAACCAGTAGTGGAAGCATGCCTGACATAATTCCCAATATTATACTAAAGGTGTCATTAATAAAGCAGTAGTAGAAGCATGCCCCACACAATTCCCAATTACAATACTAATGCTATCATTAATAAAGCAGCAGTGGAAGCACGCCCCACATAATTTCTAATAACTACACTAATACTTTCATTAATAAACCAGCAGTCAAAGTGGTCCTCACATAAATCCTACCTATTATACTAATGTTTTCATTCATAAACCAGCAGTGGAATCATGCCCCACATAATTCCCAAATACTACACTAATGCTACGGGTCTGTATTAGAACTCCAGAGTTTCAAAACTTTGAGAGTTTTAATATTGACCCGTTTTCAGCGAATGCTGAAAATATCGAAGAAACAGAAAACCAAATTTTTTCCTAGGGGAATAATTCAGTTGTCCATTTTTCTTTTGCTTCGGTATTTTCAGTGCTGTGGGTGGAACGTTACAGTTTGGGTTTAGATAAGTGTGCGATTGTGTGGATGTGAAGGTTAGGGCAGGTTAGGTGAGTTAGGGTTAGGGCGCGGGTCAGGTAAGTGTGCGATTGTGTGGACAGGAGGGTTAGGGCGGGGTAGGTGAGTTAGGGTTAGGGTGCAGGTGAAGTGACGCATGCCCCACATCATTTCCAATTACAATACTAATTCTATCATTAATAAACCTGCAGTGGAAGCATGCCACAACTGATTCCCAGTTACTGTACTAATACCATCATTATTAAACAAGTAGTGAAGGATGCCCGAAATAATTTCAAATTTCAGTATTAATGCTATCTATAATAAGCCAGCAGTTGAAGCACACCCCACATAATTCCCCAGTAATTACACTAATGCTATCATTAATAAACCGGAAGTGGAAGTATGCCCCAAATCATTCCCTATTACTACACTAATGCTATCATTAATAAACTGGCAGTGGCAGCATGCCTCACATAATTCCCAATTACTATACTAATGGTATAATTGATAAACCAGTAGTGAAAGCATCCCTTACATAATTCCTAAATATACTAATGGTGTCATTAATAAACCAGCAGTGGAAGCATGCCCCAAACAATTCCCAATTACCATACTAATGCTGTCATTAATAAAGCAGCAGTGGAAGCATACCCCACATAATTCCCAATTTTTATACTAATCCTATCAATAAACCAGCAGTAGAAGCATGGCCCAGATAATTCCCATATACTATACTAATGCTATCTTCAGAAAACCAGCTAAGGGATCATGATCCACATAAATCCCAATTACTATGCCAATGCTATCATTAATAAGCCAGCAGTGGAAGCAAGCCCCACATAATTCCCAATTACTACACTAATGCTGCCATTGTGGAAACAGTAGTGACAAGACTCCCCACATAACTTCCAGTTACTATACTATCAATTAATATACTATCAATTATAAACCATCAGTGGAGTCATCCCTTAAATAATTCCTAGATAGTTTATTAATGGTATCAGTAATAAATCAGCAGTTGAAGCATGCCACACATAATTTCCAAATACTATGCTAATGCCATTATTAATAAAGCAGCAGTACAAGCATGCCCCACATAATTCCCAATTACTATACAAATGCTATCATTAATAAACCAGCAGTGGAAACAGGCACTACATAAATCCAAATCACTCTACTAATGCGACCATTAATAAGGCAGGAGTGGAAGCATGTCACACATAATTCCTAATTACTATACTAATTCTATCATTAATAAACCAGATGTGGAAGCACACCAAACATAATTTCCAATTACTATACTAATACTATCATTAATAAACCAGCAGTGGAAATGTACCTCACATAATTCTGCAATTACCATACTAATGCTATCATTAATAAGCCAGTAGTGGAAGCATGGATCAGATAATTTCCAACTACTATACTAATGGTATCATTAATAAACCAGCAGGGGAAGCACACCCAACATAAATATTATAATAATCATACAATTAATAAATCAGCAGTGGATGCATGCCTCAATAAATTCCCTACTGCCATACTCATGCTTTCATTAATAAACTAGCAGTGAAAGCACGCCCCACATAATTCACAATTACTAAGTTAAGGCTATCATTAATAAACAGGCAGCGGAAGCATGCCCCACCTCATTGCCAGTTACTAAACTAATGCTATCATTAATAAACACGCCCAATATAATTCCTATAATATATACCCCACACAATTTCCAATTACTATACTAATGCTATCATTAATAAACAGGCAGTGGATGAATGCCCCACATAATTCCCAATTACAAAGTTAATGCTATCATCATTCAACTAGCTGTGGAAGCACACTCCACATAATTCACAATTATTATGCTAATGCTATCATAAATAAATAAGCAGTGGAAGCAAGCTCCACATAATTCCCAATTACTATACTAATGCTGTCATTAATGCACTGGCAATGCAAAGATGCCCCACATAATGGTATTATTAACAAACAAACTAGCAGTGGAAGCACACCAAACATAATTTCCAAATACTACACTAATCATACAATTAATAAATCAGCAGTGGGTGTATACCTCACAAAATTACCTATTACTCTGCTAATGCTTTCATTATAAACCAGCAGTGCAAGCAGGCCACACATAATTCCCCATTACTAAGCTAATGCTATCAATAATAAACCAGAAGTGGAAGCATGCCACACCTGATTCCCAATTACTGTACTAATGCCATCATTAACAAACCAGTAGTGGAAGCATGCCCAAAATAATTTCCAATTACGGTACTAATGCTATCTATAATAAGCCAGCAGTGGAAGCACACCCCATATAATTTCCAATTACTACACTAATGCTATGATTAATACACCGGAAGTGGAAGCATGCCCTACATAATTCCCAGTTACTACACTAATGCTATAATTAATAAACCAGCAATGGAAGCATGCATCACATAATTCACAATTACTATACTAATGCTATCAGTGATAAACCAGTAGTGGAAGCATGCCTCACATAATTCCCAATATTATACTAAAGGTGTCATTAATAAAACAGCTGTAGAAGCATGCCCCACACAATTCCCAATTACAATACTAATGCTAGCATTATTAAAGCAACAGTGGATGCAGGCACCACATAAATCCAAATTACTCTATTAATGCGACCATTAGTAAGGCAGAAGTGGAAGCATTCCCTACATAATTCCCAATTATTATGCTAATGCTATGATTAATAAACTGGCAGTGGAAGCATACCTCACATACTTCCCAGTTGCTATACTAATGCTATCATTAATAAATCAGCAGTAGAAGCATGCCCCACAGAATTCCCAATTACTATACTAATCCTATCATCAGTAAACCAGTTGTGGAAGCGTGATCCACATAATTTCCAGTTACTATGCTAATGCTGTTATTAAGTAACCGGCAATAGAAAGACTCCCCACATACTCTCCAATTACTTTACTAATGCAATTGTTAATAAACAGGCAGTGGTAGCATGCCGCACATGTCCACTTACTATACTAATGCTATAATTAATAAACCAGCAATGGAAGCACACCCCACATAGTTTCAAATTACTAAACTAATGCTGTCATTAATAAAGCAGCAGTGGAGGCATTCCTTACATAATTTCTTGTTAGTTTCCTAATGTTATCATTAATAAACCTGCAGTGTAAGCATGCCCCACATAATTTCCAATTACTATACTAATGCTATAGTTAATACACCAATAGTATAATCATGCCCCATTTAATTCCCAATTACTATAATAATGCTATCATTAATAAACCAGCAGTGGAAGTAGGCACCACATAAATCCAAATTAACCTACTAATGTGATTATTAATAAGCCAGCTATAGAAGCATGCCCACATAATTCCCAATTCCTATACTAATGCTATCATTAATAATCCAGTAGTGGAACCATGGTTCAGATAATTCCCAACTACTATACTAATGGTATCTTAATTAACCAGCAATGGAAGCAAACCCAACATAATTTCCAAATACTATATTAATGCTACAACTAATAAATCAGCAGTGGATGTATGCATCAAAAAATGTCCTATTACTATACTAATGCTTTCATTAATAAACTGGCAATGGAAGCATGCCCCACCAAATTCCCAGTTACTACACTAATGCTATCATTAATAACATACCAGTGGAAGCATGCCACACCTAATTCCCTGTACTAATGCCATCATTAATAAAACAGCAATGGAAGCATTCCCCAGATAATTCCCAATTACTATACAAATGGTATCATTAATAAAGCAGCAGTGGAAGCATGCCCCACAAAATTCCCAGATTCTATACTAATGCTATCATTAATAAACCAGCAGTGGAAGCATTCCGCACATAATTCCCAATTATGATACTAATGCTATCATTAATACACCGGCAGTGGAATTCCCTATTGCTATAGTAATGCTTTCTTTAACAAACCAGCAGTGGAAGCATGCCCCACATAATTTCCAATTACTATACTAATGCTGCCATTAATAAAGCAGCAGTGGAGGTATGCCCTAAATAATTCCTAGTTAGTTTACTAATGTTATCATTAATAAACCTGCAGTGTAAGCATGCCCCACATAATTTCCAGTTACTAAAGTAATGCTATTGTTAATATACCAGTAGTATAATCATGCCCCACATAATTCCCAATTACTATATTAATGCTATCATTAATAAAACAGCAGTGGAAGTAGGCACCGCATGAATCCAAATTAATCTACTAATGTGATTATTAATAAGCCAGCAGTAGATGCATGTCCCACATAATTCCCAATTACTATACTAATGCTATCATTAATAAACCAGCAGTAGAAGCATGCCTCACATAATTCCCAATTACTAATCTAATGCTATCATCAGTAAACCAGCAGTGTAGCTATACCTCACATAATTCCTAACTGCTATACTAAAGCTACCATCAATAAACCAGCAGTGTAATCATGCCTCACATAATTCTGAATTACTACACTATTGCTTTCAATAATAAACAGGCAGTGGAGGCATGCCCCATATAATTTCCAGTTACTATACTAATGCTATCATTAATAAACAGGAAGTGGAAGTACGCCCCTCATAATTCCCAATTACAAAGTTAATCCTATCATTACTAAACTGGCAGTAGAAGCAAGCCCCACCTAATTGCCAATTACTTAACTAATGCTATCATTAATAAAAAGTAGTGGAAGCACACCCTACAAAATTCCCAATTACTACACTAATGTTATCATTAATACACCGGCAGTGGATGCATGTCTTACATAATTCCCAATTACTATAATAATGGTATCATTAATGAACCAATAGTGGAAGCATGCCCCACATAGATGCCGATTACTATACTAATGGTATCATTAATAAAGCAGCAGTGGAAGCATGCCCCACATAATTCTAAATTAGTATACTCATGTTATCATTAATAAAGCAGAAGTGGAAGCACACTCCACATACCTCCCAATTATTATACTAATGCTATCATTACTAAACCAGCAGTGGAAGCACGCCCACATAATTCCCAATTATTGCACTAATGCTAACATTAATAAAAGAGGAGTGGAAGCATGCTTCACATAATTTTCGATTACTATACTAATGCTATCAGTAATTAACCAGTAGTGGAATCATGGCTCGAATAACTTCCAACTACTATACTGATGGTATTAATAAAGAAGCAGTGGAAGCATGCCACACATAATCCCCAATTACTGTACTAATGCTGTCATTAATAAAAGAGCAGTGGAAAGATGCCCCACATAATTTTGTATTACTACACTAATGCTATCATTAATAAACCAGTTGTGGACGCATGCCTCAGGTAATTATGATATCATTAATAAAGCAGCAGTGGAAGCTTGCCCCACATAATTCCCAGTTACTATACTAATACTATCACTAATACAGCAGCAGTGGAAGCATGACTCACATAATTCACAATTACTACACTAATGCTATTTTAAATAAACCGGCAGTGGAAGCATGCCTCACATAATTCCCAATTATTATATTAATGGTATCATTAATAAAGCAGCAGTGGAAGCATGCCCCACACAATTCCCAATTACTATACTAATGCTATTTTAAATAAACCGGCAGTGGAAGCATGCCTCACATAATTTCCAGTTACTAAAGTAATGCTATTGTTAATAAACCAGCAGTGGAAGCACGACCCACCTAATTCCCAATTACTATACTGATCCTACCATTAATAAACCAGCAGTGGAAGCATGCCTCACATAATTCACAAATACTATACTAATGCTTTCATTAATAAACCAACAGTGGAAGCATGCCCCACATAATACCCAATTACTACACTAATGCTATTTTAAATAAACCGGCAGTGGAAGCATGCCTCACATAATTCCCAATTATTATATTAATGGTATCATTAATAAAGCAGCAGTGGAAGCATGCCCCACACAATTCCCAATTACTACACTAATTTTATCATTAAAAAAGCAGCAGTGGAAGCATGCCCCACATAATTCCCAATTCCTATATTAATGCTATCATTAATAAACCAGTAGTGGAAGCATGCCCCGCATAATTCACAATTCCTATATTAATGCTATAGTTAATAAACAAGCAGTGAAAGCACGCTTTACAGCAAACCAGCTGAGGAAGCACGGTCCACATAATTCCCAATTACTATACTAATGGTGTCATTAATAAACCGGCAGCGGAAAGATGCTCCACATAATGTCCAATTACTATACTAATGCAATCATTAATAAACCAGCAGTGGAAGCACACCCCACAAAATTCCCAATTACTATACTAATGCTATCATTAATAAAACAGCAGTGGAGGCATCTTCTACATAATTCCTAGTTAGTTTACAAATGCTATCAGTAATAAACCAGCAGTTGAAGCATGCCACAAATTACTTTCAATTACTATACTAATGCTATGTTAATAAACCAGCAGTGGAAGGATGCCCCACATAATTCGCATTAGTATACTAATGTTATCATTAATAATTCAGCAGTGGAAGCATGCCAGACATAATTAGCAATTACTATAGTAATGATACCATTAATGCCCCACATCATTTCTAAGTACTATACTAATGCCATCATTAATAAAGCAGCAGTAGAAGCATGTCCCACATAATTCCAATTACTAGACACAGTAGCAAAAAGGCACAGCACGATCATCCACAATACCAAGGAATCCAGAAAATCACAAGTGTCTCTTATAAAAGCTTTACTATACATTAATAGGGGTTTGAATTGCTGATCCAAATATTTTGAAATGGCCGTGGTGGCTCTTTGCTTCCCTGAGACTATGGGTCTCATTGGAGGATGCAGCAAATTTTTATGGATTTTGGGTAACCCATAAATCACAATCTACCACGTTTATCAGCTTGTTTCTAAACAATATCTGTCCTGTTAACTAAATCAAACAATGCTTTTCTTTCACATACACTTAAATTATAAAAGCTTTATAATCATCTGACTTCCCCTTCAAAAATAAATTGTAAACATCATTTTCACATAGTTGCAGAAAATCTGTAACAGTCGCTGTACTGTTAGGTACAATTACTATACTAATGCTATCATTAATAAACAGGCAGTGAACGCACACCCCACATAATTCCCAATTACTATACTAATTCTATCATTAATAGACTGGCAGTGGAAACCTGCCTCACATAGTTCTGCAATTACCATACTAATACTATCATTAATTAGCCAGTAGTGGAAGCATGGCTCGGATAATGTCCAACTAGTATACTAATGGTATCATTAATAAACCAGCAGTGGATGCATGCCTCACAAAATTCCCTATTGCTATACTAATGTTTTCATTTATAAACCAGCAGTGCAAGCATGCCCCAGATAATTCTCCATTACTAACCTAATACTATCATTAATAAACTGTCAGTGGAAGCATGCCTGAAATAATTTCCAATTATAGTACTGACGCTATCTATAATAAGCCAGCAGTGGAAGTACACCCCACATAATTTACAATTACTACACAAATTCTACCATTAATAAACCAATAGTGGAAGTATGCCCCACATAATTTCTAATTACAGTGCTAGTAGTAGTGATAATGCTATCATTAATAAACCAGTAGTGGAAGCATGCCTAAAATAATTTCCAATTACAGTACTAATGCTATCTATAATAAGACAGCAGTGGAAGCACACCCTTCATAATTCCCAATTACAACACTACTGCTACCATTAATAAACCAGCAGTGGAAGCATGCCTCACATTATTTCCAGATACTATACAAATGGTATCATTAATAAAGCAGCAGTGGAAGCATACCCTACAAAATTTCCAATTACTATACTAATGCGATCATTAATAAACCAGCAGTGGAAGTACACTCCACATAATTCTCAATTACTATGCTAATGCTATGATTAATTAAACAGCAGTGGAAGCATGCCTGGCATAATTCCTAATTACTATACTAATGCTACTATTAATAAACCAGCAGTGGAAGCATGCCTCACAAAATTCCTAATTAATACACTAATGATATAGTTAATAAACCAGCACATAATGCTCACATAACTCCCAATTACTATACTAATGCTCCCTTTAATAAACCACCAGTGGAAGCATGCCTCACATACTTTCCAATTACTATACTAATGCTATCATTAATAAATCAGTAGAGGAAGCATGCCTCACATAATTCCCAATTACCACATTAATGGTATCATTGATAAACCAATAGTGGAAGCATGCCTCACATAATTCCTAATTATTATACTAATGGTATCATTAATAAAGCATCAGTGGAAGCATGTCCCACAAAATTCAAAACTACTATACTAATGGTATCATTAATAAACCAGTAGTGGAAGCACACCCAACATAATTTCCAAATACTATTCTACTGCTATAATTAAAAAAGTCAGCAGTGGACAAATGCCTCACAAAATTCCAAGTTACTATACTAATACTTTCTTTAACAAACCAGCAGAGCAAGCAAGCCCCACATAATTCCCCATTACTACGCTAATGCTATCATTAACAAACCGGCAATGGCAGCATTCCCAAAATAATTTCCAATTACAGCACGAATGTTATCTGTAATAAGGCATCAGTGAAAGCAGTGAAATTGCAAATTATTACACTAATGCTATCATTAATAAACCAGTAGTGGAAGCATGCTTCACAATTCCCAATTATTATAATAATGGTGTCATTATTAACGCAGCAGTAGAAGCATGCACCACATAATTTTCAATTACTATACTAATGCTATAATTAATAAACCAGCAGTGTAAGTACGCCCAACAATTCCCAATTACCATACAAATGCTGTCATTAATAAAACAGGAATCATGCCCCGCATACTTCCCAATTACTATAAAAATACTATCATTTAATAAACCAGCAGTGAAAACATGCCCCACATAGTTCCCAATTATTAACTTAATGCTATCAGTAATAAACCGGCAGCAGAATTATCCCCACCTCATTCCCAATTACAAAATTAATGCTATCATTAATAAACCAGCAGGGGAAGCACACCCTACATAGTTTCCAATTACTGCTACTAATGTTATCATTAATAAACCAGCAGTACAAGCACGCCCCACATAGTATCAAATTACTATACTAATGCCATCATGAAAGAACTAGCAGTGGAAGCATGCCCAACATAATTTCTAATTACAGTAGTAATGCTATCTATAATAAACCAGCAGTGGAAGCACGCTGCAGATAATTTCCAATTACTATACTAAAACTATCATTAACAAACCAGTAGTGGAATCATGCATCACATAATTCCCAATTATTCTACTAATGCTTTCATTAATAAACCATCAGTGGAAGCATGCCCCACATAATTCTCAATTACTACACTAATGGTATCATTAATAAACTGGCAGTTGTAACACGCCCCACATAATTCCCATTTACTATGCCAAAGCTATCATTAATAAACAGGGAGTGGAAGCATGCTTGACATAATTCTGAATTACTATACTAATGCTTTCATTAATAATGCGGCAGTGGAAGCATGTCCCACATGATTCCCAGGTACTAAGCTAATTCTATCATTAATGAACTAGCAGTGGAAGCATGCGTGACATAATTCCCAATTAGTGAACTAATGCTATCATAAATAAACCAGCAGTGGAAGCACACCTCACATAGTTTTGAAGTACTATAGGTTCATAGGTAGTTACTGGGCTATCTGCCCGAAGGCATATATTAGCCCAGCCAAGTTGTGTGTCCAGGGGATTGTGTAACTCCAATTAATAAATCAACAGTGGATGCATGCCTCACAAAATTCCCTATTACTATACTAATACTTTCATTAACAAACCAGCAGTTCAAGCATGCCCCACATAATTCCCCATTACTAAGCTAATGCTATCATTAATAAACCGGCAGTGGAAGCATGCCTCACCTGATTCCCAATTACTGTACTAATGCTACCATTAAAGCATGACTGAAATAATTTCCAATTACAGTATTAATGCTGTCTATAATAAGCCAGCAGTGAAAGCACATCCCATATAGTTCCCACTTACTACCCTAATGCTATCAATAATAAACCAGCAGTGGAAGCAGGCACCACATCATTTCCAATTACTATACTAGTCCAATCATTAATAAACTGGCAGGAGAAGTATGCCCTACATAATTTCCAATTGCTATATTAATACTATTATTAATAAAACAGCAGTGGAAGCATGCTCCACAAAATTCCCAATTACTATACTAATGCTATCATTAATAAACCAGCAGGGGAAGCACACCCTACATAATTTCCAATTACTGCACTAATGTTATCATTAATAAACCGGCAGTGGATGCATGTCTCACATAATTCCCAGTTACTATACTAAAGGTATCATTAACAAACCAGTAGTTGAAGCATGCCCCACATAATTGCCAATTACTATACTAATGCTATGATTAATAAATAGGCAGTGGAAGCATGCCCCACATAATTCTCAATTGGAATACTAATTCTATCATTAATAAACTGGCAGTGGAAGCACACCCCACATTATTCCTCGTTATGATACTAATGCTATCATTAATACAACGCCAGTGGAAGCACATACCACATAATTCCCAATAACTATACTAATGCTGTCATTAATAAATCAGCAGTGGCTGCATGCCACACATGATTCCCAATTACTAAACTAATGCTATCCTTAATAAACCAGCAGTACAAGCACGCCCCAGATAGTATCAAATTACTATACTAATGCCATCATGAAAGAACTAGCAGTGGAAGCATGCCCAACATAATTTCCAATTACAGTAGTAATGCTATCTATAACAAACCAGCAGTGGAAGCACACTGCCGATAATTTCCAATTACTATACTAAAAGTATCATTAACAAACCAGTAGTGGAATCATGCATCACATAATTCCCAATTACTGTACAATGCTTTCATTAATAAACCGTCAGTGGAAGCATGCCCCACATAATTCTCAATTACTACACTAATGGTATCATTAATAAACTGGCAGTTGTAACACGCCCCACATAATTCCCATTTACTATGCCAAAGCTATCATTAATAAAAAGGGAGTGGAAGCATGCTTGACATAATTCTGAATTACTATACTAATGCTTTCATAAATAATGCGGCAGTGAAAGCATGTCCCACATGATTCCCAGGTACTAAGCTAATTCTATCATTAATGAACTAGCAGTGGAAGCATGAGTGACATAATTCCCAATTAGTGAACTAATGCTATCATAAATAAACCAGCAGTGGAAGCACACCTCACATAGTTTTGAAGTAATATAGGTTCATAGGTAGTTACTGGGCTATCTGCCCGAAGGCATATATTAGCCCAGTCACGTTGTGGGTCCAGGGGATTGTGTAACTCCAATTAATAAATTAGCAGTGGATGCATGCCTCACAAAATTCCCTATTACTATACTAATACTTTCATTAACAAACCAGCAGTTCAAGCATGCCCCACATAATTCCCCATTATTAAGCTAATGCTATCATTAATAAACCGGCAGTGGAAGCATGCCTCACCTGATTCCCAATTACTGTACTAAAGCCATCATTAAAGCATGACTGAAATAATTTCCAATTACAGTATTAATGCTGTCTATAATAAGCCAGCAGTGGAAGCACATCCCATATAGTTCCCAATTACTACCCTAATGCTATCATTAATAAACCAGTAGTGGAAGCATTCCTCACATAATTCCCAATTATTATACTAATGGTATCAATAATAAACCAGCAGTGGAAGCAGGCACCACATCATTTCCAATTACTATACTAGTCCAATCATTAATAAACTGGCAGGAAAAGTATGCCCTACATAATTCCCAATTGCTATATTAATACTATTATTAATAAAACAGCAGTGGAAGCATGCTCCACAAAATTCCCAATTACTATACTAATGCTATCATTAATAAACCAGCAGTGGAAGCATGCCTCACATAATTCCTACTTACTATACTAATGCTATTGTTAAAAAAACAGCAGTGGAAGCATGCTCCACACAATTCCCAATTACTATACTAATGCTTTCACTAATAAAGCAGCAGTGGAATCATGCCCCACATAATTTTGAACTACTACACTAATGCTATCATTAATAAACTGGCAGTGGAAGCATGCCTCACATAATTCCCAATTGCTATACTAATGATATCATTAATAAATCAGCAGTGGAAGCACACTCCACATAATTCCCAATTGCTAAACTAAAGCTATCAATAATAAACCAGCACTGAAAGCACGACCCACATAATTCCCAATTACAATACTAATGCTACCATTAATAAACCAGAAGGGGAAGCAAACCCCACATATTTCCCAATTACTATACTAATGCTGTCATTAATAAACCAGCAGTGGAAAGACGCCCTCATAATGTCCAATTGCTATACTAATGCAATCATTAATAAACCGGCAGTGGAAGCAAGCCCCACATAATTCCTAATTACTACATTAATGCTATCATTAATAAACTGACAGTGAAAGCATGCCTCACATAATTCCCAAATATTATACTAATGGTGTCATTAATAAAGCAGCAGTGGAAGCATGCCCCACACAATTCCAAATTACTATACTAATGCTATCATTAATAAAGCAGCAGAAGAAGCATACCCCATATAATTCCCAATTGCTATACTAATCCTATCATTAATAAACCAGCAGTAGTAGCATGGAGAGCATAATTCCTATATACTATACTAATGCTATCTGTAAACCAGCTGCGGAATCACGATCTACATAAATCCCAATTACTATGCTAGTGCTATCATTAATAAACCAGCAGTAGAAGCACACCCCACATAATTCCCAATTACAATACTAATGCTGTCATTATGTAAAAAGTAATGGAAAGATGCCCAGCATAATGTCCAATTACTATACTAATGCTATCATTAATAAAGCAGCAGTGGAGGCATGCTCCACATAATTCCCAATTACTAAACTAATGCTTTTGTTAATAAAGCAGCAGAGGAAGCATGCTCCACATAATTACCAATTACTAAACTAATTCTAGCATTAATAAACTGGCAGTGGATGCATGCCTCACATAATTCCCAATTAGTATACTAATGATATCATTAATAAGCCAGTAGTGGAAGCATGGCTCGGATAATTTCCAACTGCTATGCTAATGGCATCATTAATAAACCAGCAGTGCAGAAACACCCAACATAATTGCAAATACTATAGTAATGCTATTGTTAATAAATCAGCAGTGGATGCAGCTTCACAAAATTCCCTATTACCATACTTATGCTTTCATTAACAAACCAGCAATACAAGCATGCCTCACATAATCCCCATTACTAAGCTAATGCGATCATTAATAAACCAACAGTGGAAGCATGCCACACCTGATTCCCAATTCCAGTACTAAAGCCATCATTTATAAACCAGCAGTGGAAGCAAGCCCCAAATAATTTCCAATTACAGTACTAATGCTATCTATAATAAGCTAGCAGTGGAAGCACACCCTACACAATTCCCAATTACTACACTAATGCCACCATTAATAAAGCAGTAGTGGAAGCATGCCTCAGATAATTCCTGATTGCTATACTAATGCTATACTTAATAAACCAGCAGAGAAAGCATGCCCCACAAAATTCCCAATTACAATGCTAATGCTATCATTAATAAAGCAGCAGTGGAGGCATCCCCTTCATAATTTTTAGTTTGCTAATGCTACAATTAATTAACCAGCAGTGGAAGCATGCCCCACATAATTTCCAAATACTATACTAATGCTATCATTAATAGGCCAGCAGTGGAAGCATGCCCCCATAATTTCCAATTACTATACTAATGCTATCATTAGTAAACCAGCAGTGGAAACATGCCCCACATAATTTCCAATTACTATACAAATCGTATCATTAATTAAGCATCAGTGGAAGCATGCCCCACCTAATTTCCAATTACTATACTAATGCTATCATTAAGAAAACCTCAGTGGCAGTATGCTCCACATAATTCCTAATTACTATACTAATGCTATCATTAATAAACCAGCAGTGGAAGCATGCCTCACATACTTCCCATTTACTATACTAATGCTATCATTAATAAACCGGCATTGGAAGCATACCGCACATAATTCGCAATTACTACACTAATGCTATGTTTAATAAACCGGCAGTGGAAGCATGCCTCACATAATTCCCAATTACTATACTAATACTATCATTACTAAACCAGTAGAGGAAGCATTCCTCACATAATACTGAATTACTATACTAATGGTATCATTGATAAACCAGTAGTAGAAGCATGCATCACATAATTCACACTTATTATACTAATGGTATCATTAATAAAGCAGCAGGGGGAAGCATGCCCCACATAATTATCAGTTACTATACTAATGTTGTCATTAATAAATCGGCAGTGGAAAGATGACCCACATAATGCCAATTACTATACTAATGCAATTGTTAAAAAACGTCAGTGGAAGCAAGTCCCACATAATGTCCCATTACAATACTAATGCTATCAGTAATAAACCAGTAGTTGAAGCATGCCATATATAATTTGTAATTACTATACTAATGCTGTCATTAATAAATCAGCAGTGGAAGGATGCCCCACATAATTCCCATTAGTATACTAATCTTATCATTAATAAACCAGCAGTGGAAGCATTCCAAACATAATTCTCAATTCCTATACTAATGATACCATTAATAAACCAGCAGTGGAAGCATGCCCCACATAATTTCCAAATACTATAGTAATGCCATCCTTACTAAAGCATCAGGGCAAGCATGCCCCACATAATTCTCCACTACTAAGCTAATGCTCTCATTAATAAACTGGCAGTGGAAGCATGCCACACCTAATTTCCAATTACTGTCCTAATGCCATCATTAATAAACCAGCAGTGGAAGCATGCCCCAAATAATTTCTAATTACAATACGAATGTTATCTGTAATAAGCCAGCAGTGGAAGCACATCCAACATAATTCCCTCTTACTATACTAATGCTATTATTAATAAAGCAGCAGTGGAAGTATGCCCCATATAATTTCCAAATATTATACTAATGCTATCATTAATGAACCGGCTGTGGAAGTACATCCCACATAATTCCCAATTACTATACTAATGCTATCATTAATAAAACAGCAGTGGAAGCATGCCCCACATACTTCTCAATTACTATACTAATGCTATCAATAATGAACCAGCAGTGGCAGCGTGCCCCACATAATCCCCATTTATTAACTTAATGCTATCAGTAATAAACTGGCAGCAGAATCATCATCATTTCATTGCCAATTACTAAACTAATGCTATCATTAATATACTAGCAGTGGAAGTACACCCTACATAATTCCCAATTACTACACTAATGCTATCATTAATAAACTGGCAGTGAATGCATGCCTCACATAATTCCCAATTACTATACTAATAGTACCATTAGAAAACCATTAGTGGAAGCATGCCCCACATAATTGTCGATTACTATACTAATGCTGTAATTAATAAACAGGCAAGGGAAGCATGCCCCACATAATTTCCAGTTACTATACTAATTCTATCATTAATAAACTGGCTGTGGAAACCTGCCTCACATAATTCTGCTATTACTATACTAATGCTATCATTAATAAGCCAGTAGTGGAAGCATGGTTCGGATAATTTCCAACTACTATACTAATGGTATCATTAATAAACCAGCAGTGCAAGCATGCAACACATAATTCCCAATTATTAAGCTAATGCTACCATTAATAAACCAGTAGAGAAAGCATGCCTTACATAATTCCAAATTACTATACTAATGCTATCATTAATAAACCAGTAGAAAAGGCATGCCACACATAATTCCAAATTCCTATACTAATGGTATCATTGATTAAACCAGTAGTGGAAGCATGCCTCATATAATTCCCAAATATTATACTAATGGTGTCACTAAAAAAGCAGCAGTGGAAGCATTCCACACACAATTCCCAATTACTGTACTAACACTATCATTAATAAAGCAGCACTGGAAGCATACCCCACATAATTCCCAATTGCTATACTAATGCTTTCATTAATAAACTGGCAGTTGAAGCACATTATACATAATTCCCAACTACTACACTAATGCTATCATTAATAAACTGGCAGTAGATGCATGCCTTAGATAATTCTCAATTGGTAGCACTAATAAACTAGTAGTGGAATCATGCCCCACATAATTGCCGATTACTATACTAATGGTATGATTAATAAAGCAGCAGTGGAATCATGCCCCATATAATTCTAAATTACTATATTAATGCTATCATTAGAAAAACAGCAGAGGAAGCAGGCTCCACATAGTTCCCAAATACTATACTAATGGTATCATTGCTAAACTGCAGTGGAAGCAAACCTCGCATAATTCCCAATTGTTGTACTAATGCTATCATTAATAAAGCAGCAGTGGAAGCATGCCCTACCTAATTCTTAATTACTATACCAATGATACTGCTAATAAATAGACAGTGGAAAGATGGCCCTCATAATGTCCAGTTACTATACTAATGCAATCATTAATAAACCGGCAGTGGAAGCAAGCCCCACATAATGTCCCATTACTATAATACTGGTACCATTAACAAACCAGCAGGGAAACACACCCCACATAATTCCAAAGTAGTATAATGCTATCAATAATAAAGCAGCAGTGGAGGCATCCCCTACATAATTCCTAGTTAGTTTACTAATGCTATCAGTAATAAACCAGCGGTTGAGGCATGCCACACATAATTGTCAATTACTATACTAATGCTGTCATTAATAAACCTGCAGTGGAAGCATGCCCCACATAATTCGCAATTAGTATATGGATGCTATAATTAACAAGCATTGGAAGTATACCCCACATAATTTCCAAGTACTATACTAATGTCATCATTAATAAAACAACAGTAGAAGCATGCCCAACATAATTCTCAATTTCTATACTAATGCTATAATTAATAAACCAGCAGTGGAATAATGCCTCACATAATTGCAAATTACTATACTAATTCTGTCATTAATAAACTGGCAGTGGAAACATGTCTCACTTATAGCTGCAATAAATATACTAACTCTATAACTAATAAGCCAGTAGTGGAAGCATTGCCTAAATAATTCCCAACTACTATACTAATGGTGTGATTAATAAACCAGCAGTGGAAGCAGAACCAACATAATTTCCAACTACTATAATAATGCTATAATTAATAAACCAGCAGTGGATGCACGCCTCACAAAATTCCCTATTACTATACTAATGCTTTCATTAATAAACCAGCAGTGCACGTACGCCCCACATAATTCCCCATTACTAAGCTAATGTTACCATTAATTAACCAGCAGTGGAAGCATGCCACACCTGATTCCCAAGTACTGTACTAATGCCATCATTAATAAACAAGCAGTGGAAGCATGCCCAAAATAATTTCCAATTCCAGCACTAATGCTGTCTATAATAAGTCAGCAGTGGAAGCACACCACATATAATTCCCAATTACTATACTAATGCTATCATTAATAAACCGGCTGTGGATGCATGTCTCATATAATTCCCAAATACTACTATCCCTTACTGGGCTGCTGTGTCTCCTTGGACTTGGGGGTGGATATTTTCCTCATATTTTACACCTGGGTTCCTGCCCTTCCCTAGCCTAAGAGGCCCTGTGGACATCTTTTAAACACCAGAAATCCTGAATAGGATTAAGCATCCTCTTAACAGACTGTCCTCCCAGATTTTTTGTGGAAAATTTTACACCTGGGTTCCTGCCCTTCCCTATCCTAAGAGGCCCTGTGGACATCTTTTAAACACCAGAAATCCTGAATAGGATTAAGCATCCTCTTAACAGACTGTCCTCCCAGATTTTTTGTGGAAAATTTTACACCTGGGTTCCTGCCCTTCCCTATCCTAAGAGGCCCTGTGGACATCTTTTAAACACCAGAAATCCTGAATAGGATTAAGCATCCTCTTAACAGACTGTCCTCCCAGATTTTTTGTGGAAAATTTTACACCTGGGTTCCTGCCCTTCCCTATCCTAAGAGGCCCTGTGGACATCTTTTAAACACCAGAAATCCTGAATAGGATTAAGCATCCTCTTAACAGACTGTCCTCCCAGATTTTTTGTGGAAAATTTTACACCTGGGTTCCTGCCCTTCCCTATCCTAAGAGGCCCTGTGGACATCTTTTAAACACCAGAAATCCTGAATAGGATTAAGCATCCTCTTAACAGACTGTCCTCCCAGATTTTTTGTGGAAAGTATGTCCTATCATTGTACTGCTTAGCTTTACTCACTAGGACATTTTCTACTTCCCTGCCAGGTAAACCAGCAGCCCCCCCCTCTAGATTGGCCTTTGTTGGTCCCTCTCCTTCACTCCCTATTGCCTTTAGTCCATACAATCCTCTCTCTACCCCGTTTCTAGTTCTCTTATCTTGGTTAACCCCCTGCTTGCTCTGTCTGATATTGTTTCCTAACCTGGCCACTAGGTGGCGCCCTTCTTACCATAAATTATACTACTACATTTTCTGAGTATCCCACTGCAAATCCTACTGTCCTTTCTTGTTCCATAGTCTACCTTTACCACTTACTATTTCTCTCAGGAGCAACTCCTCTATTTTACCCAGCACTATTTCATTTACCCCCCACTTACCATTCAATCTCCTCAAACTCTATACTGCTGAGCTCACCCTTACCATTACACCTGTTTCTCTCTTCTTGCCTGATTGTTCTCACTTACTCCCTTACTTGCCTTCCCTACCTTTCATCTACTGCGCCCCCCTCCTTCCAACTATCATCTCCTTTTCACTACTATTCTCTCCATGCTACATCTGCCTAAGCTTTTACTCTAACACTTTTTTCCTTACTTTTCATATACTGCGCCCCCTCCTTTCAACCACCATCTTCTTTTCACTACTATTTCTCTCCATGCTACATCTGCCTTAAGCTTTTACTCTTAACACTTTTTTCCAGCCTCTTTTCCATCCTCACCTTTTAGCTTCCTGATCTACGCTCTAATACTGTTTTATTGTGCTGCACTTTCCCAGTCCTTCCTTTCCCCACCTGTCCCCTCCCCCTCCAGCTCCACTTCCGTTTCTTTCCTACAAATACACCCGTCCTCCAGCCGTTTCCTCCCTATAGACTATCCCTTACTGGGCTGCTGTGTCTCCTTGGACTTGGGGGTGGATATTTTCCTCATGTGAGTACTTTGGTTTAGATGCATTTATATACTGTTCCTGCTGTGAATATTCTTTTTTGTTACAATCACAAACAACCTTATTTGCTTAACTCGCTGGGTATACCTGTATGGATGTTGTGAAACTTGTATGCAAGGCGTTGGGAACCACGTGGGACGCCATTTTTAAATTGGACCTCGGAAGGTGGTTTAATCCCCCTTCTACCCTCCTCTTGGCCCCTAAGCAATCCATCCTGCACGGTCGTTTAAACTGATGACCGGCTTTCTCAGATTCCACTGTTACCAGTGATGCCTGTGCCTGTCCCCGATCCTTACAATTAGTTAAACTGACACAACGGTTGCTTTATTTTTTTTCTCCCGCTTGCTGTAACCTCTACACTACTGCTGTGCTTAATTACTGTTTAAAGTCGCTCTATAGGCGCCTGCCTTGAATCCGGACTACTGTCCACAATTGCTTAAGGGCGATGACTACAATGGAGCGTATCTAATACTTTTTTTAACTTTCTCTCCACTGGTTTATACTGTATTTTGGGCGATCAACGGCACACAAACTAGACAGCCCAGTGGTAGCGTTCTTCAGACCGCGCACTGTTAGCGTGTCTTTGAAGGAATCGCAAAGTGCCTTTAGCGCCTTTTTTACAACGCTCACCTAGCAGCGGTTTCGCTCGGCAGGCTCTTATTCCTCCTTTTCTTAAGTTATTGCTAGCTAGCGACCTAGACCTACCCCTGTACCCTAGGTGTCCTGACTCTGAGAGGTAAAGTAGTAGTATTATGATACATTACCTGTCTATCATATTATGTGCCTAACTCAACTGTTTCACTCCTTGTAACCGTAGATATCTTTATATATCCCTCATACTTTTATCTATAACTAATTTTCTCCCCTTGCTGCGACCATTTAGCAGTGTCCCTCCCTAGGCAGCCTCCACGTGGTCTCCCACAATATATTACTGGCGTTCATGATGGGCTATAGCGTTGTAAATGTCTCTGAGTGCTAAAGTATCTTGCCTATGGAAATGCAATGCTCATTGGTGACGTTAGAACTGCCTAATATCTGTGCTGCATTTTTGTTCAAGTATATTTGACCTACTATGAAGTAGAATTTTTTTTAACACACATTCCCCTTTGGGATACTGTAATACTTGACCTAGATCCATGGCTGCTTAATGCTGTCTTTACCCATATGTTCTGTGGAAACTGGTTTGACTGCTTGATGCCTATGCTTACTATATTGATTGTATTCCAGTCATTAGGATAGTTGCTGCCTGCCTATACATTTATTCTAGCTAGACTGCCTGATATCTATGCTTAGTATATTGTTTGTATCCAGTTATTTAGGATAAATGCTGTTTGCCTAATCTTTTTTCTAGCTAGCAACTACTGTTAGATTTGTTCCTTGGGGCCCACACTGTATGTCTCTAGCAATGTAGCTACTCTGCTTCATACAGTGTGCCCTAGAGCATACCTCTGTACTGTTCTTTGTATTGCTAGGATTTAAAGCAACTGTGCTAGTATTGTTGTACTCATATGACTGATTAACAATTTATTTTTCCTTGCTTTGTTTTTTCTTTCTCTCTCTACCCTTAACTATTAACAGATTTTACACCTGGGTTCCTGCCCTTCCCTATCCTAAGAGGCCCTGTGGACATCTTTTAAACACCAGAAATCCTGAATAGGATTAAGCATCCTCTTAACAGACTGTCCTCCCAGATTTTTTGTGGAAAGTATGTCCTATCATTGTACTGCTTAGCTTTACTCACTAGGACATTTTCTACTTCCCTGCCAGGTAAACCAGCAGCCCCCCCCTCTAGATTGGCCTTTTGTTGGTCCCCTCTCCTTCACTCCCTATTGCCTTTAGTCCATACAATCCTCTCTCTCTACCCCGTTTCTAGTTCTCTTATCTTGGTTAACCCCCTGCTTGCTCTGTCTGATATTGTTTCCTAACCTGGCCACTAGGTGGCGCCCTTCTTACCATAAATTATACTACTACATTTTCTGAGTATCCCACTGCAAATCCTACTGTCCTTTCTTGTTCCATAGTCTACCTTTACCACTTACTATTTCTCTCAGGAGCAACTCCTCTATTTTACCCAGCACTATTTCATTTACCCCCCACTTACCATTCAATCTCCTCAAACTCTATACTGCTGAGCTCACCCTTACCATTACACCTGTTTCTCTCTTCTTGCCTGATTGTTTTCTGCAACTTTTGTCCTGTTCTTCCCCGCTCCGTTCGCTACGCTCACTCCGCTCCCCACCCTACCCCCAATTCCCACCCACCCCCAGGGGTCCTACCTTTAAACTTACATAGACACACCCCTACTTATCAATTTACCTATCTCTACTTCCTGCACATCTACCACTTAACTCCTTACTCATATAACCACACCCTCTCTCATCTAGCAAATCCATACTAACTTACCCTATTATCTTACACCGTGAAGTCCTATACTTACTAACCTTCACTCTATAAAAATTATGCCTTTAAAACTTAACTCAATCATTCCTCTTCTCCTACTTAACATCCTGCATTACTACTACACTCTTACCTCCTACGAACATCTTAGGCTTAGCCAAACTCCTGTAGTAGCCAAACATAGTACAACTACACTTCCTCTACCTGACAAAACCCATATTAATATACTTTCAACCAGTCCCTACCTTCCCCCTCGCTACCATAAAGTACACCATTACAGACTCACAACCTCCAAACGGTTCTATCTAATACCCATCAAATACACAAATATCTTTCAAACCACACAAACACTTTTATTGATACATGGGGACATCCACCCTAACCCAGGTCCCAACACCATCCTCAATCCCACTCCTTCAAACCACATAGCTAACTCTACTAGCACACCCTTCTCCACTGACTCCCTCTCTATTGCTCACTTAAATATTCGTAGCATTAATAACAAATTAACACAACTCCATGCCTTAATTGATTTCTATGCCTTTGATATCCTCTGTCTCACAGAAACCTGGCTTAAACCCAGTACCAAAGACAATGAATTTACTCCCCCTGGCTATAGCACCTTAAGGCTAGATCGTCTTAATAAAAAGGGCGGAGGAGTGGCCATCCTATACAAATCTCAACTTCAGGTAGCCTTAATTAACTCCTTGCCCCCCTCCCCAGCAAATGCTGAAATACTTTGCACCAAACTCCAAGTTAATAAATCCAAAGCTATAAACATAATATGTTCCTACATCCCCCCAGGTAAGAACATCAATACCCTGGAAAATATCCTTAGCTGGGCCTCCTGTAGCTTTCCCCAAGAAACCATACTCTTAGGTGATTTCAACATTGACTGGAACTCCTGCAAATCCCCCTCACCCTCCATCCACCTTAATCTCTTTAACTATCATCAAACCATCAACTCCCCTACTAGAATAAATAAATCCACCCACAAACAAACCATTCTAGACTGGATATTGACCAACAACAATCCCCTCTCCTATAAAACAGGAATACTCCCTGACAATATCAGTGACCACCTCCTTACCTTTATCACTAAACAGAAATTCAACAATCCCAAACCAACTACTTATCGTACCAAACACAACAAAACAGACTTCAACCTAGCATCCTTTCAGAATGAACTCAAGGAATACAACTGGTCTACTCTAAAATACCTCCCAATAGATGAGGCTGTAACCCATTTCAACAATACCTTCCTACAAATTCTAAACCAACATGCTCCATCCCGCTTAGTCAGAGTCAAATCCAAAGCAGCCCCATGGCTCTCTAAAACAACTAAACAACTATGCGAGCTAGAAATAAACTATGGTCTAAATGGAGGTCCACAAAAAATCCAATTGACCATCAAAACTTCAAACAGCTGAGAAATAAAACTAAGAAGCTTACCATTCAGGACAAGAAAAACTACCACCTTCAATACCAACAAAACCAACACCAAAACCCAAAACAATTTTGGTCAGGAATAAACAAACTACTCCACCCAGGTAATACCAAAACACCTACCCCAGATAGCCTAGCACAAACCCAACCTAACATAATAGCCGACACTTTCAACAACTTTTTCTCTCAGACAGTCACCTCACTTGCAAGTACCATGACTCCCTCAACCCTCCAAACTACCCCCACTCAAAACAGCACACACATGCTAAAGTTTAATACTGTCTCAACAACCTATATACACAAGCTACTATCTAAACTCAAACCCTGCACCTTCTGCAGATAAGCTTCCAGCTGAATATCTGCAACTAGCTGCATCCGAGATAGCCTACCCAGTCTCCATCTTAATAAACAGAACCATAACTGAATCCAAAATCCCATCCTGTTGGAAAATCTCATATTATTCCCCTCCATAAAGGAGGAAACTCCAACGAACTCTCCAATTTTCAGCCTATTGCCCTTCTATCTCCTCTATCCAAAATAATGGAACGCTGCATTCACCATCAACTTCTACATTACCTCTTAAATAACAATTTGCTTGTAGACTCACAACATGGTTTTAGACCCTACCACAGTACTTCAACTGCCCTTCTCTCCTTCACTGACTCTATCAATAGAAACCGCAACAACAACCTGTTCTCCTCTGCAATATTCTTAGACCTCTCAAAAGCATTCGATATGGTCAACCATAAACTTCTCCTCGATACCCTACAATCCTCTCACTAGATTCACAGGCATTACAGTGGTTCAACTCTTACCTGACTAATAGAAAACAAGCAGTCCTCTGGGACAGTCATCTATCCTCTCAACTCCCAGTTACTATTGGCGTCCCACAAGGATCCATCCTAGGTCCCCTACTTTTCTCTATTTTCATAAATAACCTGCCCACTTCCCTCCCTACATCCACTTGTATACAGTATGCAGATGATTCCACTCTCATCTGCTCTGCTTTCCCCAGCACAACTCCACTCCGCTACCCAGGTGGTCTTCACTGCAGCAGAAAAATGGTTCCAACATATCTGTCTCCTCCTAAACCCCAAAAAAACAAAACTGCTACTTTTCACCCCTACCTCTAAATCCACCCCTATCACTTTTTCCATTGTATCATGCAATGGCACTGTCATCCAACCTGACTCTTCCACTAAGCTGCTAGGCATAACCATAGACAATCAGCTAAATTTTGACTATCACATTGACTTAACTATCAAGTCAGTCAATAAAAAGATGGGTGCCCTTTACAGACTTAAGCCCTTCCTTACTGCTACTTCCCGAGTGATTCTCACCCAAACTCACCTCATTTCTACATTATTGTATGCCTCTCCTTCCTTTATCAATATATCTAAAGCTAATCTTCAAAAACTGAATACCGCCTACCACAGTATAGCCAGATTTGCCACTGGCTCTCTATTCCAAACTCATCACTGTCTTAACTTAAAGAAACTAAACTGGCTTGAACTTCCTAACCTAATACTACTACAGCAGCTAATCATCACTTTTAAAATTCTACATCACCCTTCCAACACACCCATACTAAATAAACTCATCACTCCTTATAAAAATCTCACTACACTTAGATCAGCTAACAAGCTACTAGTTACTACTTTGAAATCTCATAATAAATCAGGTGATTCCTTATTTGCAAACACTGTTGGTTCTTACTGGAATAAACTCCCCATAGAACTGACCTCCCTAGGCTCATGTCAGCTTTTCAAAAAACAGATGAAAACTCACCTAATAACTCACTGGCTATGCCCTTGCTCCAATCCTGACTGACCTCAGCAAACTTATTACTCTCTTCAGTCTGCACTTGTGCACTTTTGCTCTTCTGTTCTAACTTAAACTGACTTCCACAGTCCCTTTATTTACCTCCATTCTTCTGTTCTTAGTTCTGTTTGACTCCCTCTGACCACTCTGATTTTCTGTCTCTTGCTTCTTTTAGCTGACCTCCTATAATCCTGTTACCTCTTACATTTCCTCACTAACTTTTTTTCCCCCTCTCCTTTTCCTACTACTTGTTCCTTAACCTCACTAAGTCCAGAATTCCTGTACCTAACAGTAGCTGTACTTTATTATTCCTTTCTCTTTACGTCATTTCTTCCTTTATACTTTCTTTAACCTTTTAAAATCTTTTACACTACTAACCTGCATGTTTAACACTATATATTAACCACTTTCATACTTACAACTAATACCTACTTGTTGTCATGACTAGCTACTATGGATATTTTTCTACTTTAAATTGTTTTGTGGATACTGAAGCTTTTCTCCTCAGTCCCTGTCTGAATTTTGATTGTCATCTACTTAGATTTGTACATGAAAAACGTATTTGTATTTGTATTTTGCCGTATTATACTATGTTAGTTTTAGTTTTATTTGTATAGTTAGTATTACTAGTGACTTTATTAACTGTAGTGTATTAGTTCTGATAGTGGAGCTTTTCTCCTCGGGCCTCTGCTGAAAATGGACATGTATCCAGCCAGACTAGCCCGGTTAACAAATGTAAAATAAAATAAAAATAAAATAAATAATTAAAAAAACAGCAGTGGAAGCACACCCCACATAATTCCCAATTACGATACTAATGCTATCATTAATACACCGGCAGTGGAAGCACACCCCACATAATTCCCAATTACTATACTAATCCTGCCATTAATAATCCAGCAGTGGAAGCATGCCTACTAGGCTATTGGCCCTAGGGCCTATATAAGCCTAGCCAAAAAGGAACCTTGGCTTTCGCCACCCAAAAACAATTATTTTCCTGGGCCCCTGTTGAGCAGAGCCACAGAAATGATCTCAGGGGTTAATTTCCTATTTTCCATCCAATCATCATGAATAGTGCTAATCAGGAGCTTTGTTTGATATAGATAGGTAGTTTGTTCCAGAGTATGGGAAGTCTCTGGGACAGGAATCTATCCCTCCAGCATGTTCTGTTTATTGTGGTGACAAGGTTTAGGTCCCTAGATCATGTAGCTCGGAGGGATTGGGATTTCTGTAAGTGGAGCATGTCCAGCATCTCTGGGTTTGACATAGCTTTGTATGTTAGGCAGAGATCACCTCTGAGCAGGTGATATGCAACGGAGTAAAGCTGGAGTTTTTTGAGACAGTCTGCATAGGGCATCTGTTTGAGGCCGGTAATCCTCTTTGTGAGATATTTCTGCGACCTTTCCAATTGTTGTAGATGTCTTGTGAGGTACATACCAAAAGGGGCATTGTACTTTATAATGGGTCCAATGAGTGACAAGTACACTATGGGAGCATTAGTGTAGTAATGGGGAATTATATGTGGTGTGCTTCCACTCCTGGATTATTATAGACAGCATTAGTACTGCAACTGGAAATTATTTCGGGCAATTATTTCCTGGATGAGAAGTCTTTTGTGATGAGGTGAGCCACGTAGAAGGATTTACTGACTACTGTGGTGATGTGATTATCAAAGGAGAGACTTCTGTCCACCTGTGTCCCAAGGTCTCTTATCACACTTTCAGTGTTAAGTAGACTATCAACTATGTGGTAGTTCATGGGTACAGAATTTTTACCAAAGGGGGCTTTGACACCAGGCATCTGTCCCAGTGAGGCCCTTTTGTAGGATGTCCACATCATTAGGAGTTTTGATTATGGCTCCTAGTTTGCAGTTATCTGCGAACTTCGTTAGCCAAAGACCTTCTGTGTTAGCCTGTACTTCAGAGAAGTAGATACCAAACAGGAGAGGACCCAGGACTGAACCCTGTGGTACTCCACTTGTCACTGGTCTGAAGTCAGATTTGGAGTCTGCCACTTTCACAGTGTGGGTTCTGTCAGTGAGCCAGCTGGCAACCCATGTTGTAACATAAGGATTTATATCTAGTTTAGTGAGTTTATCTAAAATTCCAGAGTGGGGGATGGTTTTGAAAGTGTAAGTTTATCTATAATTCCAGAGTGGGGGATGGTGTCGAACACCTTGGCGAGATCGAGATAGGCTAATTACTATACTAACGCTATTTATAATAAGCCAGCAGTGGAAGCACACCTCACATAATTCAAAATTACTACACTAATGTTATCATTAATAAACTAATAGGGGAAGCATGCATCTCATAATTCCCAATTATTATACTAATGGTATCATTAATAAACCAACAGTGGAAGCATGCCCCACATAATTCCCAATTACTATACAAATGCTGTCATTAATAAAGCAGCAGTGGAAGCATGCCCCACATAATTCCAAATTACTACACTAATGCTATCATTAACAAACCAGCAGTGGTAGCAAGCCCCACATAATTCCCAATTACAAAATAATGATATAATTAATAAATCAGCAGTGGATGCATGCCACACATGATTCCCAATTACTAAACTAAAGCTATCCTTAATAAACCAGCAGTGGAAGCAGGCACCAACCAGTAGTAGAAGCATGCCTCAAATAATTCCTAATTACAATACTAAAGCTATCATCAAATAACCAGCACAGGAATCATACCTTACATAAATCCGAATTACTTCTCTAATACTTTCAATAATAAACCGGCAGTGGAAGCATGCCCCACATAATTCCCAATTACTATACTAATGCTATCATTAATAAACAGGAAGTGGAAACATGCCTCACATAATTCCCAATTACTATACTAATGCTATCATTAATAAGCCAGAAATGGAAGCATGGCTTGGATAATTCCCAACTACTATACTAATGGTATCATTAATAAATCATCAGTGGAAGCACACCCAAGATAATTTCCAAATACTATACTAATGCTATAATTAATAAGCCAGCAGTGGATGTACGCTTCACAAAATTCCCTATTACTATACTAACACGTTCATTAACAAACCAGCAGTGCAAGCATGCCGTACATAATTCCCCATTACTAAGCTAATGCAATCATTAATAAACTGGCAGTGGAAGCATGCCACACCTGAGTCCCAATTACTGTAATAATGCCATCATTAATAAGCCAGTGGAAGCATGCCTGAAATTATTTCCAATTACAATACTAATGCTGTCTATGATAAGCCAGCATTGGAAGTACATCTCACATAATTTCCAATTACTATCCTAATGCTCTCATAAATAAACCAGTAGTGGAAGCATGCCTCACATAATTCCCAATTACTATACTAATGCTTTCATTACTAAACCGGCAGTGGAAGTATGCCCCACATAATTATCAATTACTGCACAAATGCTATCACTAATAAAGTGGCAGTGGAAGTATGCCTCACATAATTCCCAATTAAAATACTAATGATATCATTTATAAACCAGTAGTGGAAGTATGCTCAGCTCCCAATTGCTATACTAATGCTATTGTTAATAAACCAGAAGTGGAATTGTGCCCCACATAATTTCCAATTAGTATACTAATGCAAGCGGTAGCATTGTCGCTTCACAGCAAGAGGTTCTCCCGTTCGATTCTCAGCTGGAGCACCTTCTGTGTGGAGTCTGCATGTCCTTCCCGCTGTCGAGTGGCATTGGAAAGAGATGCGTGAACGGGTGTGCCTTCGTTGAAGGTTGGGCATTGAGCGGGCACCTCAGCACCGTAAAAATCTACTGCCAGTCGTTAGTGGACCGGAGTTCCTCTGTGGTGACCCATAACCAGGAAAAGCCGAAAGAAGAACAACAATACTAATGTTGTCATTAATAAACTGGCCGTGGAAAGACGCCCCGATAATATCCAGTTACTATACTAATGCAATCATTAATAAACCGGCAGTGGAAGAAATCCCCACATAATGTCTCATTACTATACTAATGCTATCATTAATAAACCAGCAGTGGAAGCATGCCCCACACAATTCCCAATTAGTATAATGGTATCATTAATAAAGTAGCAGTGGAGGCATCCCCTACATAATTCCTAGTTCTGTATTAAACCAGCAGTTGACGCATGCCACACTTAATTTCTAATTACAATACTAATGCTGTCATTAATAAACCTGCAGTGGAAGCATGCCACATATAATTCCCAATTACTATACTAATGCTATAGTTAATAAACCAGCAGTGGAAGCATGCCCCACATAATTCCCAATTACTATACTAATGTTATCATTAATAAACCAGCAGTGGTAGCACGCCTTACATAATTCTCAATTATGTTACCAATGTTATCATTAATACATCGGCAGTGGAAGCATGCACCACACAATTCCCAATTACTAAACCAATGCTATAATTAATAAACCAGTAGTGAAAGCATGCCTCACATAATTTCCAAGTACTATACTAATGCTTTCAATAGCAAACCGGCAGTGGAAGCATGTCCCACATAATTTCCAATTACTATACTAATGCTATCATTAAAAAACAGGCAGTGGAAGCACTCCCCACATAATTCCCAATTAATATTCTAATTCTATCATTAATAAACTGGCAGTGGAAAAATGCCTTACAAAACTCTGCAATAAATATACTAATGCTGTCATTAATAAGCCAGTAGTGGAGGAATTGCTTGAATAATTCCAAACTACTAAACTAATGGTATCATTAATAAACCAGCAGTGGATGCAGACCAAACATAATTTCCAAAAACTATGCTAATGCTATAATTAATAAACCAGCAGTAGATGCACGCCTCACAAAATTTCGTATTACTATACTAATGCTTGCACTAATAAACCAGCAGTGCAAGCATGCCCCACATAATTCCACATTACTAAGCTAATGCTATCATTAATTAACTGGCAGTGGAAAGAAGCCACACCTGCTCCCAATTACTGTACAAATACCATCAATAATAAACCAGCAGTGGAAGCATGCCCGAAATAATTTCCAGTTGCAGTACTAATGCTATCTATAATAATCCAGGAGTGGAAGCATACCACATATAATTCCCCATTACTACACTAATGCTCCCATTAATAAACTGGCCGAGGATGCACTCCTCACATAATTCCCAATTACTTATTTATTTATTTATTTATTTATTTATTGACATTTGTTAACCGGGTTTGTCAAATTGGGCTTGTGACCCATGTTCAGTGGAGACCCGAGGAGAAAAGCTCCAGTAATACATTTTAAAACAAGTACAATTTTAAACAATATTGATATAATAGCAGTTATAGCAAAACGATTCACATATGTTGGGATACATGCATAAAGTTAAAGTTGCATTAAAAAGAAGCTAAGTAACAATTTTACATTGATATAGTTCAATAGGTCAACAATGAACATTTTTTGTTTGTATAAAATTGTGCAAATGCATAGTAGACACATTGGAGAGAGAGGTGTAATGAGGTACTAAGTATGGTCCTTTTGACGGTACATAAAGGGAAGGAAGACTAGGTAGGGTCATGGCAAGGGCAGATTCTGGAATTGAGAAAACAAGCTTTTAGTTCATTTTTAAAGTGTGAGATGTGGGAGATTGAATGTAAGTCAAGGGGAAGTTTGTTCCAAGCATGGGCAAGGGAGTGTTTGTAGAGTAGTTTGCCTACTGACCTTTTTGGGTGGTAGAGATCAAGTAATTGTTGGTTAGAAGCACGGAGGGTCCGGGATGGGATGTAGATGGAGACTAAGGAAGATAGAGATGGACAGAAGGATGGTTTATAAAGAATAAAGTGTAGCATATGAAATTGATAAGATAGCAGAAACTGGGGAAGTTCAAGCCATTGAAGAGAGTTTAAAGAAATGCAGTGGTGTGAGTTGTATGGAGAGTTAGTAATGGATCTGGCTATTTTATGGTAAGTCTGTTGCAGTTTGTTTAGAGTGGAGGCCTGGATATTGTTAAGAACTGGGGAGGAGTATAAGAGGGAGGGGAGGAGGAGTGCCTGGCCCAGGGTAAGTCTAGATTCAGGGGTTAGGAATTTTTTGTTCCGATATAGCAGACCTAGTTTCTGGATTGTTTTTTTTATACATTGGAGTATGTGTAAGTTGAACTTGAGTTTGTCATCGATAATGACCCCTCGGAGGTTTGTGTGGGTGTCAGGTTGGATATTTGTATTGTTAGAAGATGTAATAAAAAAGGAGATTTTGTGATGAGAAAGAGAACGGGAAAGGAAAAGTAGGAGTTTGGTTGTTTTGGGATTTAGGATCAATTGGTTGTGAGAGAGCCATTGTTCAGTGAATAGTTGGGCCTGTTGGGTCAGGGAGTGTAGTTCAGGAATGTTATTTAAGATGGATATAAGTGTGGAGTCGTCGGCATACAGAATAAGGGAGGATTCTTTGCATGAGGTGTAAAGATCATTGGTGAAGATGTTAAACAAAAGGGGTCCCAAGATGGAGCCTTGGGGAACACCAGTGGAGATTAGTAATGGTATCATTAATAAACTAGTAGTCGAACCATGCCTCACATAATTACCAATTATTATACTAATGGTATCATTAATAAACCAGCAGTGGAAGCATGCCCCACAATAATTCCCAATTACTATACAAATGGTATCATTAATAAAGCAGCAGTGGAAGCATGCCCCACATAATTTCCAATTACTATACAAATGCAATCATTAATACACAGGCAGTGGAAGCACACCACACGTAATTCCTAATTACTATACTAATCCTGCCATTAATAAGCCAGTAGTGGAGGCAT
Source organism: Protopterus annectens (assembly GCF_019279795.1). Lineage (NCBI taxonomy): Eukaryota > Metazoa > Chordata > Ceratodontiformes > Protopteridae > Protopterus > Protopterus annectens. Next base: position 564,657,515 of record NC_056745.1, read on the forward strand.
GACCCACATAATTCCCAATTACTATGCTAATGTTATCTATTATAAGCCAGCAGTGGAAGCACACCCCACATAATTCCCAATTACTACACTAATGCTATCATTAATAAACTAGTAGTGGAAGCATGCCATTCATAATTCCCAATTATTGTACTATCATTATAATATTATATGATATTATAATATTATTAATAAACCAGCAATAGAAGCATGCCCCACATAATTCACAACTACTATACAAATGGTATCATTAATTAAGCAGCAGTGGAAGCATGCCACACATAATTTCCAATTACTATACTAAAGCAATCATTAATAAACCAGCATTGGTAGTACGCCCCATATACTTCCCAATTACTATACTATTGCTATCATTAATAAAACAGCAATGGAAGCATGCTACATACAATTTCCAATTACTGTACTATGCTATCATTAATAAACCAGCATTGGAAGCACGCCCCACATAATTCCCAATTATGATACTAATGCGATCATTAATGCAACGGCAGCCGAAAGATGCCCTTCATAATTCCCAGTTACCATATTAATGCTACTGTTATTAAACCAGCAGTGGAAGCATGCCTCACATAATTCCTAATTACTATACTTATGCAATCGTTAATATCCAGCAGTGGAAGCATGGCTAACATAATTCCTAATTACTATACTTACGCAATTGTTAATAAACCAGCAGTGGAAGCATGGCTAACATAATTCCGAACTACTATACTAATGCTTTCATTAATAAAGCAGAAGTGGAAGCATGCCCCACATAATTTCAAATTACTGCACTAATGCTATCATTAATAAAATGGCATTGGAAGCATGCCCCATATAATTCCCTATTGCTATACTAATACTATCATTAATAAACCAGTAGTGGAAGCATGCCTCACATAATTCCTAAGTATGACACTAATGGTATAATTAATAAAGCAGCAGTGGAAGCATGTCCCACACAATTCCCAATTATTATACTACTGATATCATTAATAAAGCAGCAGTGGAAGCACGTTCCACAAAATTCCCACTTGCTAAAATAATGCTACCATTAATAAACCATAAGTGGAAGCACGCCCCACATAATTCCCAATTACTATACTAATGCTGTTATTAATAAACCGGCAGTGAAAAGACACCCTCATAATGTCCAATTGCTATACTAATGCAATTATTAATAAACTGGCAGTGGAAGCAAAAGCCATATAATGTCCCATGACTAACTAATGCCGCACATAACTCCAAATTAATTTAATGCTATCATTACTAAAGCAGCAATGGAGGCATTCCCTACATAATTCCTAGTTAGATTAATAAAGCTATCAGTAATAAACCAGCGGTTGAAGCATGCCACACATAATTTCCAATTAATATACTAATGCTGTTGTTAATAACATAATTCCGAACTATTATACTAATGTTTTCATTAATAAAGCAGAAGTGAAAGCATGACCTACATATTTCCCAATTACTATACTAATGCTATATTTAATAAACCAGCAGTGGAAGCATGCCCCACATTATTCCCAGTAAATATACTAATGCTACCATTAATAAACCAGCAGTGAAAGCAAGCCTCATATAATTCACAATTACTATACTAATGCTATCACTAATAAACTGGCAGTGGAAGCATGCCCCACATAATTACCAATTACTATACTAATGCTATAATTAATAAATCAGCAGTGGCTGCATGCCACACGATTCCCAATTACTAAACTAATGCTATCCTTAAAAAACCAGCAGTACAAGCACACCCGACATAGTGTCAAATTACTATCCTAATGCCATCATTAAAGAACTATTAGTGGAAGCATGACCAACATAATTTCCAATTACAGTAGTAATGATATCTATAATAAAAAAGCAATGGAAGCATGCTGCAGATAATTTCCAATTACTATACTAAATCTCTCATTAACAAACCAGTAGTAGAATCATGCATCACATAATTCCCAATTACTATACTAATGCTTTCATTAATAAACCGGCAGTGGATGCATGCCCCACATAATTCTCAATTACTACACTAATGGTATCATTAATAAACTGGCAGTTGTAGCACGCCCCACATAATTCCCATTTACTGTACTAAAGCTATCATTAATAAACGGAGTGGAAGCATGCCTGACATAATTCTGAATTACTATACTAATGCTTTCATTAATAATCCAGCAATGGAAGAATGTCCCGCATGATTTCCAATTACTATACTAATTCTATCATTAATGAACTAGCAGTGGAAGCATGAGTGACATAATTCCCAATTAGTGAACTAACACTATCATAAATAAACCAGCAGTGGAAGCACACCACACAAAATTTCGAAGTACTATACTACTGCCATCATTAATAAACTAGCAGTGGAAGCATGCCCCACATAATTCCCAATTACTATAATAATGCTATCATTAATAAACCAGCAGTGGAAGCAGACACCACATAAATCCAAATTACTCTACTAATGATATCATTAATAAGCCAGCAGTGGAAGCATGCCCCACATAATTCATAATTACTATACTAAAAGTATCATTAATAAACCAGCAGTGGAAGCATGCCCCCCATAATTTCCAATTGCTAAACTAATGTTATCATCAATAAATCAGCAGTGGAATCATGCCTCACATAATTCCAAATTACTATACTAATGCTATCATTAATAAAGAGGTGGTGGATGCACGCATCACATAATTCCCAATTACTATACTAATTCTATTATTAATAAACTGGCAGTGGAAACTTGTCTCACAAAATTCCCAATTACTATACTAATGCTATCATTAACAAAGAGGCGGTGGAAGCACGTCCCACATAATTCCCAATTATTATACTAATTCTATCATTAATAAACTGACAGTGGAAACATGCCTCATATAATTCCCAATTACTACACTAAAGCTATCATTATTAAGCCAGTAGTGGAAGCATGGCTCAGATAATTACTGTTAGAAAAATATGTATTCACATATATAAGCTGTTAGGAAAATATGTATTCACATATATAAGCTGTTAGGAAAATATGTATTCAAATATATCAACTGTTAGAGAGACATATATTCAGACATATATAAACTGTGTGGTCAGGCATATATAAATGTACTCGAACATATATGAAGTGCAAAGGCTGAGAACAGTATAATATGTAATGCATTTAATTCTATTTTACTAGAATGGCAGTAGAAATAAACTTGTATATTATTGCTTGAAACTTAGCTGTAGTGTGATTAAAAACTTGACCCTGACAGTAGCTGGCTAAGCTGGCTCATGTCTGTCAGCGAAGATTATTTTGCAAAGTTAGAAAATAATGAATCTGTGTGCATGTGTATCTTTTCCTGCTTCCACCGAGGAAAATGGCCTTGTGCGCACTATCAGAGATAATGTCCAGCTGGTGAACACAGAGACAAAGAAATGTATTAAAGAGACATTCATCCATTGTATTCGAGCTAATCTAAGAGCCTTGAATTGGCTACATCCTCGGAAGGACATTGTGATTGACCAGGTGCTTTGCAAGGCTGTAATATTCTCATGGGAAAAAGATTTTTGAAAAGCATTATCTCAGCACTTTTTCATAAGTTACTATGATGTAAAGACCCTGTCACTGACCACGTCAGTGAGGTGGGCAAAAGCTGATTGTAAAAGGTATATAATGGAAAATACTTCCTGAATAAAGTTAGTCAAAATTCTGTACATGTTTGTGTATGGTTTTTTGCCTCCTAATGTACATTAGAGTATATATATACAGTAGATACTTGAGCATCCTGCATTACTGTCTGTTATTGTGAATGATTTTTACAGTCTGATTTTAACAATTTATTTAACATTTTGGTCCTATCGAGCCGGAATTCCCTTGGTAAGCTACAGGTCAGAGTGCATGTAATAAATCTACACAGGAGGAGTTGACAAAATGGTTCTTCTTAAAGTGAAAAGACCTCCGACTGAATTGTTGTGTGTAAAGAGGCTGTCCACTTTCTGATCTGTGGCTGAAAAGCGGAAGACTGGGCCCCAAAAACAAAACACAGAGTAAAGCGGGAGGCTCAGGTAAGAAGAATTTCCCTCTTTGTCTTTGTTTTAGATCAGGGACCAGGTTACACTGTGCTATTGCTAAGATTTGTGATAGCACGGAGAGAGAGAGTCGAAGTATTGTATCTTGAGTCATAGATCAGGGAATAACAAAGCAAAGTAAACAGTCATTCTAGACACTACTGTGGATATGGGGAAATAAGATACCACGTGGTACAAGAGAAGGGTTACGTAACAGTCTTTTTAAGACATGGGAGATCAGTGCACTAAGAGATCACGAGATCCGCCCCTAACGGATAATGTGAAGCATATGCGATTGCAGTAAGCAGATAATGTGAGATATTTTGCAAAATGTGTTAACAACTATAAATTTGATAGTAAACTAGATAAACTTTCACTAGTTAAACTCCTTAAACAAGCCTTAATCTGATGCAGGGCGTCAGGCAAAAGAAAAACAGCACCAACTAGGCATACCTCAAGCACACAGGTGGATTGAGGAAGCAAATTGTAAAAAAACAGAAGCTTAGAAAATTCTGAAACATTTTTAGACAACAGAGTAAAAGGTCTGACAGACAGAATCTCTGAAAAATGGAAACTTAGAGCAGACTGGACTTGCATTAATTAATGCATACGACAGGAAAATGAGACAATAGATGGATATTATGCTAGATTATTAGAATGCTTTAAACAACAATTAAAAAAATACATTTTTAAAAAGGTTGCATGGCCTCTGTCAGTAGCTTTATTACAAAGCATATGATAGATCACTGAACAAGCAGGCTGCAAGCCTTACTTGAGTATGCTAGACGTACTAAAAGACACTTTAATAGTAAAAAGAATAAAAAGGCACAAGTCTTCACTGCTGAAGACGGAGCTGAAGTATTTGTATTACAGTCAGATAAAAAGGGCATCTAGCTAGGGACTATAAACAAAATAAGAAAGCAATGACAGAAGATAAAGGAGATGTGGACTGACTATATGATAGTGATAATAACCAAAAATCATCGGGAAAGGTTAATAAACAAAAAGAAAATGTAAATGTAGTAGAGGGAATAAAGGAAGTACAAACAGATGTAGAGGATAAAAATGAAAATGAAATTTTAGATTTAGCATTGTTGAGCCTGGAGCTCTACCTAGCAAATACAAAACCAGAAGTAACACTTCTGGTGGAGGGAAGGAAAGTCAAATTCCTGTGTGACTCAGGAGCGTCACGGACTTTGATACACCCCTCCAAGTTACCAAAACATTCTGAATCACCTGATTATATATTAGTAAAAGCAGCAAATGGACAGCTATACAGGGAACCACTTTCCCATAATATAGCAATAACTGACCCTGTTTCAGGTATGACTCAGAAAAGTAAAATTGTAGTTTCTGCAAAAATATCCAGTAAACTTACTGGGAAGAGACCTTGTGCAGATATTTGGCATAGCAGTAGTTCCTACCATGCAGGGTATGAAAGCACAAAGACAAATGGATGCTTTTGTGGTGTGATCAGAGGGTGAAGCCTATTATTGGTACAGCCAGGACCTAGTTATGACTGGTCCAAGGGCAGTAACCAAAGAACTGATAAACGTAGCCATCAGTAAGGTACCCTCCCTTGACACTGATCAGCAGCACTTGTTACATTGTACTCTATACTACTGTAGCACACCAGGACCTGATAAGGAATATAAGTAAGAATCCTGCTGACGGATTAATATTACGAACTTTATGTTGGGATACTGAGGGAAACATTGCAGTAAGCTGTTCATTACCTCAGGAGTTCATGAGATTGTATAAGTCCAATAGACTGCCACATGTCAGCTTGACAAAAAACAAAAGTGTTAAATGGGCAGACTTAGAAAAAAAAAGGTAACAAAATGGAAAAACAGACTGATTTAAAAATGTCAAAACAAGGGATACAAAAACAAAAAACTGAATTGGTTGACACAGACACATACAGCTGTACACTTGCAATCTAGTAAGGACAGCTGATTAGCATTTTTATTAAAAGAAAAAGAAGAGGCCTTGTGTAAAATTCCAACGACTCTGTGGTCAACAGGCAAAGTTAAATGTAAGGCTTATTCAAGCAGCAGGACCAGTTACAATTACCCCAAAGTCAGCTTTTAGACCACAGAAAAGACAATACATTTTGAAAAAGAATGCAAAAGTAAAAATTAAGCCTATAATAGCAGCATTACTCAAAAAAGGAGTACTGGTAAAATCTCCTGATTCACCATGTGATACACCCCTATTTCCTGTTAAAAAAGCAAACGGGAAAATGGCAAATGGTACAAGATTTATGAGCTGTAAATAATGCAGTAATACCTAGAGCACCTACGGTGCCAGACCCACATACCTTGTTAAATGATTTAAAGCCACAACAGAAGTATTTTACTGTGGTAGATATAAGCAATGCTTTCTTTTCAATACCTATACATCCTGATAGTCAATATTGGTTTGCATTTACATTTCAGGGCAAAAGGTATACATATACTCGACTACCACAGGGATATTGTGAGAGCCCAATAATATTTGCACAAAAAAAAATGGCTAAGCAACCTGGCAGGGTTTACCCCACCAGAAGGTAGTCAAATTTTACTTTAGGTAAATGACATCTTGCTAGCAGCACCCAGCAGCAGTGCAGGGTGGATACAGTAGCATTATTAAAATTTTTAGTAATACAAAGACACAAAGTAAACAAAAGTAAGTTACAACTTTGGGAAAAAAAACACAGGTTAGATACCTGGGATATGTGATATCCAATAAAGGTAAAATACTAGATAATGGGAAAGAAAAAAAAAAAAAAAAACAGCAATTTTGCAAGCACCCAAACCAACAACTAAAAAAGAAATAATGTCTTTCTTAGGTACAACTAATTTTTGTTGGAGCTGGGTACCAAATTATTTTTACAATGGAAAACAAAAGCAGAAATGGCTTTCTGCAGGTTGAAGCAGTTAATAGCTTCTTCATTAGTTTTAAGACTTCCAAGTTATCACAAACGCTTTTTTAGACCATAGATTGTAAGCAATGGTACATGACATCAGTATTAAAGCAACAACATGGGGATAAGCAATGCCCCATAGCTTACTATTCATCACAGTTAGACCCAGTGGTGCAATCTTTGCCTCACTGTGTACAAGCAGTAGTTGCAGCAGCAATGGCAGTGCAGGCTTCAGCCTCAGTAGTGTTGTTCCACCCTCTCACATTAAAAATGCCTCATGCAGTTGCAATAATTCTGCTACAAAAAAAAAAAAAGAGAGTTGCATACCTTTCTCCTGCTAGACATCTTTCATGTATGACCATACTGCTGAGTCAACCTCCTATAAACAGTTAGCTTTACCTAGACAAAACCTTACAGATATGCCCTTAAATAATGCTAAGGTGACATATTACGTGGATGGCTCATGCAAAAGGGGTCCTACAGGAAAGAATCTGGTGGGGTATGCAGTAGTTACAGACACTGAAATTTTAAAAGTACAAACTGTGCCACACAACTTGTATGCTCAAGCAGCAGAACTGGTAGCTTTGACAGGAGCATGTATTTTAGTAAAAGGCAAAAAAGTGAACATATATACTGATAATCAGTATGCTTTTTCTACAGTGCATGTGTTTGCACAACAATAAAGAAAATAGAGAGATGATTACATCCAGTAAAAAAACTATTAATCATGCGCAATTTATTTTGGAGCTATTAGAATCTATTCAGCTGCCTACCAAAGCAACTATTTGTAAATGTGTAGCTCATACAAAACAACAGGATACGATTTCAAAAGGTAATGCACGAACTAATGCAGCTGCAAAGCAAGCAGCCTCAGACTCAAAAACTTTATTTCTAAATGAAAAATTACAACCCTCTGAGATTTTAGATTTAGACATGTTAAAAACAATGCAGATGCTTACTACAAAAGCAGAAAAAACAAAAATGGGTAAAACAAGGTGCAATTTTTGAAAATGGACTGTACATTTCCAAAGGAAAAAAACAATATTGCCGTCTAAATTATTTAGATATGCAGCTTTGTTGAGCCATGGGCAGAGCCATGTCTCAACAGGGGGGATGGTACAGTTAGTAAATAGAATATTCCAAATATATGGATACATAAATTATACAATAAAATTTTGTGCAGCTTGTCATACTTGTAACAAGCACCATGCACAAGGAGCATTTAAAAACAAGCAAGGGAGTTTCCCTACACCACCATATCCGTTCCATACTATTTGTATGGACTTCATAGAGTTGAATAAATGTGAAGGAAGGAAGTTGATGAGTGAGACTCAGAAGAATTGGATTTGCTGTTTACCTCTAGCATTGCTGAGCATGAAAACAGTAACAAATGTAAAGGGTTTGATCCCCTTTGAAGTAGTATTTGGAAGGGCATATTATGTGCCTCAGTAAAAAGCTCTCATGCCTGCAGAGCTGGAGGCTGACAGTTCACTAGCTAATTATATAAAGAAACTGTTAATAAATAAATCTGTTTTGCAGTTTAACTCTTTTTCAGACAAAAGAACTTTCAGCTGAATAAGAACTTTGTGACTGATACACAAGGGCAAAATGGCCAAGAGTAAAGCAAACAAAAGCAGAGCAACCCAAGAACTATTGCATAATTATTTTCTTTGGCAGTGCATTTGTTGACTAAATATGACAATTTTCTCTTATTGTGGTTTTCCTGCACTCAACCACACAGTAAAAGTGAGAAGACGTGATGAACTGTTTATAGACTGGCATCCAAACTTTAACACATACCTGACCATGAAGCTTGTGCATACAGAAACTATGCACATTTCAAATTGCTGGGTTTGTACAGCTATACCAACAACATATAAGAGACTGTTAATGTCCACTGTCCCTCTGGGAATAAAATGAGACTTGGAAAAGTTTTCTTGATACAGGAACTGTGAGATCACAGGACAAAATAGCTTTATTTTTACCTGTCACACAAAAAGGAGTTGTATGTTCTACGAAAGTGATACCCTCCAGGTGGGCTGGAGTAATGGTAATATAATAATGTCTTATAAATGTTACATTAAAGTCAAAAGTGGGGGTACTGTTTGTGATACTAACCATGATTCATATCTGAGTTCAATAAAAACTACATTAAATGCAGTATGTGACAATCCAGTCTTAACTAAGCAATTGTCTATCAAGGATAGAAAAATGTTTCATGCAGGGATAACACGTATTAGTACCAAAGTAATGATTTTATTTGTGGGAAAAAGGCATATAAATGGTTACCTGAGAATTGGTCCGGCAGTTGTTTTTTGGGTTATCTGGTTTCAGCAATAAAACATACTGCAGAATTACCTTTGGGTAAGATACGAAACGTAAGGGAAACAGCTCGAAAATCTGAAGGTCCAGTTAAGAAACCTGTGAATCCAGTTGGTAAAATCGAAGCTGGTTGAAAAGACCATAATTCAGTGAAAGACAAAAGTAAATTGACTCATATGGACTTGGGCAACAGTGTTATATCCGGGGCAGGAATACCACCAGCCTATGGAGCAGTCAAATCGATCTGGGAGCTGAGGAAGCTGTCAAGAAGCCATGAGCAATGCAACTTTTTCCACCCTAGAATTGGTGACTGATAAACTGAATGCAATAAGAACTGTTGTGCTACAAAATCGAATGGCTCTTTACTTCACCCTAGCGGCAAGAGGTGGTACACGAAAAAGAATGCTGTGCTTTTATCCCTGAGGATCGTCACGAGACAAATAATCACCTAGAGGTAATTCAGCAAGTATCAGCAATGACTAAACCAGGCCCAAACCCACTGACGGACTTTTTCCAGAATCTGTTTGGGGGGGTGATGTTCCATCCTATTAAACATTTAATTGCTATTTGTGTGGGTATACTCCTAATAGGAGCATGTGTTTACTGTGAAATTCCCTGCATGAAAAGATTAATCAAAAATTTGTTGATATATCTGTTACTGAAACTTTTTACCAAAGTGTTGAAATTGAAAGATTAATTTCAGATAATGCTTTTTCTGAAATATAAAACCAATGACTAAGCTTAGCTGAAAGTCCTCAAAGGGAAAAAGCTAAGAAATGAAATAATATTGTTTATGTTTCTAATAGAATGAAATGCATTAACAGGAGGGAGAATGTTAGAAAAATATGTATTCACATATATAAGCTGTTAGGAAAATATGTATTCAAATATATCAACTGTTAGAGAGACATATATTCAGACATATATAAACTGTGTGGTCAGGCATATATAAATGTACTCGAACATATATGAAGTGCAAAGGCTGAGAACAGTATAATATGTAATGCATTTAATTCTATTTTACTAGAATGGCAGTAGAAATAAACTTGTATATTATTGCTTGAAACTTAGCTGTAGTGTGATTAAAAACTTGACCCTGACAGTAGCTGGCTAAGCTGGCTCATGTCTGTCAGCGAAGATTATTTTGCAAAGTTAGAAAATAATGAATCTGTGTGCATGTGTATCTTTTCCTGCTTCCACCGAGGAAAATGGCCTTGTGCGCACTATCAGAGATAATGTCCAGCTGGTGAACAGAGAGACAAAGAAATGTATTAAAGAGACATTCATCCATTGTATTCGAGCTAATCTAAGAGCCTTGAATTGGCTACATCCTCGGAAGGACATTGTGATTGACCAGGTGCTTTGCAAGGCTGTAATATTCTCATAGGAAAAAGATTTTTGAAAAGCATTATCTCAGCACTTTTTCATAAGTTACTATGATGTAAAGACCCTGTCACTGACCACGTCAGTGAGGTGGGCAAAAGCTGATTGTAAAAGGTATATAATGGAAAATACTTCCTGAATAAAGTTAGTCAAAATTCTGTACATGTTTGTGTATGGTTTTTTGCCTCCTAATGTACATTAGAGTATATATATACAGTAGATACTTGAGCATCCTGCATTACTGTCTGTTATTGTGAATGATTTTTACAGTCTGATTTTAACAATTTATTTAACAATTACTATACTAATTCTATCATTAATAAACTGGCAGTGGAAACATGCCTCATATAATTCCCAATTACTACACTAAAGCTATCATTATTAAGCCAGTAGTGGAAGCATGGTTTGGATAATTCCTAACTACTATATTAATGGTATTACTAATAAACCAGCAGTTAAAGCACACCCAAGATTATTTTCATATACTATACTAATGTTATAATTAATAAATCAGCACTGGATGCACGCCTCACAAAATTCCCTATTACTATACTAATACTTTCATTAACAAACCAGCAGTTCAAGCATGCCCCACATAATTCCCCATTATTAAGCTAATGCTATCATTAATAAACCGGCAGTGGAAGCATGCCTCACCTGATTCCCAATAACTGCACTAATGCCATCATTAATAAACCAGCAGTGGAAGCATGCCTGAAATAATTTCCAATTACAGTAATAATGCTGTCTATAATAAGACAGCACTGGAAACACATCCCATATAATTCCCAGTTACTACCCTAATGCTATCATTAATAAACCATTAGTGGATACATTCCTCACATAATTCCCAATTACAATACTAATGGTATCAATAATAAACCAGCAGTGGAAGCACACCACACATAATTTCCAAATACTATATTAATCCAATCATTAATAAACTGGCAGTGGAAGTATGTCCACCATAATTCCCAGTTGCTATACTAATCCTATTATTAATAAAACAGCAGTGGAAGCATGCGCCACAAAATTCCCAATTACTATATAAATTGCATCATTAATAAAGCAGCAGTGGAAGCATGCCTCACATAATTCCTACTTACTATACTAACGCTATCATTAATAAAGCTGCAGGGGAAGCATGCCCCACATAATTTCGAATTACTACACTAATGCTACCATTAATAAACTGTCAGTGAAAGCATGCCTCACATAATTCCCAATTGCTATACTAGTACTATCATTAATAAACCAGTAGAGGAAGCACACTCCACATAATTCCCAATTGCTATACTAAAGCTATCATTAATAAACCAGCAGTGGAAGCACGGCCTACATAATTCCCAATTATAATACTAATGCTACCATTCATAAACCAGAAGGGGATGCACGCCCCAAATAATTTCCAATTACTATACTAATGCTGTCATTAATAAACCAGCAGTTGAAAGACACCCTCATAATGTCCAATTACTATACTAATGCAATCATTAATAAACCATTAGACAAACATGACTCACATAATTCTGAATTACTATACTAATGGTATCATTGATAAACTAGTAGGGGAAGCATCACTCACATAATTCCCAAATATACTAATGGTGTCATTCATAAAGCAGCAGTGGAAGCATGCTCCACATAATTCCCAATTACTAAACTAATGCTTTTGTTAATAAAGCAGCAGAGAAAGCGTGCCCCACATAATTACCAATTACTACACTAATTCTAACATTAATAAACTGACAGGGCTGCATGCCTCACATAATTTCCAATTAGTATACTAATGCTATTATCAATAAGCCAGTAGTGGAAGCATGGCTCAGATAATTTCCACTGCTATACTAATGGTATCATTAATAAACCAGCAGTGGAGAAACACTCAACATAATTACAAAGACTATAGTAATGCTATTATTAATAAATCAGAAGTGGATGCAGCTTCACAAAATTCCCTATTACTATACTAATACTTTCATTAACAAACCAGCAATACAAACATGCCTCACATAATTCCACATTACTAAGCTAATGCTATCATTAATAAACTGACAGTGGAAGCATGCCACACCTGATTCCCAATTCCTGTACTAAAGCCATCATTAATAAACCAGCAGTGGAAGCAAGCCCCAAATAATTTCCAATTGCTGTACAAATGCTATCTATAATAAGCCAGCAGTGGAAGGACACCCTACACAATTCCCAATTACTACACTAATGCCACCATTAATAAAGCAGTAGTGGAAGCATGCCTTAGATAATTCCCAATTATTATACTAACAGTATCATTAGTAAACCACAAGTGGAAGCATGCCCCACATAATTTCCAATTACTATGCAAATGGTATCATTAATAAGGCAGCAGTGGAAGCATGCCCCACATAATTTTCAATTACTGTACTAATGCTACCAGTAATAAATCGGCAGTGTAAGTACACTCCACATAATTCCCAATTGCTATGCTAATGCTATCATTAAAAAAACAGCAGTGGAAGCATGCCTCACATAATTCCTAATTACTATACTAATGCTATCATTAATAAACCAGCAATGGAAGCATGCCTCACATAATTCCCAAATACTATACTAATGCTTTCATAAATAATCCGGTAGTTGAAGCATGCCCCACATAATACCCAATTACTACACTAATGCTATCTTTAATAAACTGGCAGTGGAAGCATGCCTCACATAATTGTCAATTACTATACTAATGCTATCATTAATAAACCAGCAGTGGAAGCATGCCTCACATAATTCCCAAATACTACACTAATGCTTTCATTAATAATCCGGCAGTTGAAGTATGCCCCACATAATACCCAATTACTACACTAATGCTATCTTTAATAAACCAGCAGCAGGAGCATGCCTCACATTATACTAAATTACTATACTAATGGTATCATTGATAAACTAGTAGTGGAAGCATGCCTCACACAATTCCCAATTACTATACTAATGCTATCATTAATAGATCAGCAGTGGAAGCATGCCCCACATAATTCCCAATTGCTATACTAATGCTATAATTAATAAACCAGCAGAAAAAGCATGCCCAACATAATTCACAATTACAATACTAATGCTATAATTAATAAAGCAGCAGTGGAGGCATCCCCTCCATAATTTTTAGTTTACTAATGTTACGATTAATAAACCAGCAGTGGAAGCATGCCCGAAATAATTTCCAGTTGCAGTACTAATGCTATCTATAATAAGTCAGGAGTGGAAGCACACCACATATAATTTCCCATTACTACACTAATGCTCCCATTATTAAACTGGCCGTGGGTGCATGCCTCACATAATTCCCAGTTACTTTATTAATGGTATCATTAATAAACCAGTCGCATTGCTATACTAATGCTGTCATTAATAAACCGGCAGTGGAAAGACGCCCTCATAATGTCCAATTACTATACTAATGCAATCTTTAATAAACCGGCAGTGGAAGCAAAAGCCACATAATGTCCCATTACTAACTAATGCCCCACATAATTCCAAATTAATATAATGCTATCATTACTAAGGCAGCAGTGGAGGTATTCCCTACATAATTCCTAGTTGGCTTACTAATGCTGTCAGTAGTTGACAGTTGAAGCATCACCCACATAATTTCCAATTACTATACAAATGCTGTCGTTAATAAGCTAGCAGTGGAAGCATGCCCCACATAATTCCAAATTACTACAATAATGCTTTCAATAACAAACCGGCATGTCCCACGTAATTCCCAATTACTGTACTAATGCTATCATTAATAGACAGGCAGTGGAAGCACGCCCCACATACTTCCCAATTACTATACTAATTCTATCATTAATAAACTGGCAGTGAAAACATGCCTCACATAATTCTGCAATAAATATACTAATGCTATCATTATTAAGCCAGTAGTGGAAGCATTGCTTGAATAATTCCCAGCTATTATACTAATGGTATGATTAATAAACCAGCAGTGGAAGCAGACCCAACACAATTTCCATATACTATACTAATGCTATAATTAATAAACCAGCAGTGGATGTACGCCTCACAAAATTTCCTCTAACTATACTAATGCTTTCATTAGAAAACCAGCAGTGCAAGCATACCCCATATAATTCCCTATTACTAAGCTAATGCTATCATTAATTAACTGGCAGTTGAAGCATGCCACACCTGACTCCCAATTACTGTACTAATGCCATCATTAATAAACCAGCAGTGGAAGCATGCCAGAATTAATTTCCAATTGCAGTTCTAATGCTATCTATAATAAGCTAGCAGTGGAAGCACACCACATATAATTCCAAATTACTAAACTAATGCTATCATTAATAAACTGGCCGTGGAAGCAAGCCTCACATAATTCCCAATTACTATACTAATGGTATCATTAATAAACCAGTAGTTGAAGCATGCCTCACATAATTCCCAATTATTATATTAATAGTATCATTAATAAACCAGCAGTGGAAGCATGCCCCGCATAATTCCCATTTACTATACAAATGGTATCATTAATAATGCAGCAGTGGAAGCATGCCCCACATAATTCGCAATTAGTAGGCTAATGCTACCATTAATAAACCAGCAGTGGAAGCACGCCTCACATAATTTCCAATTACGATACTAATGATATCATTAATACACCGGCAGTGGAAGCACACCCCACATAATTCCCATTTACTATACTAATCCTGCCATTAATAAGAAATCAGTGGAAGCAGGCCCCACATAATTCCAAATTACTGTGCTAATGCTATCTATAATAAGCAGGCAGTGGAAGCACACTCCACATAATTGCAAATTACTACACTAATGCTATCATTAATAAACTAGTAGTGGAAGCATGCATCTCATAATTCCCAGTTATTATACTAATGGTATCATTAATAAACCAGCAGTGGAAGCATGCCCCACATAATTCCCAATTACTATACCAATGGTGTCATTAATAAATCAGCAGTGGACGCATGCCTTACATGATTTCCAATTACTATACTAATGCTATCATTAATAAACTGGCAGTGGAGGTATGCTCCACATAATTCCCAATTACTATACTAATGCCATAATTAATAAACCAGCAGTGATAGCACGCCCACATAATTCCCAATTATGATACTAATGCTATCATTAATACAACGGCAGTGGAAGCACGCACCACATAATTCCCAATTACTATACTAATGCTACCGTTAATAAACCAGCAATGGAGGCATGCCTCACCTAATTCTCAATTACTATACTAATGCTATCAATAATAAACTGGCAGTGGAAGCATGCCCCACATAATTCTCAATTACTATACTAAGGCTGTAATTAATAAATATGCAGTGGATGCATGCCACACATGATTCCCGATTACTATACTAATGCTATCCTTAATAAAACAGCAATGGAAGCACACCACACATAGTATCAAATTACTATACTAATGCCATCATTAAAAAACTAGCAGTGGAAGCATGTCCAATATAATTTCCAATTGCACTAGTAATTCTCTCTATAATAAACCAGCAGTGGAAGCACGCTGCAGATAATTTAAAAATCACTTTACTAAAGCTATCATTAACATGCCAGTAGTGGAATCGTGCATCACATAATTCCCAATTACTAGTAATGCTTTCATTAATAAACCAGCAGTGGAAGCATGCCCCATATAATTCTCAGTTACTACAGTAATGGTATCATTAATAAAATGGCAGTGGAAGCATGCCCTACATAATTCTCAATTGCTATACGAATGCTATCATTAATAAACCATCAGTGGAAGCAGGCACTACATAAATCCAATTTACTCTACCAATGTGATCATTAATAAGTCAGCAGTGGAAGCATGCCTAACATAATTCCCAATTACTATACTAATAGTATCATTAATAAATTGGTAGTGGAAACATGCCTCACATAATTCCCAATTACTGTACTAATGGTGTCATTAATAAAGCAGTAGTGGAATCATGCCTTACATGATTCCCAATTATATACTAATGCCATCAGTAATAAACTAGCAGTAGAAGCATGCCCTACATAATTCCCAATTACTACACGAATGCTATCATTAATAAACCATCAGTGGAAGCAGGCACTACATAAATCCAATTTACTCTACCAATGTGATCATTAATAAGTCAGCAGTGGAATCATGCCCCCCCATTATTCCCAATTACTAAACTAATAGGTTCATAGGTAGGTACTAGGCTATCTGCCCAAAGGCATTTATAAGCCTAGCTGGAATGTGTTGGCTTTCACACCCCCCCCCTTTAGATTAGTTCCCTGTGTGATTGTCCAGCAAAGCCAATGAAGTGTTCCCCAGGGTAAACTTCCTGTTTCCCATCCATTCGTCAAGGTTTCTCTTGAAGAGTGTTAGTGAGGAGCTCTGCCTAATGTAGATTGGAATCTTGTTCCAGAGCATGGGAAGTCTCTGGGACAGGAATCTATCCCTCCAGCACATCATATGTATTGTTGTGGTGAGGTTTAGATCCCTAGAGCATGTGGTTCGAGGGGATATGGTTTTCTTTAGATGGAGCATATCCATCAATTTTGGTTTGGACATGGCCTTATATGTCAGGCAGAGAACACCTCTGAGTAGGTGGTATGCAACTGAGTACAGCTGGAATTTCTTCAGTTGAGCTGCATAGGGCATCTGTTTGAGGCCAGTGATCCTCTTGGTGAGGTACTTCTATCATCTTTCCAGCTGTTGCAGGTGTCTTGTAAGGTATATCCCAAATGGGGCGTTGTACTCTATGATGGGTCTGATGAGTGATGTGTAGAGGGGCACAATGACCTCTTTTGATCTGGATGCAAACCCTTTTGTGATTAGGTGGGCCACATAGAAGGATTTTCTAACCACTTTGGCAACGTGATTATCAAAGGAGAGATTACTATCTACTTGGGTCCCCAGATCTCTTATTTTGTCTTCCATATTTAGGGGGCTACCTCCTATGTGGTAGTTTGTGGGCACTCTGTTTTTTCCAAAGGGGATGACTATGCACTTTTTGGCATTTATCTTGAGGCCATGGTTTAGACACCAGGTATCTGTCTCAGTGAGACCCTTTTGCAGGATGTCTGTGTCAGCTGGAGAGTTAATTATAGCCTCTAGTTTGCAGTAGTTTGCGAACTTGGTCAGCCATAGTCCTCCTGTGTTTGCCTGTACCTCTGAGAAATATATGCTGAACAGGAGGGGTCCTAGGACTGAGCCCTGGGGAATGCCACTTGTAACCGGTTTAGAGTCAGACCAAGCTCCTGCAACTCTTACCATGTGGGTTATGTCTGTGAGCCAGTTGGCAACCCATCTCGTGACATAGGGGGTTATGTTCAGGCTGGTGAGCTTCTCTATAATGCCAGAATGGGGAAGGGTGTTGAAGGCCTTTGCGAGGTCTAGATAGGCTGTTTGGACCACCTTTCCCTTGTCTATAGCCTTGGTAACTGTATCAAAGAAGTCCACCAGGTTTAGGAGGCATTATCTGCCATTAACAAAGCTGAACTGGGTAGGGTCCAGTGTTTTGAGGTTCCCAATGTCTCTGTTAATGAGATCCATGATGATGCACTCCATAGCCTTGCAGACCAAGCTAGTCAGGCTTATAGGGTGATAGTCCCTGGGGTCTGTTGTGGTTCCATCTTTGTGGAGCAGAATAACCATTGTGCGCCACTCTATGGGCACGTAGCCGGTGGAGTGGCTGAGTTTGAACAGTGTGTTTAGGTGAGGGGCTAGTTAATCTTGGAGCTCATGTGGGACGCAGCCTGGGACACCATCTGGTCCAATTGATGCTGTGTTTTTGGCTTTGGAGAGGGCTGTTTTAACCTGAGTGTTGGTGAGTTCAGGGGAACTACATTCTTCTGGTATGGTTATGGGCCCTTTTGGGGGTGAGAGGGTGGTGAAGTTTGCACTGAACCTGTCTGCCAGGATGTTGGCAATAATGGTCAGTTCAGTGTATTTTGTGCCATTCTGCACTAACTCTGAGCAGATCTGGGAATTGCCACTTAGATTCTTGACATAGCTAAAGAATGCCTTGTGGTTATCTTTGGAGTCCTTGACAATTTTTCTTTTGAAGCTAGCCTTGGATGATTTTTATGAAGGATCATAGTTTCTTGCTGATACTGATCAGGGATGTCTTCCCCTCTTGGGATTTTACTCTTTTCTGTACTAGTTTCCTCCTTCTATTGTATAGCTTGTTTATTTTAGGGGTCCACCAGACTGGTTTTCTTTTCTTGGAGGAGTGAGTCTTGGTTTTGCTTGGGATAGCATGATCCTTGCATTCATGTAGGTGTCCGTAGAGTGCAGTAGTATAGGATTTTGCAGCTGGGCAGCATTATCTTTTAGCATGGGGGATTTGAAACTTTCCACCTCGGTCTTAAGTAAAATGAAGTTTGCTTTTGAAAGGTTTTTCATGGTTCATAGGTTCATAGATTAGTACTAAGCTAACTGCCCTTGCGAGTCATTTTAAGCCTAGCCAATTATCCCTTGTGAGACTCAAACCCTGCACCTTGTGTTTGTAAGGCAAACACCTTAACCATTAGGCCACCCTCCCAACCCTTTTCTTTGACTGGGGGTGGGGGCAGAATGTGGATATCCAGAGTGATTAGTTTATGGTAAAATCTAACCAGCAAGGGGTTGACCTCCGGTGTGGAACACCAGTCTCCCATGTTGGTGATGACCAGGCCCAATATGTTGTCACCTCTTGTGGGGGTGTTGACCAGTTGATCAAGGGCATTTGAGTTTATACATTCTAGGAAATGTTGGGCAAGGGAGTTGGCACTTGAGTAGTTCTCCCAGTTAATGTTTGGGTAATTGAAATCACCCAATATCAGGGTGATTGGTAAGACCTTTAGACCTTTATGTTTCCCAGTGTTTCCAGAAATGTGGAATGGGGGTCCTGGGGCATGGTGGGTGATCTGTAGTAAGCTGCAATTTGAATTGCAGTTCTATCCATTGTTACTTGCACGTGGATGATCTCTGAAGCATCGTGCTGTGCCACTAACCTAGAGGTGTGGGTATCCTTGATGAATATGGATACGACCCCACCTTTTGTATTTCGGTCTGGGTTTTGTGGCCAAAATGTCTAGTATGAGTTGTAGCCTGATAGTGCTGGGATGCTCTCTGGAGCCTTAAACCAGGTTTCTGTTATTGCACATATATTGATTTTCTCAATACTGAGGAGTGCCTTGAGTGCATGCATTTTGAGGTTTAGAGTTCTGGCATTGAGTAGCATTAGCATCAGTTTTTTGTTACTTGTGCTATTTACGGCAGTGGGTTTGTCTTTTGAGCCTTGCCTAAAAACGGCATAATGGGGGTTGCAAGAGCATTGGCCAGTATTCAAAAGCCTAAGGGTGACAGGTGCAAGCCATCACTAGCGAAGCAGCGTGGCTTGTCAAGCATGTCATCCCAGGCTGACAGACACTGGATCCTCTTTGAATGACACCAGAAGCTTAGTCAATTGTTGAAATTGATATTTTTTTCTTTATACAGTGGTATCATTCTTTGTGAGGGCAGGATGCTACTCAGGGTCAGGGTCATACCGGCCTGGGCTACATGATCAGAGAGCACTTCCATATCTCTTTTCATACTATCATCAACAAACCAGCAGTGGAAGCATGCCTCACATATTTCCTAATTACAATACTAATGCTATCATCAAATAACCAGCAGAGGAATCATACCTTACATAAATCCTAATTACTTCCCTAATGCTTTCAATAATAAACAGGTAGTGGAAGCATGCCCCACATAATTCCCAATTACTATACTAATGCTATCATTAATAAACAGGAAGTGGTAACATGCCTCACATAATTCCCAATTACTATACTAATGCTATCATAAATAAGTCAGTAGTGAAAGCATGGCTCGGATAATTCCCAGAAGTGGAAGCACACCCAAGATAATTTCCAAATACTATACTAATGCTATAATTAATAAATCAGCAGTGGATGCATGCTTCACAAAATTCCCTATTACTATACTAAAACTTTCATTAACAAACCAGCAGTGCAAGCATGCCGCACATAATTCCCCATTACTAAGCTAATGCAATCATTAATAAACCGGCAGTGGAAGCATGCCACACCTGATTCTCAATTACTGTACTAATGCCACCATTAATAAGCCAGCAGTGGAAGCATGCCAGAAATAATTTCCAATTACAATACTAATGCTGTATATAATAAACTAGCATTGGAAGTACATCCCACATAATTCCCAATTACTACCCTAATGCTCTCATTAATAAACCAGTAGTGGAAGCATGGCTCACAAAATTCCCAGTGATTATACTAATAGCATTAATAATAGACCAGCAATGGAAGCATGCCCACATAATTTCCAATTACAATACTAATGCAATCATTAATAAACCGGCAGTGGAAGCAGCCCCACATAATTCCCAATTACTATAGTAAGGCTGTCATTAATAAAACAGCAGTGGAAGCATCCTCCACACAATTGCCAATTACTAAACTAATGCTATAGTTAAAAAAACAGCAGTGGAAGCATGCCCCACATAATTCCCAGTTATGATACTAATGCTATCATTAATACATAGGCAATGGAAGCACGCCACTCATAATTCCCAATTACGATACTAATGCTATCATTAATAAATTGGCAATGGAAACATGCCTCAAATAAATGTAAATTCCTATACTAATGCTATCATTAATAAACCAGCACCTCCCAATTGCTACACTAATGGCATCAATACAAAACCACCACTGGAAGCATGCTCCACATAATTTCCAAATAATATACTAATGGTATCATTGATAAATCAGTAGTGGAAGCATGCCTCAAATAATTAATAATTATTAAAGTAATGGTATCAATAATAAAGCAGCAGTGGAAGCATGCCCCACATTAATCCCAATTAATCCCAATTACTATACTAATGCTATCATCAGTAAACCAGTTGTGGAAGTACGCTCCACATAATTCCCAATTAGTATGCTAATGCTATCACTAATAAACCAGCAGTTGAAGCACACCCCACATAATTCCCAATTACTATACCAACACTACCATTAATAAACCAGAAGTGGAAGCACCCCCCACATAATTCCCAATTACTATACTAATGCTATAGTTAATAAACCAGCAGTGGCACACCCCACATAATTTTCAGTTATGTTACTAATGCTAACATTAATACCCCGGCAGTGGAAGCACACACCACATAATTCCCAATTACTATACTAATGCTATAGTTAATAAAGCAACAGTGGAAGCATGCCCCACATAATTCCTAATTACTATACTAATGCTATCATTAACAAACCAGCAGTGGTAGCACACCCCACATAATTCCCAATTATAATACTAATGCTATCATTAATAAACCAGCAGTCAAAGTAGGCCTCACATAATTCCTAACTACTATACTAATACTTTGATTAATAAACCAGCAGTGGAATCATAACTCTCACAATCCTCAATTACTATACTAAGGCTTTCATTAATAAACCGGCAGTGGAAGCATCCCTCACATAATTCATAATTACTATATTAATGCTATCATTAATAAAGTAGCAGTGGAAGTACGCGCCACGTAATTCCCAATTATTATACCAATGCTTTCATTAATAAACCAGCAGTCGAAGTGGGCCTCGCATAATTCCTAACTACTATGCTAATGCTTTGATTAGTAAACCAGCAGTGGAATCATGACTCTCATAACTCCCAATTACTATACTAAGGCTTTCATTAATAAACCGGCAGTGGAAGCATCCCTCACATAATTTCCAATTACTATACTAATGCTATGATTAATAAACCAGTAGAGAAAGCATGCCTCACTTAATTGTGAATTACAATACTAATGGCATCATTGATAAACCAGTAGTGGAAGCATGCCTCACATAATTCCCAAATATTATACTAATGGTGTCATTAATAAACCAGTAGTGGAAGCATGCCTCACGTAATTCCCAATTACTATACTAATGCTATAATTAATAAATCAGCATTGGATGTATGGCACACATGATTCTTAGTTACTAAACTAATGCTATCCTTAGTAAACCAGCAGTGGAAGCATGCCCCACCTAGTATCAAATTACTATACTAATTCCATCATTAAAAAACTAGTAGTGGAAGCACGCCCACATAATTCCCAATTACTATACTAAAGCTGTCATTAATAAATGGGGAGTGGAAGCATGCCTGACATAATTCCCAATTACTACAATAATGTTTTCATCAATAATCCAGCAGTGGAAGCATGTCCTACATGATTCCCAATTACTATACTAATGGTGTCATTGATAAAGCCATAGTGGAAGCATGCCCCACATGATTCCGAATTACTATACTAATTCTATAATTAATAAGCCAGCAGTGGAAGCATGAGCGACATAATTCCCAATTACTGTACTAAGGCTATCATAAATAAACAAGAAGTGGAAGCATGCCGCAGGTAATTCCCAATTATGATACTAAAACTATCATTAATACAACGGCAGTGGAAGCACGTACCACATAATTCCCAAATACTATACTAATGCTACCGTTAATAAATCAGTAGTGGATGCATGCCACACATGATTCCCAATTATTAAACTAATGCTATCCTTAATAAACCAAGAGTGGAAGCAGGCTCCACATAGTATCAAATTACTATACTAATGCCATCATTAAAAAACTAGCAGTGGAAGCATGCCCAACATAATTCCCAATTACAGTAGCAATGCTATCTATAATAAACCAACAGTGGAAGCAAGCTGCAGATAATTTCCAATTGCTATACTAAAGCTATCATTAATAAACGTGGAGTGGAAGCATGCCTGACATAATTCCCAGTTACTATACCAGTGCTTTTATTAATAATCCAGCAGGGGAAGCATGCCTCACATGATTCCCAATTACTGCACTAATTCTATCATTAGTTAACCAGCAGTGGAAGCATGAGTGACATAATTCCCAATTACTGTACTAATGCTATCATAAATCAACCAGCTGTGGAAGCATGCCCCACATAAGTTTCAATTATTATACTAATGCTATCATTAATTAACCTATAGTGGAAGCATGGCTAGGTTAATTTCTAACTACAATACTAATGGTATCATTAATAAAGCAGCAGTGGAAGCATACACTACATCATTCCCAATTACTATACTAATGCTACTAATAATAAACTGGCTGTGGAAGCATGCCCCAGAAAATTCCCAAGCAGTATAGTAATGGTATCATTAATGAACGGGCAGGCGAAACATGCCTCACATTATTCCCAATTACAATACAAATCTATCATTAAAAAAACAGCAGTAGAATCATGCCTCACATAATTTGGAATTGCTACACTAATGCTTTCATTAATAAACTGGCTGTGGAAGCATTCCTCACAATTCCCAATTACTGTACTAATGTTATCGTTAATAAACCAGCAGTGGAAGCACACCCCACATTATTCCCAATTACTAAAGTAATTCTATCATTAATAAACTGGCTTTGGAAACATGCCTCACATAATTCTGAATTACTATACTAGTGCTATCATTAATAAACCAGTGGAAGGATGGCTCAGATAATTCCCAACTACTACACTAATGGTATCACTAATAAACTAGCAGTGGAAGCATGCCTCACATGATTCAAAACTACTATACTAATGCTATTATTAATAAACCAGTAGTGGAATCAGGTCACACATACTTCCGAATTAATACACTAATGCTTTCATTAATAAACCGGCAGTGGAAGCATGCCCCACATAATTCCCAATTACTATACTAATGCTTTTATTAATAATCCGGCAGTGGAAGCATGCCCCACATAATTCCCAATTACTGTACTAATGCTATCATTAATAAACATGCAGTGGAAGCACACCCCACATAATTCCCAATTACTATACCAATTCTATCATTAATAAACTGGAGTTGGAAACATGCTTCACATAATTACCATTTACTACACTAATGCTATCATTAATAAACCAGCAGTGGAAGCATGGCTCAGATAATTCCCAATTACTATAGTTATGGTATCATTAATAAACCAGGAGTGGAATCACACCTAACATAATTCCCAATTACTATACAAATGGTGTCATTAATAAACTGGCAGTGAAAACAAACCCTACATAATTCCCAATTACTATACCACTGCTATCAATAATAAACCGGCAGTGGAAGCATGCCCCACATAATTCCCAAATATTATACTAATGCAATAATTAATGGAACAGCAGTGGAGGCATGCATCACAAAATTTCATATAATATACTTATACTTTCATTAATAAACCAGCAGTGGAGGCAAACCCCACACAATTCCCCATTACAAAATAAATGCTATCATTAATAAACTGGCATTGGAAGCATACCCCACCTGATTCCCAGTTACTACACTAATACTATCATTAAAAAAACAGCAGTGGAAGCACACCCCACATAATTTCCAATTACAATACTAATGCTATCATTAATAAACCAGCAGTGGAACTGCACTCCACATACCTTCCAATTGTTACACTAATGCTACCAATACAAAACAACCACTGGAAGCATGCCCCACATAATTTCCAAATACTATACTAATGGTATCATTAATATACCAACAGTAGAAGCATGGCCAACATAATTGCCAATTACTATCCTAATGCTAACATTAATAAACTGGCAGTGGAAGCACAACCCCCATAATTCCCAATTAGTAAAATATTGCTGTCGTTAATAAACCAGCAATAGAAGCATGCCTCACATAATTACCTATTACTATACTAATGCTATCATTAGTAAACCAGTAGTGGAAGCACACTCCACATAATTCCCAATTAGTATAATAATGCTATCATTAATAAACCAGCAGTGGAAGCATGCCCCACCTAGTATCAAATTACTATACTAATGCCATCATTAAAAAACTAGCAGTGGAACCATGCCCAACATAATTTCCAATTACAGTAGTAATGCTGTCTATAATAAACCAGCAGTGGCAGCACGCTGCAGATAATTTCCAATTTTTATACTAAAGCTTTCATTGACAAACCTGTACTAGAATCATGCCGCAAATAATTCCCAATTACTATACCAATGCTTTCATTAATAAACCGGCAGTGGATGCATGCCCCAAATAATTCTCAGTTACTACATTAATGGTATCATTAATAAACAGGCAGTGGAATCATGCCACACATAATTCCCAATTACAATACTAAAGCTATCATTAATAAACGTGGAGTGGAAGCATGCCTGACATAATTCCCAACTACTATACTAATGCTTTTATTAATAATCCGGCAGTGGAAGCATGTCCCACATGATTCCTAATTACTATACTAAAGCTATCATTAATAAACGTGGAGTGGAAGCATGCCTGACATAATTCCCAATTACTATACTAATGCTTTTATTAATAATCTGGCAGTGGAAGCATGTCCCACATGATTCCAAATTACTAAACTAATGGTGTCATTAATAAAACAGTAGTGGAAGCATGCCCCACATGATTCCCAATTACTATAGTAATTCCATCATTAGCTAACCAGCAGTGGAAGCATAAGTGACATAATTCCCAATTACTGTACTAATGCTATCATAAATAAACCAGCAATGGAAGCATGCTCCACATAATTTCCAATTACTATACTAATGCTAACATTAATTAACCAGCAGTGGAAGCATGGCTACGTTAATTGATAACTGCAATACTACTGGTATAATTAATAAAGCAGCAGTGGAAGCATACGCCACATAATTCCAAATTACTATATAAACATATACTATTAAACAGTATACTACTGCTATCATTAATAAACTTGCTGCGGAAGCATCCCCCAGGAAATTCCCAAGTGGTATACTAATGGTATCATTAATAAACTGGCAGTCAAAACATGCCTCACATAATTCCCAATTACAATACAAATCTATCATTAAAAAAACAGCAGTAGAATCATGCCTCACATAATTTGGAATTACTATACTAATGCTTTCATTAATAAACCAGTAGTGCAAGCATTCCCCACATAATTCCCAATTATTGTACTACGGTTATCATTAATAAACCAGCAGTGGAAGCACACCCCACAAAATTCCCAATTACTATAATAATTCTATCATTAATAAACTGGCTTTGGAAACATGCCTCACCTAATTCTGAATTACAATACTAATGCTATCATTAATAAACCAGTAGTGGAAGCATGGCTCAGATAATTCCCAACTACCTCACTAATGGTATCACTCATAAACTGGCAGTGGAAGCATGCCTCACATAATTCATAACTACTATACTAATGCTATCATTAATAAACTAGTAGTGGAATCATGCCACACATACTTCTGAATTAATACACTAATGCTTTCATTAATAAACCGGTAGTGGAAGCATGCCCCACATAATTCCTAATTACTGTACTAATGCTATCATTAATAAACCAGTAGTGGAAGCATGCCCCACATAATTCCCAATTACTGTACTAATGCTATCATTAATAAACAAGCAGTGGAAGCACACCCCACATAATTCCCAATTACTATACTAATTCTATCATTAATAAACTGGAGTTGGAAACATGCCTCACATAATTACTATTTACTACACTAATGCTATCATTAATAAACCAGCAGTGGAAGCATGGCTCAGATAATTCCCAATTACTATACTAATGGTATTATTAATAAACCAGGAGTGGAACCACACCTAACATAATTCCCAATTAGTATATTAATGGTGTCATTAATAAACTGGCAGTGAAGATAAACCCTACATAATTCCCAGTTACTATACCACTGCTATCAATAATAAACCGGCAGTGGAAGCATGCCCCACATAATTCCCAAATATTATACTAATGCAATAATTAATGGAACAGCAGTGGAGGCATGCCTCACAAAATTCCATATAATATACTTATACTTTCAATATAAACCAGCAGTGGAGGCAAGCCCCTCACAATTCCCCATTACAAAATAAATGCTATCATTAATAAACCGGCAGTAGAAGCAGACCCCACCTGATTCCCAGTTACTACACTAATACTATCATTAAAAAAACAGCAGTGGAAGCACGCCCCACATAATTTCCAATTACAATACTAATGCTATCATTAATAAACCAGCAGTGGAACTGCACTCCACATACCTCCCAATTGCTACACTAATGGCATCAATACAAAACCACCACTGGAAGCATGCTCCACATAATTTCCAAATAATATACTAACGGTATCATTAATAAACCAACAGTGGAAGCATGCCCAACATAATTGCCAATTACTATCCTAATGCTAACATTAATAAACTGGCAGTGGAAGTACAACCCACATAATTCCCAATAAGTAAAATACTGCTGTCGATAATAAACCAGCAATAGAAGCATGCCCCACATAATTACCAATTAGTATAATAATGCTATCATTAATAAACCAGCAGTGGAAGCATGCCCCACCTAGTATCAAATTACTATACTAATGCCATCATTAAAAAAAACTAGCAGTGGAAGCATGCCCAACATAATTTCCAATTACAGTAGCAATGCTATCTATAATAAACCAGCAGTGGAAGCACGCTGTAGATAATTTCCAATTTTTATACTAAAGCTATCATTGACAAACCTGTACTGGAATCATGCCGCAAATAATTCCCAATTACTATACTTTCATTAATAATCCGGCAGTGGAAGCATGTCCCACATGATTCCCAATTACTATACTAATGGTGTCATTAATAAAGCAGTACTAGAAGCATGCCCCACATGATTCCCAATCACTGTACTAATTCTATCATTAACAAACCAGTAGTGGAAGCATACTAATGCTATCATTAATAAACTGGCAGTGGAAACATGCCTCACATAATTTCCAATTACTATACTAATGCTATCGTTAATAAACCAGCAATGTAAGCATGCCCCAGATAATTACCAAGGAGTACATTAATTCTATCATTAATAAACTGGCATTGGAAACATGCCTCACATAATTCTGAATTACTAAACCAGTAGTGGAAGCATGGCTCAGATAATTCCCAACTACTACACTAATGCTATCATTAATAAACCAGCAGTGGAATCAGGCCGCACATAATTCACAATTACTTCACTAATGCTTTTATTAATAAAGCGTGGAAGCATGCTCCACATAATTCTAAATTACTGTACTAATGCTGTCATTAATAAGCCAGACGTGGAAGCATTGCTCGAATAATTCCCAACTACTATACTAATGGTATCATTAATAAACCAGTAGTCGAAGCATGCCTCACATAATTCCCAATTATTAAACTAATGGTATTATTAATAAACTAGCAGTGGAAGCATGACCCACATACTTCCCAATTATTAAACTAATGGTTTAATTAATAAACCAGCAGTGGAAGCATGCCCCACATATTTCCCGATTACTATACAAATGGTATCATTAATAAAGCAGCAGTGGAAGCATCTCCCTCAGAATTTCCATTTACTATGCAAATGCAATCAATAATAAACCAGCAGTGGAAGTAAGCCCCACATGATTCGCAATTACTATACTAATGCTACTGGTAATACACCAGGAGTGGAAGCACGCCCCACATAATTCCCAATTATGATACTAATGCTATAGCTAATAAACCAGCAGTGGCACACCCCACATAATTCTCAGTTATGTTACTAATGTTATCATTAATACCCTGGCAGTGGAAGCACGCACCACATAATTCCCAGTTACTATACTAATGCTATAGTTAATAACCCAGCAGTAGAAGCATGCCCCACATAATTCCCAGTTACTATACTAATGCTATGATTAATAAAACAGCAGTGGTAGCACGCCCCACATAATTCCCAATTATAATACTAATGCTATCATTAATAAACCAGCAGTCAAAGTAGGCCTCACATAATTCCTAACTACTATACTACTACTTTGATTAATAAACCAGCAGTGGAATCATGACTGTCACAATCCCCAATTACTATACTAAGGCTTTCATTAATAAACCGGCAGTGGAAGCATCCCTCACATAATTCATAATTACTATATTAATGCTATCATTAATAAACTAGCAGTGGAAGCACGGCCCATGTAATTCCCAATTACTATACTAATGCTATCATTAATAAACCAGCAGTGGAAGTAGGCCTCACATAATTCCTAACTACTATGCTAATACTTTCATTAATAAACCAGCAGTGATATCATGACTCTCACAATTCCAAATTACAATACTAAGGCTTTCATTAATAAACCAGCAGTGGAAGCATCCCTCAAATAATTCCTAATTACTATACTAATGCTATAATTAATAAACTAGCAGTGGAAGCTCACCCCACATAATTACCAATTACTATACTAATGCTTTCATTAATAAACCAGCAGTCGAAGTGGGCCTCACATAATTCCTAACTACTATACTAATGCTTTGATTAATAAACCAGCAGTGGAATCATGACTCTCATAACTCCCAATTACTATACTAATGCTACGATTAATAAACCAGTAGAGAAATCATGCCTCACTTAATTGTGAATTACAATACTAATGGTATCATTGATAAACCAGTAGTGGAAGCATGCCTCACATAATTCCCAAATATTATACTAATGGTGTCATTAATAAACCAGTAGTGGAAGCATGCCTCACATAATTCCCAAATATTATACTAATGGTGTCATTAATAAACCAGTAGTGGAAGCATGCCTCACATTATTCCCAATTACTATATTAATGTTATAATTAATAAATCAGCAGTGGATGTATGGCACACATGATTCCCAATTACTAAACTAATGCTATCCTTAGTAAACCAGCAGTGGAAGCATGCACCACCTAGTATCAAATTACTATACTAATTCCATCATTAAAAAAATAGTAGTGGAAGCATGCCCAACATAATAACCAATTACTATACTAAAGCTGTCATTAATAAATGGGGAGTGAAAGCATGCCTGACATAATTCCCAATTACTACAATAATGTTTTCATTAATAATCCGGCAGTGGAATCATGTCCCACATGATTCCCAATTACTATACTAATGGTGTCATTGATAAAGCAGTAGTGGAAGCACGCACCACATTATTCCGAATTACTATACTAATTCTATCATTAATAAGCCAGCAGTGGAAGCATGAGCGACATAATTTCCAATTACTGTACTAAGGCTATCATAAATAAACAAGCAGTGGAAGCATGCCCCACATAATTCCCAGTTATGATACTAAAGCTATCATTAATACAACGGCAGTGGAAGCACGTACCACATAATTCCCAAATACTATACTAATGCTACCGTTAATAAATCAGTAATGGATGCATGCCACACATGATTCCCAATTACTAAACTAATGCTATCCTTAATAAAACAAGAGTGGAAGCACGGCCCACATAGTATCAAATTACTATACTAATTCCATCATTAAAAAACTAGCAGTAGAAGCATGCCCAACATAATTCCCAGTTACAGTAGTTATGCTATCTATAATAAACCAGCAGTGGAAGCAAGCTGCAGATAATTTCCAATTACTATACTAAAGCTATCATTAAAAAACGCGGAGTGGAAGCATGCCTGACATAATTCCCAATTGCTATACTAATGCTTTTATTAATAATCCAGCAGGGGAAGCATGTCCCACATGATTCCCAATTACTAAACTAATGGTGTCGTTATTAAAGTGGCATTGGAAGCATGCCCCACATGATTCCCAATTACTATACTAATTCTATCATTAGTTAACCAGCAGTGGAAGCATGAGCAACATAATTCCCAATTACTGTACTAACGCTATCATAAATAAACCAGCTGTGGAAGCATACACCACATCATTCCCAATTATTATACTAATGCTATTAATAATAAACTGGCTGTGGAAGCATGCCCCAGGAAATTCCCAAGCAGTATAGTAATGGTATCATTAATGAACGGGCAGGCGAAACATACCTCACATTATTTCCAATTACAATACAAATCTATCATTAAAAAACAGCAGTAGAATCATGCCTCATGTAATTTGGAATTACTAAACTAATGCTTTCATTAATAAACCAGCAGTGGAAGCATTCCTCACATAATTCCCAATTACTGTACTAATGTTATTGTTAATAAACCAGAAGTGGAAGAACACCCCACATAATTCCCAATTACTATAGTAATTCTGTCATTAATAAACTGGCTTTGGAAACATGCCTCACATAATTCTGAATTACTATACTATACTATACTATACTAAAGCGCAACTAAAAACATGCTGGCTATGCCCTTGCAACTCCCACTCTAATATCATCCACCCCATCCAACCACTACTTTTCTTTCCACTCCACTAACTACCTTGATTATAGCAAGCTCAGATGCTCATAAGCCAGTACTTATTATACAGCACGAACTACTTCTTCTTGTAACATTTGTTAATGTCTGGTATGCACTTCACAGATAAAGATTCTAGTTGTCTACTGATGTACTATGTTCTTCATCTGTAAATATGTTGTAAGTAATTGCTATATAAATTGTTAATCACTATGTAATCTAATGTAAATACTGTCTGTTTATTTTAACTGTGGAGCTTTTCTCCCCGGGCCTCCGCTGAAAATGGACCTACGTCCAGTCGGACACTCCCGGTCAACAAATTTAAATAAATAAATAAATAATGCTATCATTAATAAACCAGTGGAAGGATGGCGCAGATAATTCCCAACTACTACACTAATGGTATCACTAATAAACTGGCAGTGGAAGCATGCCTCACATGATTCGTAACTACTATACTAATGCTATTATTAATAAACCAGTAGTGGAATCATGCCGCACATAATTCCCAATTACTATACTAAAGCTATCATTAATAAACGTGGAGTGGAAGCATGCCTGACATAATTCCCAATTACTATACTAATGCTTTTATTAATAATCCGGCAGTGGAATTAATACACTAATGCTTTCATTAATAAACCGGCAGTGGAAGCATGCCCCACATAATTCCCAATTATTATACTAAAGCTATCATTAATAAACGCGGAGTGGAAGCATGCCTGACATAATTTCCATTTACTATATTAATGCTTTTAATAATAATCCGGTAGTGGAAGCATGTCCCACATGATTCCAAATTACTAAACTAATGATGTCATTAATAAAGCAGTAGTGGAAGCATGCCCCACATGATTCCCAATTACTATAGTAATTCCATCATTAGCTAACCAGCAGTGGAAGCATAAGTGACATAATTCCTAATTACTGTACTATGCTATCATAAATAAACCAGCAGTGGAAGCATGCCCCACATAATTTCCAATTACTATACTAATGCTAACATTAATTAACCAGTAGTGGAAGCATGGCTAAGTTAATTGTTAACTGCAATACTACTGGTATCATTAATAAAGCAGCAGTGGAAGCATACGCCACATAATTCCCAATTACTATACTACTGCTATCATTAATAAACCAGCTGTGGAAGCATGCCCCAGGAAATTCCCAAGTAGTATAATAATGGTATCATTAATAAACTGGCAGTCGAAACATGCCTCACATAATTTCCAATTACAATACAAATCTATCATTAAAAAAACAGCAGTAGAATCATGCCTCACATAATTTGGAATTACTACACTAATGCTTTCATTAATAAACCGGCAGTGGAAGCATTCCCCACATAATTCCCAATTATTGTACTACTGTTATCATTAATAAACCAGCAGTGGAAGCACACCCCACATAATTCCCAATTACTATAGTAATTCTATCATTAATAAACTGGATTTGGAAACATGCCTCACCTAATTCTGAATTACAGTACTAATGCTATCATTAATAAACCAGTAGTGGAAGCATGCCACACATACTTCTGAATTAACACACTAATGCTTTCATTAATAAACCAGCAGTGGAAGCATGCCCCACATAATTCCCAATTACTGTACTAATGCTATCATTAATAAAAAAGCAGTGGAAGCACACCCCTCATAATTCCCAATTACTATACTAATTGTATCATTAATAAACTGGAGTTGGAAACATGCCTCACATAATTACCATTTACTACACTAATGCTATCATTAATAAACCAGCAGTGGAAGCATGGCTCAGATAATTCCCAATTACTATACTAATGGTATCATTAATAAACCAGGAGTGGAGCCACACCTAACATAATTCCCAATTACTATACTAATGGTGTCATTAATAAACTGGCAATGAGAACAAACCCTACATAATTCCCAATTACTATACCACTGCTATCAATAATAAACCGGCAGTGGAAGCAAGCCCCACACAATTCCCAAATATTATACTAATGCAATAATTAATGGAACAGCAGTGGAGGCATGCCTCACAAAATTCCATATAATATACTTATACTTTCATTATAAACCAGCAGTGGAGGCAAGCCCCACACAATTCCCCATTACAAAATAAATGCTATCATTAATAAACCGGCAGTGGAAGAATACCCCACCTGATTCCAAGTTACTACACTAATACTATCATTAAAAAACCAGCAGTGGAAGCACGCCCCACATAATTTCCAATTACAATACTAATGCTATCATTAATAAACCAGCAGTGGAACTGCACTCCACATACCTCCCAATTGCTACACTAATGCTATCAGTACAAAACCACCACTGGAAGCACGCTCCACATAATTTCCAAATACTATACTAATGGTATCATTAATAAACCAACAGTGGAAGCATGCCCAATATAATTGCCAATTACTATCCTAATGCTAACATTAATAAACTGGCAGTGGAAGCACAACCCACATAATTCCCAATTAGTAAAATACTGCTGTCGTTAATAAACCAGCAATAGAAGCATGCCCCACATAATTCCCAATTACTATACTAATGCTATGATTAGTAAACCAGTAGTGGAAGCACGCTCCACATAATTCCCAATTAGTATAATAATTCTATCATTAATAAACAAGCAGTGGAAGCATGCCCCACCTAGTATCAAATTACTATACTAATGCCATCATTAAAAAACTAGCAGTGGAAGCATGCCCAACATAATTTCCAATTACAGTAGTAATGCTATCTATAATAAACCAGCAGTGGAAGCACGCTGCAGATAATTTCCAATTTTTATACTAAAGCTCTCATTGACAAACCTGTACTGGAATCATGCTGCAAATAATTCCCAATTACTATACTAATGCTTTCATTAATCAACCGGCAGTGGACGCATGCCCCAAATAATTCTCAGTTACTACACTAATGGTATCATTAATAAACGGGCAGTGGAAGCAGGCCACACATAATTCTCAATTACGATACTAAAGCTATCATTAATAAATGGGGAGTGGAAGTATGCCTGACATAATTCCAAATTACTAAACTAATGTTTCATTAATAATCCGGCAGTGGAAGCATGTCCCACATTATTCCCAATTACTATACTAATGGTGTCATTAATAAAGCAGTACTAGAAGCATGCCCCGCATGATTCCCAATTACTGTACTAAATCTATCATTAATAAGCCAGTAGTGGAAGCATGAGCAACATAATTCCCAATTACTGTACTAAAGCTATCATAAATAAACTGGCAGTGGAAGCATGCCCCAGGTAATTCCCAAGTAGTGTAATAATGCTATCATTAATAAACTGGCAGTATAAACATGCCTCACATAATTCCCAATTACTATACTAATGCTATCATTAATAAACCAGCAATGTAATCATGCCCCAGATAATTACCAAGGAGTACACTAATTCTATCATTAATAAAGTGGCATTGGAAACATGCCTAACATAATTCTGAATTACTAAACCAGTAGTGGAAGCATGGCTCAGATAATTCCCAACTACTATACTAATGTTATCATTAAAAAACAGGCAGTGGAAGCATACCTCACATGATATGTAACTACTACACTAATGCTATCATTAATAAACCAGCAGTGGAATCAGGCCGCACATAATTCCGAATTACTTCACTAATGCTTTCATTAATAAAGCGTCAGTGGAAGCATGCCCCACATAATACATTCATACCAGGCTATCTGCCCTAGGGCATTTATAAGCCTAGCCAGAGTATGTTTGGCTTTCGCCACCCATTTCAAATTAATTTTGCTATGCCCTTTTTCGAGGTTAGTATACTGTGCCTCTGTCTAACAGTGACACAGAAGTGAGACCCGGGGTAAACCTATGATCTCCCATCCACTCATCAAGATTCCTCTTGAAGAGAGTCAATGAGGGACTCTGCCTAACCTGGACTGGGATTTTATTCCAGAGTGAAGGGAGCCTCTGGGTTATGAATCTGTCCCTCCAGCATGTCCTATTTATTTCAGAGCTGAGGTTCAAGTCTCTCGAGCGCATAGCTCGATGGGATTTGGATTTTTTGAGATGTAGCATGTCCCTTAATTCCGGGCTGGACATGGCTTTATACGTCAGGCACAGATCGCCTCTGAGCAGGTGGTATGCCACTGAGTAGAGCTGGAGTTTCTTTAACCAGGCAGCATATGGCATCTGTTTGAGCCCTTTGATCCTCTTGGTGAGGTACTTTTGGGGTCTTTCCAGTTGCTGCAGGTGTTTGGTAAGGTACATCCCAAAAGGGGCATTGTACTTGATTATGGGCCTGATGAGGGATGAGTAAAAAGGCACAATGACCTCCCCTGATCTAGATGTGAATCCCTTCATGATTAGGTGGGCTATATAAAATGTTTTTCTAATTACTTTGGCTATGTGGTTGTCAAATGAGAGATTGCTATCAACTTGGGTCCCCAGGTCCCTAATTACTTCTTCTGTACTTAATGGATTACCACCTATGTGGTAATTTGTGGGCACTTTGTTTTTGCCAAAGGGGATGACTATACATTTTTGGTGTTTAGCTTGAGGCCATGGCTCTGGCACCAGTTGTCTGTTTCTATGAGGCCCTTTTGGAGGATGCTTGTGTCAGCTGGAGAGTCGATTATGGCACCCAGTTTGCAGTCATCTGCGAACTTGGTCAGCCACAGTCCTTCCATGTTGGCCTGTACCTCCAAGAAATATATACCGAACAAGAGAGGTCCCAGGACTGAGCCTTGTGGGATGCCACTTGTAACTGGTTTGGAGTCTGACATGGCTCCAGCAATTCTAACCATGTGGGTTCTGTCCTTGAGCCAGTTTGCAACCTATCTAGTGACATAGGGGTTTATATTTAAGCTGGTGAGCTTATCTATAATGCCCAAGTGGGGTATTGTATCGAAGGCTTTTGTGAGGTCCAGATAGGCTGTGTGGACCACCTTCCGTTCGTCAATGGCCTTGGTGATGGTTTCAAAGAAGTCGACCAGGTTTAAGAGGCAGGATCTGCCCTTAACAAAGCCGAACTGCATAGGATCCAGTGTCTGTAGGTCCCCAATATCTTTATTTATGAGGTCCATGATGATCCTTTCCATAGCTTTGCAGACCAAGCTAGTCAGGCTTATGGGGCGATAGTTTCCAGGGTCCATTGAGGCACCACCTTTGTGGAGAGGGACCACTGTTGCTGTACGCCACTCTTTGGGTACATATCCTGTAGTAAGGCTGAGCTTGAACAGTAGTTTTATGTTTGGGTTTAGCTCTTCCTGGAGTTCATGTAGGACGCAGCCCAGGACACCGTCTGGTCCCATTGATGCTGTGTTTTTTGCTTTGGAGAGGGCAGCCCTTACCTGAGCATCTGAGAAGTCAGGGGGGCAGCACTCTGCTGGGATAGATATTTGCCCTTTTGGTGAGGAGGGGGGGGAGTTTGCGCTGAACCTGTCAGCTAGGATGTTGGCAATGTCTGTGGGTTCGGTGTATTTTTTGTCATTTTGGACTAATTCTGAGCATATCTGGGAATTCCCACCCAGGTTCCTAACATAACTAAAGAAAGCCTTGTGATTATCCTTAGTGTCCTGTGCAATTTTTCTCTCGAAGTTGGCCTTAGACGATTTTATGAGTGCCCGTAGTTTTTTGCTAATACTGATCAGAGATGCCTTTCCTTTTTGGGATTTTGCTCTATCATATAGTAGCTTCCTCCTTCTATTGTATAGTTTGTTTATGACTGGGGTCCACCAGACAGGACGTCTGCCTTTGGAGGATTGGGTCTTGGTTTTATTTGGGATTGCATGATCCATGCATTTCTGAAGGTGTTCATAGAATGCATTTATAAAGGATTCTGTGGTCTGGGCCATATTTTCCACAGGCCCGGGGGCTTTGAAGGATTCCACCTCAGTTTTGAGGAGTGTGAAATTTGCTTTAGAGAAGTTTTTCACTGTGGTTTTCTGGGCAGGGGGTGGGGTCAGGATGTGAATATCCAGTTGGATTAGTTTATGCTCTGATCTTACCAGTGAGGGATACACTTCTGGTCTGGAGCATAGAGTCCCCATGTTGGTGATGATCAGGTCCAGTATGTTTTCCCCTCTTGTGGGAGTGGTAACAAATTGTTCCATATCATCTGAGTTTATGAATTCTAGGAACCTTTGGGCTAGGGTGTTGGAGCTAGAGTAATGCTCCCAGTCTATGTTTGGGTAGTTGAAGCCGCCCAGTATAATGGTGTTTGGAGAGACCTTCATATTTTCCAGTGTTCTCAGGAAGGCTGAGTGGGGTTCCAGGGTTTGGGAGGGTGGTCTGTAGCAGGCTATAAACTGGAAGGCAGTTTTACCCACTGTTAGTTGCACATGGATAGTCTCTGATGCTTCATGCTGTGCCACCAACCTGGAGGTGTGGGTATCTTTGATGAATATTGATACTCCCCCTCCTTTTGTACTTCAGTCCAAGTTTTGGGGCCGAAATGCATGGTATGAGGTATAAACCTGGTAATGCTGGGGTGCTCTTGGGAGCCCTGAACCAGGTTTCTGTTACTGCACAGATATCGATGTTCTCCATGCTAAGGAGAGTTTAGAGTGCGTGCATCTTGAGGTTTAGACTTCTGGCATTGAGTAGCATTACTCTTAGTTTCTTATCCCTTGTGATACCTATAGTGGTGGGTTTGTCTTTTGAGCCTTGCCTAAAAAAGGCACTATGGGGTAGCAAGAGCCTTTGCCAATATCTGAAAGACCAGGGGTGACAGGTGCAAGCCATCCTTAGCGAAGCATCGTGGCTTGTCGAGCATATCATCCCAAGCTGACAGGCATTGGATCCCCTTTGAATGACACCAATATTTAAGCCAATTGTTGAAATTGATCATCTTGTCTTCATATTGTGGCATCATTCTTGGTGAGGGTAAGATGCTACTCAAGGTCAGGGTCATACCGGCCTGGGCTACATGCTCAGAGAGCTCCTCTATGTCTCTTTTCATGTAGTCCAGGGAGGTACATCTCAGGTCATTCACACCAGCATTGACAATGACTGAGTCATATTTGTACTTGCCTTGGAGTGACCTGAGTGCTTGTGTTATGTGGCGGATCCTAGCTCCTGACAGGCTGCTGACCGTGACCTTCTCCTTGTTCAGCCTGGTGAGCGGGACGTCAGTGTGCCTGACGATAGAGTCACCTATTACAAGTGTATCAGGTATGTTGTTTAGCCTTAAGGGCTGTGACTGTTCGGCACACTGGCTTTGTGAGATATGTGTTGCACGTGTTTTACTTTGGGGTAGCGGTTGCTTGGGTGTCTGCTTTGGAGGTCTCTGCTGCTTAGGCAGATCTTTATTTAGAGCCTCCGAGTATGTTTTTGTGTGATTATGTGTTTGGTTTGCTGTTGTGGTAGGTCTATGTGAGACTGGAATTGTAGTGAGTGTGGTTTCCTCCTCCTGACTGGTTATGCCAGTACTGAGTTGAGAGAGCTTAGCCTCCAGTTTGGCTATATGGTTGCATCTCTCACATGTGTTGGAATTTGTTGGTAGGAGGAGAGGGTTGTCTGTGTACATGAGGCAGTTGTAGCATTGCCTCAAGATTCCCAGATTCACCAGCTGGACCGGAGAGGAGATTGACAACTGACCTTTGGACATGCTAGAATAGTATTGGGAATTTCTTTATAGTTGAAAACAAGGGCCAATGGGGAACAAGGTACTCAAGGAGAGTTTGTGAGGGTGTAGTGATTTTAATTTTTTAGTGCTGACTTATATAATTGCTTAGTGAGCAAGTGCCAGGTAACTTAAGTGCAATGTGTTACAGGTAACTTAAATTCAAAAACGACAAACAGTAACTTTCTTTCAAGTGAAACAAGGAAATAATTGCAGTAAGCAATGCAGATATCCACAGAAGCGCTGAATAGCTGTGTTTTAGGTGGAATTAGCATTCCAGGGAAATAACAAGCAAACAAACACAAGCATACAAACAAAACTAGATTCAGCAGGCCTGGATCTAGTCTATGCTACAGTAAACAAGGTGTACCAATTTCAGTAAGAAACAGTTCAAATATGCAGGCACTATAAACCTTTAACCAGAAATTCCCAATTACTGTACTAATGCTGTCATTACTAAGCTAGAAATGGAAGCATTGCTTGAATAATTCCCAACTACTATACTAATGGTATCATTAATAAACCAGTAGTCAAAGCATGCCTCACATAATTCCCAATTATTAAACTAATGGTATCATTAATAAACCAGCAGTGGAAGTATGCCCCACATGATTCCCAATTAGTATACTAATGCTACTGGTAATAAACCAGGAGTGGAAGCACGCCCCACATAATTCCCAATTATGATACTAAAGCTATCATTATACATAGGCCTTGGAATCACGCCCCACAGAATATCCAATTACAATACAAATGCAATCATTAATAAACTAGCAGTGGAAGTATGCCCCACATAATTTCCAAATACTATACTAATGCTATCATTAATAAAACAGCAGTGGAAGCATACCCCACATAATTCCCTTTTAGTATACTAATGCTATTGTTAATAAACCAGCAGTGGAAGCATTCCTCACATAATTCCTAATTACTATACTAATGCACTTAATTTAAAATCGTTTTTTTCTCTAAAAACTGCATTTTACCTGATTTTGGCCTAGCACTCAAGTGTGGGGTCATTTATTGCACTGTTGTGATTATTTTGCTGCTTGTGTATCTCTGCTAATTTTAAACTACAAGAAAAAGAAAAAAAAAATCTTGCTTTTTTCTCACTTTCTGAAAATTAAGAAAGTTCAGTTACAGATTTGCTGTTCTGAACTGTTTGGAAGTTTCTAGAAGGCCAGAGCTTGCTTGGGCTAAAGGGAAGTCTCTGTGCTCACCAGTGGGAGTGGTTAACACTGAACAGCCTGCCTGTCCCTGGAGGAGTGGTTACTACCTAGAAGCTGTAGTTTTATTGGCCATTTTGGGTCAATTCTAAACTCCTTGATCACTCTCTCTTAAAACCCTACAAATCTCTTTTTGCGCGGTTTTACGCACTGAGCAG
This sequence comes from Protopterus annectens, assembly GCF_019279795.1. Lineage (NCBI taxonomy): Eukaryota > Metazoa > Chordata > Ceratodontiformes > Protopteridae > Protopterus > Protopterus annectens. Next base: position 564,698,368 of record NC_056745.1, read on the forward strand.
CATTGGGCAGCTCCGCCTAAAGGCTCCACAAAGTCTGCTCTTCACTTTTTCCCTTAGAACTTTTCAAACTCTCAAAGTAATCACTCTGTTCTCTTTCTAAAGTCCTGCACTTGCTCAGTTCTTATAAGGAAACACTAACTAACTAAAGCACTACACCCTCCTTGACTTCTCATAAGTATTAGGCTCCCGATTGGTCCTTCCTGATCAAGTGAAAAATCAGTTCCCTTCCCTAATCTGCTCAGTAAAAAAACAGTTCACTATACTAATCTGGTATGTCCAAGGGTCAGTTTCAAGGTTACTCTCCAGTCCAGCTGGTGAATCTGGGAATTTTGAGGCAATGTTACAATTGCCTTATGTACAAAGACAACCCACTCCTCCTTCCAACAAACTCTAATACATGTGAGAGATGCAGTTACACAGCCAAACTGGAGGCAAAGCTCTCTCAACCCAAGACTGGCACAGTCAGTCAGCAGGAAAAGGTAACCACCCACACCACAAATCCAGTCTCACACAGACCTATTGCATCTGCATACCCAACACATAAACACACAAAAACATACTCGGAGGCTCTAAATAAAAATCTGCCTAAACAGCAAAGACCTCCTAAGCAGATATCCAAGCAACAGCCACCCCTCAACATTACCCATGAATCACATATCTCACAAAATCAGTGTGCCTCACAGTCACAGCCCTTAAGGCCAAACAACACACCAAATACACTTGTTATAGGGGACTCTATTGTCCGGCACACTGACGTCCCGCTCAGCAGACTGAACAAGGAGAAGGTCACTGTAAGCTGCCTGTCGGGTGCCAGGATCCACCACATAACACAAGCACTCAGGTCACTCCAAAGCAAGTACAAGTATGACTCCGTCATTGTCCATGCTGGTGTGAATGACCTGAGACGTACCTCCCTGGACTACATGAAAAGAGACATAGAGGAGCTCTCTGACCATGTAGCCCAGGCTGGTATGACCCTGACCTTGAGTAGCATCTTGCCCTCACCAAGAATGATGCCACAGTATAAAGACAAAATGATCAGTTTCAACAATTGGCTAAAGTATTGGTGTCATTCAAAGGGGATCCAGTGTCTGTCAGCCTGGGATGACATGCTCGACAAGCCACATTGCTTCGCTAGGGACGGCTTGCACCTGTCACCCTTAGGCTTTTGTATACTGGCCAAGGCTCTTGCCACCCCCATAGTGCCTTTTTTAGGCAAGGCTCAAAGGACAAACCCACCTCCATAGACAACCCAAGGATAAAAAAACTAAAGGTAATGCTACTCAATGCCAGAAGTCTAAACCTCAAGATGCATGCACTCGAGGCTCTCCTCAGTATGGAGAAAATGGATGTCTGTGCTGTAATAGAAACATGGTTCAAGGCTCCTGAGAGCACCCCAGCACTACCAGGTGTTACTCATACCATGCGTTTCGGCCCAAAACTTGGACCGAAGCACAAAAGGAGGGGGAGTATCTATATTCATCAAAGATACCTGCACCTCCAGGTTAGTGGCACTGCACGAAGCATCGGAAACCATTCCATGTGCAACTAACAGCGGGCAAAACTGCCTTTCAGTTTGTAGCCTGCTACAGAACACCCTCCCTATTACAGGAACCCCACTTGGCATTCCTGAGAACACTGGAAAATATGAAGGTCTCTCCAAACACTATGTTATTGGGTGACTTCAACTACCCAAACATTGACTGGGAAAACTACTCAAGCCCAAACACCCTCACCCAACGGTTCCTTGAATTTATAAACTCTAACACAATGGAACAACTGGTCACCACTCCCACAAGAGGGAACAACATATTGGACCTGGTCATCACCAACATGGGGACTCTATGTTCCATACCAGAGGTAAACCCCTCATTGGTAAGATCAGACCATAAACAAATTTCCCTGGACATCCATATCCCATCCCCACCCCCAGCCAAGGAAATCACTGTAAAGAATTTCTCAAAAGCCAACTTTGCACTTCTCAAGACTGAGGTGGAATCCTTCAAAGCCCCTGGGCCAGAGGATAATACAGCCCAATCCGCAGAATCCTTTACAAATGCATTCTATGAGCACCTGCAGAGATGCATAAATTGTGCTATCCCAAATAAAACCAAGACTGGTAGACCCCGGCCATAAATAAGCTATACAACAGAAGGAGGAAGCTACTACATGACAGAGCAAAATCCCAAAAAGGGATGGCATCTCTGATCAGTATTAGCAAGAAACTTCGATCCCTCATAAAATCATCAAAGGCCAGTTTCGAAAGAAAAATTGCCCTAGACACTAAAGATAATCACAAGGCCTTCTTTAGTTATGTCAACAACATGGGTGGAAACTCCCAGATATGCTCTGAATTGTTGCATAACGGTACAAAATATACCGAACCTACAGACATAGCCAACATCCTGGCAGACAGATTCAGTGCAAACTTCTCCCCCATTCCCCCCAAAGGAGCAAATGCCTATCCCAACTGAATGTAACCTCCCTGACATCACAGATGCATAGGTGAAAGCAGCCCTCTCCAAAGCAAAAAACACAGCATCTATGGGACCGGACGGTGTCCCAGGCTGTGTCTTACATGAGCTCCAAGAAGAACTGAACCCTCACATTAAGTCACTGTTCAAACTTAGCCTTACTACAGGATATGTACCCAGAGAATGGCGTACAGCTACAGTGGTCCCACTCCACAAAGATAGTGCCACAACGGACCCCAGGAACTATCGCCCCATAAGCCTGACTAGTCTGGTCTGTAAAGCTATGGAGCGTATTATCATGGAACTCATAAACAAAGACATTGGGAGCTTCCAGACACTGGACCCTACCCAATTCGGCTTTGTTAAGGGCAGATCTTGCCTCTTAAACCTAGTTGATTTCTTTGAAACAGTTACCAAAGCCATAGATGAGGGCAAGGTAGTCCACACAGCCTACCTGGACCTCACAAAAGCCTTCGACACAATACCCCACTCGGGCATCATAAATAAGCTTACCAGCTTAAATATCAACCCCTATATTATAAGATGGGTTGCAAACTGGCTCAGAGATAGAACCCACATGGTCAGAATCGCAGGTGCCATGTCCGAATCCAAACCAGTTACAAGTGGCATCCCACAGGGCTCAGTTCTGGGACCTCTCTTGTTTGGTATATACTTCTCTGAGGTTCAGGCTAACATGGGGGGATTATGGCTGACAAAATTCACAGATGACTGCAAACTGGGAGCCATAATCGAATCTCCAGCTGACACAAGCATCCTCCAAAAGGGTCTCACAGAGATGGATGCTTGGTGCCAGAGCCACGGCCCTAGTTAAATGCTAAAAAGCGCATAGTCATCCCCCTTTGGAAAAAACAAGGTGCCTACAAATTACCACATAGGTGGTAATCCATTAAGTATGGAAGAAGTAATTAGAGATTTGGGGACCAACGTAGATAGTAATCTCTCATTTGATAATCACGTTGCCAAAGTGGTTAGAAAGACCTTCTATATAGCCCACCTTATCATGAAAGGGTTCGCATCTAGATCAAGAGAGGTCATTGTGCCCCTCTACTCGTCACTCATCAGGCCCATAATTGAATACAATGCCCCTTTTGGGATGAACTTTAACTGACACCTGCAGCAACTGGAGAGACCCCAAAAGTACCTCACCAAGAGGATCATGGGCTACAAACAGATGTCCTATGCAGCTTGACTAAAGAAACTCCAGCTCTACTCAGTTGCTTACTGCCTACTCAGAGGCGATCTATGCCTGACATACAAAGCCATGTCAAACCCAGAATTAATGGACATGCTCCACCTCAAAAAATCCAAGTCCCATAGAGCTACACGCTCCAGGGACCTAAACCTCAGCACAAAAATAAATAGGACATGCTGGAGGGGCAGATTCATTTCCCAGAGGCTCCCATCACTCTGGAATAGAATCCCAATTCATGTTAGACATAGCCCCTCGCTGACCCTCTTCAAGCGAAATCTGGACGCGTGGATGGATAATCGCAAATTCACCTCTGGGATCTCATCTGTGTCCCTGCTAGACAGAGGCACAGTAAACTTATCTTAAAAGGGTACCTTCTGTGACCTACTTTACAGAGGCACAGTAGGCTAATCTAATAGGGAGGCGGAAGCCAAATACACTCTGGCTAGGCTTATAAGTGTCCTAGGGCAGATAGCCTAGTATCTACCTATGAACCTATGAACCTATAAAGCAGCAGTAGAATCATGCCTCATCTAATTCCTAGTTACTACATTAATTCTTTCATTAATAAACCAGATGTGGATGCACGCCTCACAAAATTCCCTATTTCTATACTAATGCTATTATTAATTTACCAGCAGTGGAAGCACGCCACACCTGAATACCAATTACTGTACTAATGCCATCATTAATAAAACAGCAGTGGAAGCATGCCAGAAATAATTTCCAATTGCAGTTCTAATGCTATCTACAATAAGCCAGCAGTGGAAGCACACCACACATAATTCCCACTAATGCTATTATTAATAAACCAGCTGTGGATGCATGCCTCATATAATTCCCAATCACTATACTAATGGTATCCATGCCTCACATAATTCCCAATCATTGTACTAATGGTGTCATTAATAACCCAGTAGTCCAAGCGTGCCTCACATAATTCTGAATTATTATACTAATGGTATCATTAATAAAGCAGCAGTGGAAGCATGCCCCACATACTTTCCAAATACTATACTAATGCTATCATTAATAAAACAGCAGTGGTTGCATGCCCACATAATTCCCAATTAGTATACTAATGCTATTGCTAATAAACCAGAAGTGGAAGCAAGCCTCACATAATTCCAAATTACTATACTAATGTTACCATTAATAAACCAGCAGTGGAAGCATGCCCCACATAATTCACAATTACTGTACTATTCCTACATTAATAAACCAGAAGTGGAAGCATGCCTCATTAATTCCCGACTACCATACTAATGTTATTATTAATAAACAGCTATTGAAAGCATGGCTCGGATAATTCCCAACTACTATACTAATGTTACCATTAATAAACCAGCATGGAAGCAGGCACCACAACAATCCAACTTACTCTACTAATACAATCATTAATAAGCCAGCAGAGGAAGCAAGTTCGAGATAATTCCCACTTACTATGCTAATGCTATATATAATAAGGCAGCAGTGGAAGCACACCCCAGATAATTCCCAATTACAACACTATTAGTATCATTAATAAACCAGTAGTTGAAGCAGGCCTCTCATAATTCCCAATTTTTATACTAATGGTATCATTAATAAACCAGCAGTGGTAGCATGCCTCACATAATTCCCAGTTCCGATACAAATGGTATCATTAATAAAACGGCAGTGGAAGCATGTCCCACAGAATTTCAAAATACTATACTAATGCTATCATTAATAAACCAGCAGTGGAAGTAAGGCCCATAATTCCCAGTTACGATACAAACAGTATCACTAATAAAAAAGCAGTGGAAGTAAGGCCCCATAATTCCCAATTACTATACTAATGCTATTATTAATAAACCAGCAGGGGTAGCACACCCCACATAAATCCCAATTATGATACTAATGTTATCATTAATACAATGGCAGTGGAAGCACGCACCACATAATTCCCAGTTACTATACTATCGCTACCGTTAATAAACCAGCAGTGGAAGCATGCCTCACATAACTCTGAAATACTATACTAATTCTATCAATGATAAACTGTCAGTGGAAGTATGCTCCCACATAATTCCCAATTACTATACTAATGCTATAATTAATAAATTAGCAGTGGATGCATGCCACACATGATTCCCAATACTAAACTAATGCTATCCTTAATAAACTAGAAGTGGAAGCACGCGCCACATAGTATCAAATTACTATATGAATGATATCATTAAAATACTAGAAGTGGAAGAATACCCAGCATAATTTCCAATTACAGTAGTAATGCGATCTATAAAACCCAGCAATGGAAGCATGCTGCAGATAATTTCCAATTACTATACTAAAGCTATCATTAACAAACCAGCAGTGGAATCATGCCTCACATAATTCCCAATTACTATACTAATGCTTCCATTAATAAACTGGTAGTGGAAGTAAGCCCCATATAATTTTCAGTTCCTACACTAATGGTATCATTAATAAAGTGGCATTGGAAGCACGCCCACATAATTCCCAATTACTATACTAATGCTATCATTAATAAATGGGGAGTGGAAGTATGCCTGGCATAATTCCCAATTACTCTACTAATGCTTTCTTTAATAATCTGAGAGTGGAAGCATGTCCTACATGATTCCCAATTACTAGACTAATTCTCTCATTAATAAACCAGCAGTGAAAGCATGAAGGACATAATTTCCAATTACTGTACTAATGCTATCATAAATAAACCAGCAGTGGAAGCATGCCCCACATAATTTTCAATTACTATGCTAATGCTGTCATTAATTTACCAGAAGTTGAAGCAGGGCTGGGTTAATTCCCAACTGCAATACTAATGGTATCATTAATAATGAAAAAGTGGAAGCATATGCTACATAATTCCTAATTACTATACTGATGCTATCATTAATAAATCAGCAGTGGAAGCATGCCCCAGGTAATTCCCAATTAGTATACTAATGCTATCATTAATAAACTGACAGTGGAAACATGCCTCACATAATTCCCAATTACTATACTAATGATATCATTAATAAACCAGCAGTGGAATCCTGCCTCACATAATATGGAATTACTACACTAATGCTTTCATTAATAAACCGGCAGTGGAAGCATGGTTCAGATAATTCCCAACTATTATATTAATGGTATCATTAATAAACCAGCAGTGGAAACACTGGCTCACAAAATTTGTAACTACTATACTAATGCTATAATTTATAAACCAGCAGTTGAATCATGCTGCACATAATTCCAAATTACTACACTAATGCTTTCAGCAATGGAAGCATGCCCCACATAATTCACAATTACTATACTAATGCTATCATTAATAAACCAGCAGTGTAAGCACACTCCACATAATTCCCAATTAGTATACTAATTCTATCATTCATAAACTGGCATGAAAAAATGCCTCACATAATATCCATTGACTATACTAATGCTATCATTAATAAACCAGCAGTGGAAGCATGGCTCAGATAATTTCCAACTACTATACTAATGGTATCATTAATAAACCAACAATGGAAACACACCCAACATAATTCCCAATTACTATACTAAAGCTATCATTAATAAACCGGAAGTGAAAGCATACCCTACATAATTCCCAATTGTTATACTAATGGTATCAATAATAAACCGGAAGTGGAAGCTTGCCCCACATAATTCAACAATACTATACTAATGCAATAATTAGTGAATCAGCAGTGGCTGCATGCCTCACAAAATTCCCTATTGCTCTCCTAATGCTTTAATTAATAAACCAGAAGTGGAGGTAAGCCCCACATAATTCCCCATTGCAAAGTTAATGCTATCATTAATAAACCGGCAGTGGAAGCATATCCCACCTGATTCCCAGATACTAAACTAATGCTATCATTAATAAACCAGCAGTGGAAGCACCCTCCACAAACCTCACAATTACTATACTAATGCTATCATTACTAAACCAGCACTGGAAGCACACCCGATATAATTTCCAAATGCTATACTAATGCTATCATAAATAAACCAGCAGTGGTACCATGCCCCACATAATTCCCAATTACGATACAAATGCTATCATTAATAAACTGACAGTGGAAGCACACCCCACATAATTCACAAATAGTAAAATAAGGCTGTCGTTAATAAACCAGCAATGGAAGCAAGCCCCACATAATTCCCAATTACTACATGCTATCATTAGTAAACCAGAAGTGGAACCATGCTCCACATAATTCCCAATTAATATAATAATGCTATCATTAATAAACTAGCAGTGGAAAGATGCCTCACATAATTCTCAATTACTATACTAATGTTATCATTAATAAAGCAGCAGTGTAGGCATCCCCTACATAATTTCTAGGTAGTTTATTAATGCTATTATTAATGAACCTGCAGTGGAAGCATGCACCACATAATTTCCAATTACTATACTAATGATACCATTAATAAACAAGCAGTGGAAGCACACCCCCACATAATCTCCAAGTACTATGCTAATGGTATCATCAATAAACCAGCAGTGGAAGCAGGCACCACATAAATCCAAATTATTCTACTAATGCAATTATTAATAAGCCAGCAGTGAGAAGCATGCCCTGCATAATTTCACAATTAGTAAACTAAAGCTCTCATGAATAAACCAGCAGTGGAAGCATGCCTGACATAATTCTTAATTACTGTACTAATGCTATCATCAATAAACTAGCAGTGGAGTCATGCCTCACATAATTTTGAATTACAAACCTAATGCTTTCAATAATAAACTGAAAGTGGACGTATGCCCCACATAATTCCGAATTCCTATACTAATAAAATCATTAATAAACAGGAAGTGGAAGCACTGCCCACATAATTCCCAATTACTATACTAATTCTATCATTAATAAACTGGCAGTGGAAAAATGCCTAACATAATTCCCAATTACTATACTAATTCTATCATTAATAAGCCAGGAGTGGAAGCATGGCTCGTATAATTCCCAACTACTATACTAACGGTATCATTAATAAACCAGCAGTGGAAGCACACCCAACATAATTTCCAAATACTGATATTCCAAGATGGCTGCCGACTAGACTAGTCCCTATTCTTTGAGCTCCTCACAGATTTGTAACATCTTTATTTTTTTACAACTTTGTATCAATATTTTTCCTCAGTTTTTTTCATAAAAAGATTTTATAAATCTTTTTACATACATCTGGAATTTTTTTATCTTTGGAAATTTTATTTTGGGACATATTTTACCTCAGAACAGTCTGTGGAGTTATCTGATCTGGTTACCTGCTGCTTCAGAATCTTCCTGGAACCTGACACTCTGCCTTCAGCATCTTATCTCTGGGTATGGCTACTAAATCTGACTCCATGGAGACCCAGTCTACGAAGGCCAAATTTTCTTCAGTGCTCTCACCTGAAAAAGACACCAGCTCAAAAAGATTGAGAACATCTAAACAATCTCCTGAAACTTCCAAAGTAAGTAACAAAGACTTGAATGACTCAAACTTTTATTTAGATGAACTAAAGCTAGCATTAAAACCTATACAAAGTGTCATTCAAAACTTCTCAGAGCAATTTGCTGACTTTAGTAAAACTTTAAAGCAAATAAATGACAGAATGGACACTATTGAAAATAGAAATTCAGCTTTAGAGATAAAAATTGACTCATTGGAAAGTGATTTAAAGTCTAAAGATAAAGCTATTTCTGAAATGCAAGCCAAATTGATTGATTTAGAAGCCAGGAGTCGCAGAAACAACATTATTATTCGTGGTTTACCAGAAACTTATGATAACAAAGATCTATTATCTGTGACTAAGAGTATCTTTGAAGCACTGTTAAACTGTGAAACATCCTCAAAAAATATAATTGTAGAGAGAGCACACAGAGCTTTACGTGCAAGTCAAGATATTTCTTCACCAAGGATTATATATACTAAATTATTAAATTTCCAAGACACTTTTCAAATTCTGCAAGCAGCTAAAAGTAAAAAACAGTTTCTATGGAAATCTCACAAACTATCATTCTCACAGGATTCTCCTTCTCAAATAAAACTAAATAGACAAAAACTTTCTCCCTATTGTGCAGACTTGATAAAAAGAGGGATAAGATTTCGTATGTCTTATCCAAATACCTTGTCTTTTACATTTAATGAAAAAAGATTTATATGTTCTGATCCTAAGGGAGCAAAAGATATCTTTTTTAAAGTATTTAAAAGGCTTCCGGAATCAGTTTCCTAACATTTTATTTATCTGCTGGTTACAAATGTGTGTTTTTTTCTTATGTAAATGATATGTTTCTGTAGACAGAATGTGTCATCTATTTTTCAAGTTATTCTTGTCAAGAGTGTGCACAGTATTTATACATATATATGCAGTATATTCTTTTTTTTTCTTTATAAACAAGGGGCAAAAACAAAAAAGGAAAAATGATACTGATTTTAATGTGAACAAAATTTTCCTTCAGGAATATGATGCCAGTTTTTGAATGTAAACAAGCCTTGTAGATTCTTACATGCTTTGCGATGTAGTATACATGTTCTTGTTTCTTGTTTTTTAGTTTAAATAATTATAATGCCTCATTTAAGTTACAAGTGTTTTGGAGGGAGTTTTTGTGACTCTCGAGCCTGTGCAGAGTGAAAATCTTCTGTTTTTCCCATCAGCTGTTGTTTCACTTTGCCACGCACCTTCTAGGAAGCTACGGAGCCCAGCAGTGACGTCATCACTCGCAGAGGACACTCGCTAGTGTCGTTTCATTACAGGCTACTGAACGAAACGTTTCTAAGCTCACATACATTAAACTATATGTTTTTTTTTGTTTTTTTCATTTTATCTGGCATTTGGGCTTACACAATGGACTTATTCTACAATTAAGAAGGCACGCTTCGCTCTGGTCATCCGCTGTTAACAGCATACTTTCCCGTTTTAGCATGGTCATGCTTTTATGGAAGAACTGATGGAATTAGCCTACATAGGTCCAGAAATAGCTCTGCTACATTTATTTTCAAGGTACAACTTTCATTTAATGTATATAAATAGGTTATTTTCAAGTAAATATGAACTGTTTTTTCATAAGTGGTAAAATAATTTGTTTCTTAATATATAGTGTGCATAATAAGGAAGTAACATAAGAGTATTTTAGGTAAATTGATTTTTCACATGTGAATATATAGACAAATTGATTAACATTTATATTTTGGGTTTTGTGATGTAATAGAAACATGATATAGATACATATACATGTACAGTACAATAATTTTGTCTTCCTATTCAGATTTAAATATTTTGTTTAAATAATGTTATGTGTGCATACAGGAGAACTGTAGTGTACATTTCTTGCTAGTTTAAAAATCAACCTGTTATACCTATCTCAGTAAGTAAGATATATTGTATATGACACATTCCCCCAAATAATTAACTTGTTGCATTTCAGCACAAACAAAAAGTCATCGAATTGTATGCTGAATCTGTTTTGAAAACTTAATTACTGCAGAAGATGCATGCATGGGTGGTATTTGTAGAATGCTTCCAGTGGCATATCATTTATGTTTGATTAAAATGCAAGTAAAATGCAATTGGCAAAGTACATGTAGCACGCAACAAGACAAACAGAAATTATTGTGTAAGACTCCAGTAATTTTTTTTTTATATTTTTTTGGTTTCACTAGTAGATGTGTACTAGTAAAGTGTGTTTGCTTATGATGTTAAAATACCGATACAAACACATTCCTAATGTGGTTGATAGCCCAGCAGCTCTAAGCTTCTAAATTTCTGGCTATGGAGGGAGACTGCTTATTTTTTACCTGTTTAACTTTTTGGATACAGCTCTTTTCAGCTTAGGAAATATCTCTTCACTATATAATTCATAGTATTACAGTTTTTTATATTTTTTTTGTTTGACTCATTTATTTATTTTAGGATTAATAGCTGAAATGTTATTATTAAGGTACAGGCACGTCTGGTTCTAGAACCATATTTCATATGTTTATGCTATGAGCTAGATTTTACTGTCATAGTTATCCACAATATCATTATAGTGTAACATGACGTATCTTACTGTATGATTATTTGCTTAATTTACTCATCTAGTTTGCTATATATAAAATATTTCTTACTCAACCAAAACATTATTTATACTTGATACAATCAATATTAGTTTTTCCAGAAGATATCATATGTATGGGATAATGTTAAATCTATCTTCCGTATATTTTCCATACATGGTAATTTATATAAATTTGATCCATATTAATATTTAGAATGTGATGTTGAGGAATTTCTTCCAACTGTTGTATATTTTACCTAAAATTAGAGCTCGTATACTAAATATGTGAGTAGGGATTAAATATGTTGGACATCTTGAATTTAGTTAGTTATGTAAATATGTTTGATATTATAAAAATGTGTTTTTGTTTAGTTAGGCTTTTATATAAAGTTTTTAATGCTAATTTGATGCAATTGAAATTGATAGTGTTAACCAAAATCACTTATTTGATTCACTTATATTTTTCTTCTCTAGTAGGGGGTGGGTGGCTAGGCACCGGGGTATTTGGGAAGGAATATTATAGGATCTTTAAAATATTTTTTTTGGGAGACATCAAGATACGCTATAATAAATACAAAGAACTGAGGTTTATAGTTATAAATACATTCTGCCAAACCTTAGGTATATGTTATATATTTATTTTTATTTAATTATATGACCTTAAATATTGACTCATGGAATGTGAGAGGATTACAAAATAAAAATAAGAGATCCCTACTATTTCATCTTCTATTTAAGTCACAGGCAAATATATGTTTCTTGCAAGAGACCCACTTAAATAGAGAAGATTTCGATAAAGAAACAAACAAGAAATGGATTAAGATGATAGTAGCAGCTGGTAACAGTACAAATTCAAGTGGAGTGGCCATTATAATTAAAAATAATTTTCAGGGAACTATTTCTGATATGAAATATGATGTGAATGGAAGATGGTGTTACATTATCTCCTGTTTCCACAATATTGATAAACCAATTATATTTTTTAATCTTTACGGCCCTTGTGATCAACAACATGTCTTCTTTATAAAAATTTATAATATTCTCTCCTCTTTTAAAGACCATTATTTTATTCTAGGGGGGGATTGGAATGCTATCATTAATCCAGACACTGATCGTACTAGTAAATCCTCCTCGTACAACTTCCAAGCTTCCATTGCTCTGGAAGAAATAATAATAGATCTCAACCTCATAGATCCTATTTCTCTCATAACACAATATGATAGAAAAGACATTTTCACATACTACTCAAAATGTTACAAGTCATGGTCAAGATTAGATTTTTTTCTTACTTCCAACTTCCTTACTCATAGGAAAATTAGCTATTCTCTTGAACCCAGATTTTTTTCAGACCATTCTAGAATATCTCTTGGAATTAGTTTGGCTTTAAATACATTAGATACATCTGTATACAATAGTTGGACACTCAATAATAACTTACTTACAAATGAAGATACACATAAATTAATAACTGAAATATTGAAAGAAACATATATTAATCTAGGTAAATCAGATATTCCTTTAGATATACAATGGGCTGCATGTAAGGCAACCCTTAGAGGTATATTAATTAACAAAGCATCATATCTTAAAAAACAATATAGAAATAAAGAATTACAGTTAAAAACAAAAATTCAGATTTTGGAAAATCAATACAGAATGTGTCCTAATTCCTCTGCATATGATCTATTGTTAAACTCCCAAAAAGAATTACTGCTTCTACATCAACATAATCTTACCATATCAGAGCAAAGGTTCTTAGCTACATACTCTGAATGGGCACAGGTTCCTTCTAAAGTGCTAGCCAGAATAATTAAAGGTAATCAATCCCTCCCTAGAATTTCGTCACTAAAACATAACAACAAGTTTTATAATACTGATTTGGAAATTATGCAGCTCTTTACATCATTGTTCTCAGAGATATATTCAAAGGAAAACAAATCTAGGAGTAAACAACATATAGTGAACTTTGCGTCCTCTATTAAATTTCCTAGGTTAAACGATCAACAAAAGAATACACTCTCTGCCCCGTTGACTATTAAAGAGATATTGGAAGCCATTAGCAGACTTAAGACTAGTAAATCCCCAGGACCAGATGGCTTTACACCTGAATTCTTCAAAACTTACTCATCTGAGCTTTCACCCCTTCTTTTTGAAATTTTTAATTATATAATGATTTATGGTATATCCGACCTGTATTGGAACACCTCAAAAACCATTTTAATATTGAAAAAGGACAAAGAAAAAACTGATCCTAATAATTATAGACCTATTTCTCTGATCAACATTGATATCAAAATTCTAGCTTCTTTACTTGCTTTTAGACTAAAAAATGTCTTACCATTCTTGATCTCTTCGGAGCAGGCGGGATTTATGTCACATAGACATTCATGGGATAATACCTTGACAATAGATTCTCTTATATACTTTACTAAAAAAGATTCAAACCCATTGTATGCACTGACCCTTGACGCTGCTAAGGCCTTTGATAGAGTCAATTGGGATTTTCTTTTTCACATTATGTCTTGCTTTAATATACCATCTTCTTATATAGACTTTATTAAAATTTTATATAAAAATTCTTATACCTTTCTTTATATTAATAAGAAAGTATCCAAAAGCATAAAGATCATTAATGGCACAAAGCAAGGATGCCCGCTATCTCCTTTTTTATTCAATCTATATCTAGAGCCTTTATTATTATATATAACTCAAAATACTTTTCACAAGATTCCTAGAATTCTTAACACTAAAGTTTGTTTGTCGGCTTTTGCAGATGATCTTGTAATATATTTTCAAACACCTTGCTCTGACCTTTTAAAACTAATTGGTTCTATTGAAAGATTCTCCGAGGTCTCGGGATATCAGATTAACATTCAAAAAACACAGATTCTCCCCATAAATCTACTTGCTCACAAAGCATATTTGTTTCCAGACTCCACTTTCCAGATAGTTCAGAACTTTAAATATTTGGGGATTCTTATAAATCATAATGGTCCCTCCACATTTCAAAATAATCTAGCTAAAATATGGTCGTCTATTATACTTGATTTAAATAGATGGAAATTGCTTAATTTATCACTTCTATCAAAAACAGCAATAATAAAAATGAACATTCTCCCCAGATTGCTATTTCAATTTAATGCTGTGGATCAGTTGATTCCAAAATCTTTTTTTTTTTAAATTAATAAAGTCCTGGCTAGTTTTTTATGGTTTCCCAAATCAGTGAGAATTTCTTACAGTAAATTAATCTCTCCTAAAAATAAGGGTGGACTTGGTCTTCCGAATTTTCATCTTTATTATTTGATCATCTCGGCCAATAAACTATTATCTATTTTGAATATAGATACTGAGAAGTATAATCAATACCCTATCTGGACAAAATTGGGGTATCAGCACATTTTAACTAAAAATATTAATCCATTAGCTCTTCCTTTTCTTTCTTTAGATGTCATGAATAAGCTAAAAATTTCAAACTCTTTAAAACAAAAAATTTTTGCTTTTCAAGAACTGTTAAAACTTGTCAATTTAGAAAATATATTTCAATTAATGCAACCTCTCCATTTAAATCCTAATATTAATTTAGATAATATTTCTTTTAATCTTTCAAACTTTCCCCTGATCAAAGATTTCACCATTTGGGATCTGATACAATACAAAAATGAAACTCTCACTAATATACGTAAAATACTTAAGGTCAATACTAATTACTTAACCATCTTACGTCAAATGAGAGATATTGTCAATGCTAAGTTCCCATACACCAAAGTAGACAGCACAGATATCATTAACTATAAAGTGGTCATACAAGTTCTTACGCTTCCAGAGAAAATGTTATCTAAATCTTATAATCTTATAAATCAGATAACTCATAATACACTCTGTCTCTTTTCCAATTATTGGGACAAACACAATCCTCATATATCTATAGATCAGAAACTCTCAGCTATTAAAAATACACTAGAATACTCGCCTTTCAAAAAACTATTTTACACTCAACTAATGATTAATAATAATGCATATGTCACTCCTTCTAAACTTAACAAATTTGACGCTAATAAATTGGCCTCATGCTCTTGTTGTTCTCACCCTAACGCAGATCTTCTACATATTTTTTGGTCTTGCTATCACTCACATAAACTTTGGACTTCTCTAAAAGTCCGTTTACAGAAAATGGGTTATCATAAATCCACCCTATCCTGGGAGACTGCATTACTACACATACCAAATATATATCTTTCTAAATTGGATTCACAAGTACTAATATACATATGTTCACTTATAAAACTTTATATCACCCAAAATTGGCTAGATTGTACCAAATTGAATTGGAATAATTTCAAAATTCTAGCCTGTACATATATTAGTGCGCAGAAAACGATAGTGAGAAGTCCCAAGAAGTCGGCACAAATTAACAAAGCCATAGAAAAGGTGTTACATATTATTTATAGTGTATAGTTGGTTACTCTCCTTGTGGAATTCATAGACCTCAGTCTCCTTTATATCTATATACCTGTTTCATTTTAGATCTATATCCATTTTGAAGTATTCTTAGGTTAACATTAGTATAAGTTGTAGATAGTTATTGTATGTTCTCAGACTGCATTGAGATATAAACATTTATCATACAAAATTGTGTGATCATATACATCTCCTAATTTTTCATTTTTTTCTTTCAATATGTATTTTAATTCTGTTGTTGTTGTATTTTTATTTCAAAGTTTGAAAATTCAATAAAAAGTTTTTTGAAAAAAAAAATAATTTCCAAATACTGTGCTAATGCTACAACTAATAAAACAGCAGTGGATGCATGCCTCACAAAATTCCCTATTACTATACTAATGCTTTCATTAATAAATTAGTAGTGGAAGCATGCTGCAAATAATTCCCAATTATGATACTAATGCTCTCATTAATAAACCAGCAGTGGAAACATGCCCAAAATAATTTCCAATTACACTACTAATGCTATCTATAATAAGCCAGCAGAGGAAGCAAACCCGACATAATTCCCAATTACTACACTAATGCTATCATCAATAAACCAGTAGTAGAAGCATGCCTCACATAATTCCCAATTACTATACTAATGATATCATTAATAAACTAGCAGTGGAAGCATGTCCCAGATAATTCCCAATTACTATACAAATGGTATCATTAATAAAGCAGCAGTGGAGGCATGCCCCACATAATTCCCAATTACTATACTAATGCTATTGTTAAAAAAATAGCAGTGGAAGCACGCCCCACATATTTCCAAATTATGATGCTAATGCTATCATTAATATACCAGCAGTGGAAGAAAGCCCCACATAATTCCCAATTACTACAGTAATGCTACTATTAGTAAAGCAACAGTGGAAGCATGCCCCACATAATTTCAAAATACGATACTAATGCTATCATTAATAAACCAGCAGTGGAAGTATGGCCCACATAATTCCCAATTACTATACTTATGCAATTATGAATAAACCAGCAGTGGTAGCACGCCCCACACAATTCCCAAATTATGATACTAATGCTATCATTAATACAATGACAGTGGAAGCACGCACCACATAATTCCCAATTACTATACTAATGCTACCATTAATAAACCTGCAGTGGAAGCATGCCTCATATAATTCTGAATTACTATACTAATCCTATCAATAATAAACTGGCAGTGGAAGCATGCCCCACATAATTCCCAATTACTAAACTAATGTTATAATTAATAAATCTGCAGTGAATGCATGCCACACATGATTCCCAATACTAAACTAATGCTATACTTAATAAACCTAGAGTGGAAGCATGCCCCACATAGTACTAAATTACTATACTAATGCCATCATTAAAAAAACAGCAGTGGAATCATGCCTCACATAATTCCGAATTACTATACTAATAGTTTCATTAGTAAACCGGTAGTGAAAGCATGCCCGATATAATTCTCAATTCCTATACTAATGGTATCATTAATAAACTGGCAGTGGAAGCATGCCACACATAATTCCCAATTACTATACTAATGTTATAAGCAATACATCTGCAGTGAATGCATGCCACACATGATTCCCAATACTAAACTAATGCTATACTTAGTAAACCTAGAGTGGAAGTATGCCCCACATAGTACTAAATTACTATACTAATGCCATCATTAAAAAAACAGCAGTGGAATCATGCCTCACATAATTCCCAATTACTATACTAATAGTTTCATTAGTAAACGGTAGTGGATGCATGCCCCATATAATTCTCAATTCCTACACTAATGGTATCATTAATAAAATGGCAGTGGAAGCATGCCCCACATAATTCCCAATTACTATACTAATGTTATAATTAATAAATCTGCAGTGAATGCATGCCACACATGATTCCCAATACTAAACTAATGCTATCCTTAATAAACAAAGAGTGGAAGCATGCCCCACATAGTACTAAATTACTATACTAATGCCATCATTAAAAAAACAGCAGTGGAATCATGCCTCACATAATTCCCAATTACTATACTAATAGTTTCATTAGTAAACGGTAGGATGCATGCCCCATATAATTCTCAATTCCTACACTAATGGTATAATTAATAAAATGGCAGTGGAAGCATGCCCCACATAATTCCCAATTACTATACTAATGTTATAATTAATAAATCTGCAGTGAATGCATGCCACACATGATTTCCAATACTAAACTAATGCTATCCTTAATAAACAAAGAGTAGAAGTATGCCCCACATAGTACCAAATTACTATACTAATGCCATCATTAAAAAACAAGCAGTGGAAGCATGCCCAACATAATTTCCAATTACAGTAGCAATGTTATCTATAGCAAAACCAGCAATGGAAGCACATTGCAGATAATTTCCAATTACTATACTAAAGCTATTGTTAAAAAATAGCAGTGGAAGCACGCCCCACATATTTCCAAATTATGATACTAATGCTATCATTAATACACCGGCAGTGGAAGAAAGCCCCACATAATTCCCAATTACTACAGTAATGCTACTATTAGTAAAGCAACAGTGGAAGCATGCCCCACATAATTTCAAAATACGATACTAATGTTATCATTAATAAACCAGCAGTGGAAGTACGGCCCACATAATTCCCAATTACTATACTTATGCTATTATTAATAAACCAGCAGTGGTAGCACGCCCCACACAATTCACAAATTATGATACTAATGCTATCATTAATACAATGACAGTGGAAGCACACAGCACATAATTCCCAATTACTATACTAATGCTACCATTAATAAACCTGCAGTGGAAGCATGCCTCATATAATTCTGAATTACTATACTAATCCTATCAATAATAAACTGGCAGTCGAAACATGACCCACATAATTCCCAATTACTATACTAATGTTATAATTAATAAATCTGCAGTGAATGCATGCCACACATGATTCCCAATACTAAACTAATGCTATACTTAATAAACCTAGAGTGGAAGCATGCCCCACATAGTACCCAATTACTATACTAATGCCATCATTAAAAAACCAACAGTGGAATCATGCCTCACATAATTTCCAATTATTATACTAATAGTTTCATTAGTAAACCGGTAGTGGAAGCATGCCCCATATAATTCTCAATTCCTACACTAATGGTATCATTAATAAACTGGCAGTGGAAGCACATCCACCTGATTCCCAATTACTATACTAAAGCTGTCATTATTAAATGGGGAGTGAAAGCATGCCTGACATAATTCCCAATTACTATACTAATGCTTGCTTTAATAATCTGGGAGTGGAAGCATGTCCCACATGATTCCCAATTACTAGACTAATTCTCTCATTAATAAACCAGCAGTGAAAGCATGAGGGACATAATTTCCAATTACTGTACTAATGCTATCACAAATAAACCAGCAGTAAAAGCATGTCCTACATGATTCCCAATTACTAGACTAATTCTCTCATTAATAAACCAGCAGTGAAAGCATGAGGGACATAATTTCCAATTACTGTACTAATGCTATCATAAATAAACCAGCAGTGGTAGCATGCCCCACATAATTTTCAATTACTATACTAATGCTGTCATTAATTTACCAGAAGTGGAAGCAGGGCTGGGTTAATTCCCAACTGCAATACTAATGGTATCATTAATAATGAAAAAGTGGAAGCATATGCTACATAATTCCTAATTACTATGCTGATGCTATCATTAATAAATCAGCAGTGGAAGCATGCCTCAGGTAATTCCCAATTAGTATACTAATGCTATCATTAATAAACTGGCAGTGGAAACGTACCTCACATAATTCCCAAGTACTATACTAAAGCTATCATTAATAAACCAGCAGTGGAATCATGCCTCACATAATTTGGAATTACTACAATAATGCTATCATTAATACACCGGCAGTGGAAGCAAGCCCCACATAAGTTTCAATTACTACAGTAATCTACCATTAATAAACCACCAGTGGAAGCATGCCTCACATAATTCCTAATTACTATACTAATGTTATCATTTATAAACCAGCAGTGGAATCAAGCCTCACATAATTCCCAATTACGTCACTAATGCTTTCATTAATAAACTTGCAGTGGAAGCATGCCCACATAATTCCTAATTACTATACTAATTCTATCTTTAATAAACTGGCATTGGAAACATGCCTCACATAATTCCAATTTACTATACAAATGCTAATATTAATAAACCAGCAGTTGTAGCATGCCACACATAATTCCCAATTATTATACTAATGCTATCATTAATACACCGGCAGTAGAAGCACCCACAACATAATTCTCAATTACTATACTAATGCTATTATTAATAAAGCTGCAGGGAAAGCATACCCTAGATAATTCCTTATTATTATACTAATGCTATGAATAATAAACTGGCAGTGGAAGCATGCCCCACATAATTCCCAAAAAGTATACTAATGCTATAATTAATGAATCAGCAGTGGATACATGCTTCACAAAATTCTCTATTGCTATACTAATACTTTCATTAACAAACCAGCAGTGGAAATATGCCCAAAATAATTTCCAATTACAGTACTAATGCTATCTATGATAAAGCAGCAGTGGAAGCACACCCCACATAATTCCCAATAAATACACTAATGTTATCACTATTAAAATGTCAGTGGCGGCATGCCTCACATAATTCCCAATTACTATATTAATGGTCTCATTAATAAACCAGTAGTGGAAGCAAGCCTCACATAATTCCCAATTACTACACTAATGTTATCATTATTAAAATGGCAGTGGAGGCATGCCTCACATAATTCCCAGTTACTATATTAATGGTCTCATTAATAAACCAGCAGTGGAAGCATGCCCCACATAATTACCAATTGCTATACTGAAGGTCTGATTAATAAATCAGCAGTGGAAGTATGCCTCACATAATTCCTAATTACTATACTAATGCTATCATTAGTAAACCAGCAGTGGACGCATGCTCCACATAGTTCCCAATTAGTATAATATTGCCATTATTAATAAACTAACAGTGGAAACTTGCCTCACATATTACTATACTAATGCTGTCATTAATAAACCAGAAGTGGAAGCATGGCCCGGATAATTCACAACTACTATACTAATGATATGACTAATAAAGCAGCAGTGGAAGCATGCCCTACAAAATTCCCAATTACTATAATAATTGTATCATTAAAAGAGCAGCAGAAGAAGCATGTCCCACATAATTCCCATTTACTTTACTAATACTATTAGTAGTAAACCAGCAGCGGAAGCATGCTCCACATAATTCCCAATTACTATACTAATGCTTTCATTAATATACCACCAGTTGAAGTGGGCCTCACATAATTTGTAACTACTATACTAATGCTTTCATTAATAAACCAGCAGTCAAGTCATGCCTCACATAATTCCCAATTACAATACTAATGATTTCATTAATAAACCAGCAGTGGATGCATGCCCCACATAATTCATAATTACTACACTAATGCTATCATTAATAAACTAGCAGTGGAAGCATGCCCCACAATTCTCAAATACTATACTAATGATACCACTAATAAACCAGCAGTAGAAGCATGTCCCGAATAATTTCCAAATACTATAATAATGCCATACTTAATAAACCAGCAGTAGAAGCATGCCTCACGTAATTCCCAATTACTATACTAATGCTTTCAAAAATAAAGCAGCAGTGGAAGCATGCCCCACATAATTCCCAATTACTATACTAATGGTATCATTAATAAACCAGCAGTGGAAGCATTCCCCACATAATTCCCAATTACTATACTAATTCTATCATTAATAAACTGGCAGTGCCAGTAGTGGAAGCATGGCTCAGATAATTCCCAACTACTATACTAATGCTATCATTAATAAACCAGCAGTGGAAGCATGCCACACCTGATTACCAATAACTGTACTAATGCCAGAATTAATAAACCAGCAGTGGAAGCATGCCTGAAATAATTTCCAATTACAGCACTAATGCTATCTATAATAAGCCACCAGTGGAAGCACACCCCAAATAATTCCCAATTACTACACTAATGCTATCATAAATAAACCAGTAGTGGAAAAATGCCTCACATAATTCCCAGTTACTATACTAATGCTATCATTAATAAGCCAGCAGCGGAAGTATGCCCCATGTAATTTCCAATTACTATACTAATGTTATCATTAATAAAACAGTGGTGGAAGCATGCCACACATAATACCCAATTACTATACTAATGCTATGTTTAAAAACAGCAGTCAAAACACGCCCTACATAACTCTCAATTACAATATTAATGCTATCATTAATACTCTGGTAGTGAAAGCAAGTCCCACATAATTCCCAATTACTATAGTAATGCTACTGTTAATAAACCGGCAGTGGAAGCATGCCTCATATAATTCCTAATTAGTATACTAATGCTATCATTAATGAACCAGCAGTGAAATCATGCCTCACATAATTCCCAATTACTATACTAATTCTATCATTAATAAACTGGCAGTGGAAACATGCCTCACATAATTCCCAACTACCATACTAATGCTATTATTAATAAACCAGTAGTAGAAGCATGGCTCGGATAATTCCCAACTACTATACTAATGGTATCATTAATAAAACAGCAGTGAAAGTACACCCAACATAATTTCCAAATATTATACTAATGCTATAATTAATAAATCAGCAGTGGATGCATGCCTCACAAAATTCCCTGTTACTATACTAATACTTTCATTAACAAACCAGCAGTGCAAGCATACCAGACATAATTCCCCATTACTAAGCTAATGCAATTATTAATAATCCGGCAGTGAAAGCATGTCACACTTGATTCCCAAATACTGTACTAATGCCATCATTAATAAACCAGCAGTGGAAGCATGCCCGAAATAATTTCCAATTACAGTACTAATGCTAATTATAATAAATCGCCAGAAGCACACCCCACATAATTCCCAATTACTACACCAATGTCATCATTAATAAACCAGTAGTGGAGCATGCCTCACATAATTCCTAATTATTATACTAATGGTATCATTAATAAACCAGCAGTGGAAGCCTGCTCCACATAATTCCCAATTACTATACAAATTCCATCATTAATAAATCAGCAGGGAAGCATGCACCACATAATTTCTAATTACTATACTAATGCTACCATTAATAAACTGGCAGTGGAAGTGCACAGCACATAATTCCCAATTACTATGCCAATGCTATGATTAATAAAATAGCAGTGGAAGCATGCCCCACATAATTCACAATTACTATACTAATGTTACCTTTCATAAACCAGCCATGGAAGCATGCCTTACATAATTCCTAATTACTATACTAATGCTATTGTTAATAAACCAGTAGTGGAGGCATGCCTCACATAACTCCTAATTACTATACAAATACTATCATTAATAAATCAGCAGTGGAATCATGCCCCACATAAATCCCAATTACTATATTATTGCTATCATTAATAAAGTGGCCGTGGAAGCACACTCCACATAATTCTGAGTAACTATTCTAATGCTATCATTAATACATTGGCAGTAGAAACATGCCTTACATAATTCACAACTACCATACTAATGCTATCATTAATAAACCAGTATTGGAAGCATTGTTCGGATAATTCCCAACTAGTATACTAATGTTACCATTAATAAACCAGCAGTGGAAGTACACCCATCATAATTTCCAATTACTGTACTAATGCTAAGACTAATAAACTAGCAGTGGAAGCATACATCACATAATTCCCAATTACTATACCAATGCTATCAATAATAAACCAGCAGTGGAAGCATGCACCACAAAATTCCCAATTACTATACAAATGGTATCATTAATTAAACAGCAGTGGAAGCATGCCCCACATAATTTCCAATTGTGATACTAATACTGTCATTAATACACCGGGAATGGAAGCATACCCTACATATTTCCCAATTACTATACTCATGCTATCATTAATAAAACAGCACTGGAAGCATGCCCCACATAATTCCGAATTTCTATACTAATGCTATTGTTAATAAACCAGCAGTGGAAGCATGCCTCACATAATTCCTAATTACTATACTAATTCTACCATTAATAAACTGGCAGTTGAATCATGCCTCACATAATTCCCAATTAATTCACTTATGCTTTCATTAATATACTGGCAGTGGAAGCATGCCCCACATAATTGTATACTGTATAAGCAAAAACAAATTGGAAAATGCTTTGGCTAGACACACAAGTGAATTTGAGGGGCATGAATTTAGATTCAGGGTCCTTGACCAATTGAATAATGATGGAAGAGGTGGCCCTGAGATATTAAAATTAGAAAGAATAGAGCTTCTTTGGCAACTTAGAATGAATGCTTGTCAATATCCTGGTTTAAACTAAATGTGCTCAATTATGTGTATTCTTAGATTGAAAAATTTAAGTAGATAAGGGATAGAGTATTAATAAGTGTTTGTACAATAGTCAACAAATCAAGATGGCATTGTATTAAAGTATGCCAGTGTAGTTTAAGGTACTATCAGCCTTAGAATATAATAACTGGTTCAAATAGTTTTATGGTACGTAATTTTTATTTAATACGTTAATAGTATTTGTTAGTCGAGCTGTGATTAGGTATAGGCACTATAACCATTGGTTTATGGTTTTAATAATTGCCTAGGCTGATACAATGTTGTGATATTTGTACTTAAGTTATATATATTATTTTTAGGTAACTTTAGGTGTTGTTTTTAATATATTTTTTCTTCTTCTTTTTTCATTTTATTTTAAATGTACTTTGTGATGATTATTATTGTATAGATTGAGTTTGATAGGTATCTTTTATAGTTTGTATAGTATAATAGCTACTAGGTTGTAAGATTTTAGAAAGAATATGACAGAATACGTATGTATACTTTCAGAATATGATTCATCAATACTTAGGAATTTACTAACAATAGATGCCATAAAAAATTTTATATTCATAGTAGTTTCTAACTATACAAGCTAAAACTCTTACCATTCTTACCACTTTAAAGTGTAAAGATTAATTAACTCATCAATCATGTGACTTGGCCTAATTAACTATATAAGATATGTGAAGTAGTGAATGCCCATGTGTTTTATTCTGAGGAAGTTGGGATATTGTACCTGACGAAAAGTGGATTTTATTTTTTGTACACTTAAATTAAAGAACTTTACGTACTATCTGCTTGTCAGCATTGGTCGTCTTTGTTGTGGTACCAGGATTTGTTTGGTGCAGCGAGTCAGCTTATTTTCAATAGTTTGGTTTCATGCCCCACATAATTCCCAATTACTATACTAATGCTATTGTTAATAAACCAGCAGTGGAATCATGCCTCACATAATTCCCAGTTACTTCACTTATGCTATCATTAATAAAGCGGCAGTGGAAGCATGCTCCACATAATACCGAGTAACTATTCTAATGATATCATTAATACACTGGCAGTAGAAACACACGTCACATAATTCACAACTACCATACTAATGCTATCATTAATAAACCAGTATTGGAAGCATGGTTTGGATAATTCCCAACTACTATACTAATGTTACCCTTAATAAACCAGCATCAGAAGCATACCCGACATAATTTCCAATTACTATACTAATGCTAAGATTAATAAACCAGCAGTGGAAGCATGCCCCACATAATTCCCAATTACTATACTAATGCTATCAATAATAAACCAGCAGTGCAAGCATGCCCCCACATAGTTCCCAGTTACTATACTAATGTTACCATTAATAAACCAACAGTGGAAGTACACCCAACATAATTTCCATTTACTATACTAATGTCTTCATTTATAAACCAGCAGTAGAAGCATGCAGCACATAATTCCCAATTACTATACTAATGCTATCATTAATAAACCAGCAGTGGAAGCATGCCACACATGATTCACAATCACTAAACTAATGCTATCATTAATAAACCAGCAGTGAAAGCATGCTCCACATAATTTCCAATTACTATACTAACGCCATCATTAAAAAACTAGCAGCGGAAGCATGCCCGACATAATTTTCAGTTACAGTACTAATGCAATCTATAATAAACTAGCAGTGGAAGCACACCGTACATAATTTCCAATTACTGTACTAAAGCAATAATTAAAAAAACAGCTGTGGAAACATACCTCACATAATTCCCAATTACTATACTAATGCTTTCATTATTAAACCAGCAGTGGAAGCATGCCCCACATAATTCTCTATTACTACACTAATGGATCATTAATAAACTGGCAGTGGAAGAATGCCCCACATACTTCCCAATTACTATACAAAGCTATCATTAATAAACAGGGAGTGGACGCATGTCTGACATAATTTCCAATTACTATACTAATTTTAAGATTAATAAACCAGCAGTGGAAGCATGCCCCACATAATTCCCAATTACTATACTAATGCTATCAATAATAAACCAGCAGTGCAAGCATGCCCCACATAGTTCCAAGTTACTATACTAATGTTACCATTAATAAACCAGCAATAGAAGCATGCAGCACATAATTCCCAATTACTACACAAAGCTATCATTAATAAATGGGGAGTGGACACATGTCTGACATAATTCTCAATTACTATACTAGTGCTTTCATTAGTAATCTGGCAATGGAAGCTTCTCCCACATAATTCCCAATTATTATACTAATGGTATCATTAATGAAGCAGTAGTGGAAGCACGCTCCACATAATTCCCAGTTAGTATACTAATTTTATCATGAATAAACCGGCAGAGGAAGCATGCCCCACCTGATTCCTAATTACTGTACTAATACCATTATTAATAAACCAGCAGTGGAAGCATGCCCAAAATAATTTTCAATTACAATACTAATGCTAGCTATAATAAGCCAGCAGCGGAAGCACAAGCCACAATAATTTCTAATTACTACACTAATGCTATCATTAATAAACCAGTAGTGGAAGCATGCCTTACATAATTCCCAATTATTATACTAATGATATCATTAATAAACCAGCAGTGGAGGCATGCCCCCCCCACAATTCCCAATTATTATACAAATGGTATAATTAATAAACCAGCAGTGGAAGCATGCCCCACATAATTTCAAATTACTATAGTAATGCTATCATTAATAAACCGGCAGTGGAAGTCCACCCCACATAATTCCATATCACTATGTTAATGCTATCATGAATAAAATAGCAGTGAAAGCATGACCCACATAATTCCCAATTACTACACTAATGCTGTCACTAACAAAGCAGCAGTAGAAGCACGCCCCACATATTTCGAATTATGATACGCATCATCATCAGCCTCCTTTTTCCCATTTTTTCTACTTGCGGTCGGGGTATCGTGTTAACTGTTGCCAACTCTCCCGATTCAGTGCCACACTCCTGCCTTCTTCAACAATCGTGCCTGATTGTCACAGATCTTCTTTCACACAATCCATCCACCTCTTTGCTGGATGTCTTTACTTCCTCTTACCTTCTTCCTGTCTGTCACAAATCTTCCTCACCAGATTGTCTTCTGCTTTTATACATATGTGCCCAAACCACCGTAATCTGTTCTCTTTGATCTTTTCTGCAATTGGAGCTACTTTGGCTTCTCCTCTTATGTCCTCAGATTTTCACCTGTCCCACAGTGTGCATCCTATCACCTTTTTCAGGCACTTTATTTCCATCACCTCTAGCTTCAACTGTTCTGCCTTTACTGCCCAGGTTTCTGTACTATGCAGTAGTACTGGTCACACCATTGACTTGTACACCTTACTTTTCAGCTTCTTTGGCATTCTTCTGTCATAGACTACACCTGATACTCTATGCCAGTTGGTTGCAGCCCCTCTGATCCTAGCTTTGACCTCTTCATTCAGACTACCCTTCTCCTCAACCACCCTCCCAGATACTTAAAGCTGTTTACCTGTTCCACTATCTTCCCTTCTATCTCTATTCTCAGCTTCTTCTGATTTTCCCAATTTGCTGCCATTACCACCGCCTTATCTATGCTTAGTTTCATCCCATGTACCTTCAGATTTGCATTCCATTCTCCTATCCTTTGCTGAAGTTCTAACTCAGAGTCTGCCTGTACTGCTACATCAATAACAACTACCAAGCACAGCAAAATGATAAGATGCAACCAGTCAATGTTTGTAAGGCAGTAATCCAGGAGCTTTAATATAGTGAGCTCTTTCCCTCTGACATCTCGGCCGTAGCCTTCAAGGAGTAAAGGACCTCAAAAACACATACACTTTAAATAGTAACAGCAATCAATAATTAATTAATTATACCATTAAAAAATTTGAAAATTAAACAATGAAATTAAACAATTAAAAAACTAAATTAATACTCTCCAATTCAATTCCTCATTCAACCCAAAATGGTATAAAGTGCCAAATTTTAAAATATAAACAGATCCTTTAAATAATAACTGTCTTTTAAAATTATTTACATCAAATTGAGATACATTAACTAACACCGTTCCTTTTAGCCCCTCATTACTACCTTGATGAAATTTCTTAAAGTGCATTGCAATAGAACTTTCTTATTTACTATTACTGATATCCCTTGTATGCTCCATTAGTCTTACTTTAAATTACCTCTTTGTCTCCCCAATATAAAATTGGTTATAGGGGCACTTGAGGGCATAAATGACGCCCTCAGTATTGCATGTAAAATGATCCCAAGTATTAAAAAATATATTATCAATTTGTGGAAAACTCCTAACCACAAACTTGCACACCTTACATCTACCACAAGGTGAAGTCCCACTTAATAATACTCTATGTTCTAAATTCATAGAAGGCATAGTAAATTTACTTCTCACTATAAAATTCTGAATATTTTTGCCTCTTCTAAAGGAAATCCCCAATTTTTCCTTCAGCCATTCAGCCACATTTCTCAGGGAACAAAGATATTCCCAATAATACCTCACCTGTTGGACCATTTTGACGCTCAAACAACTACGTGTAGTTACAAAATAGATGGTATCAGTCTGTTCTTTATCCTTATTATATACAGAAGTACTGAATGGCTTATCTACATCACTACTTCCCCTTCTATCATTACTTTTAAAGAATTTTATACAGCTTTTGTCAATCATCTCCTTACTATATCTCCTTCTCCCAAACATCTCAACAGTTTTACCCAGTTCTCATTTAAAATCATGGTCATTATTGCATAACCTAGAACTCCTAAGGACTTCACCAAAAGATAATGCCTTCAATGTATGGGTGGGGTGACAACTTTGTCCATGTACAAACTGTGTTCCCTCTTTAAATTTCCTATTGACTGATGTACATGTTTTTTTTTCCTTCCACAATACTCAATATAGCATCCAGGAAAGATATTCGGGTCCCTACTTTAAGGCCATCAGATTCTAAATGGAATCTATTATTATGTAATTCAGAAACAAAGTTTACAACTAAGTCTTGTCCCCTTGCACCAAAAATATTAGGTCATCAATAAACCTATAATACCTAATAAAGTGTTTGCGGAAAAAGTAATTTCTATACAAATGTTCAGTCTCAAAAAGGCCCATGCTCAAATTGGCATACATAGGGGCAAAAGCTGCCCCATGGCTGTCCCCTGTTTCTGTCTATGCAGACTATTATTGAACTCAAAGAAATTATGAGTTAGACAAAAATGTACAAGTTCTACTATATATTCAGTAGATGGACTACTACCTAAAAAAAATTTAATTGCCTTAATCCCAAATTCATGCCGAATGTTCGTATATAGGCTCTTAACATCTAACATGATCCAATACATTTCGTTGTTCCATTCAATATTCTTTATTTTGTCTAAAAAATCAAATATATCACGAATATATGATGGTAAAGTCTTCACTATAAGTAACAAATAGCTATGTAAAAAGAGCCCTATCTTGTTCAAAAAATATTCACAACCCGAGACTATAGGTATCCCTGGGGGTTGTGAAAGACTCTTATGTATTTTAGGAAGGCAATAAAATAGAGCCATCCTACAACCCTCAACATTAAACTTCTTATTAATATCCATTTTAGTAAAACATCCCAATCTATATCCTTTATTAAGTAGTTCAACATAGTTAAGAATGGCCATCATCATTATAAGCAGATATATCAACTCTTTCATAAATACCGCTGTCACTCAAGTGTTCCTCACACATAGCCAAATATTGCAGACAGTGCATAACAACAAGTTTATTCCCTTTATCTGAAGGTTTAAATATTATATCCTGCATCTTACTAAGAGTCTGGAGAGCTTTCCACTCTCCCAAGGATAAATTATATTTAATCCCAGATTTATTTTTTATAAAGTCGTTGTATGAACCTTCAATGGCAAAATTTAACAAATTTGAAAAATGAACAACATCCTCATTTAGAAATGACGGCATAAAGTAACTTTTATGCTTAACATAGTTAGTATCCATTCTACAATATGCATTACATACAACATCCGCATTACAAGTATGAAAACTTTTGCACAAAGTATTGAAACTATCTTCAGACATAGATGTTACATTGTCATCACTAATGTTATAAAAGTAACTTTTTAAGTGTAGTTTTCTACTAACTTAAAAACATCACACAATGTCATACATACGCAGTAGCACAGTTGGTATGAACTTGAGTCCGCGGTTCAAAACCGCATATTCTAAATCAGAAAACATATGCCCAGACAAGTTAACCACATAGTCTCTGGAAGTAATTTGAGGTAATAGATCACCATTTACCTCTCTTGTAGCCCCCTCTGTTGATGTTGATCTCTCTAGGCTTGTCCTTGTGGTTCACGCTACACTGTACTGCTACATTGTCTGCATACAGCAGCTTTGCTGATATGTCCCCTCCAGCCTGTTTGCTAATGTAGTCCATCACCATTATGAATTGCAGTGGGCTCAGAGCTGAACCCCGATGTACACACACTCCCACTGGGAACCCCTCTCTGAACACTGTTCATACTTGAGTCACTGGGTCCTTGTACATAGCCTGCACTAATTCTACCAATGTTTCCGGGACTTCAAACCACCACAGTACTGCTCAGATTAGCTTTCTTGGGACCTTGTCATATGCTATCTCCAAGTCTAGGAATGCCCAGGTGGACTCTTTCCTCATTTCTAGCTTCTTCTCAAGTATCTTTCTCAATGCAAATATTGGCCAATTGCGCTGCATCCTGATCTGAATCTAAACTGTTCATCTCCCATCTTACATTCTACTGCTATGTGTATCCATTTATTAATCATTCTCTCCAGTACTTTCATGCAGTGTGGTAGGAGTTTGATCCCTCTGTACTGCCCACAATTGTGGATGTCCCCTTTGTTCTTGTACACTGGCACAAGTATGCCTTTCTCTCCATACTGCTATTAGTACCCTCAGGAGCCATTTCTCCCCTATCTCACCCAGCATCTTTATCATATCTGCTGTCACCTCATCTGAGCCTGCTGCTTTCCCTGACGTCATCTTCCTTAGTGCTGTTCTTACTTCTTCTAAGGTGGGCTCCTCTTCTTCTCTAATTGTAGGCTGTTTCTGGGGCAGTACAGCTTCTGTGGGGTTTTCTACATTCAGAAGTTGCTGGAAATACTCCTTCCATCTGCCTTTGATGTCCTGTGGACTGGTAAGCAGGTTGTTGCTGGCATCTCTTATGAAGGGTGTCTGACTATCTTCTTTATCTTTCTGTATTTTCCTCGCAACCTGATATAGTTTCTTTGTGCCCCTTACTGAGTCACTTTTCAGAAGTTGGTAGAGTGCCTCTGATACCCTATTCTTTGCTATTGCAAGTTCTTTCTTAGCTTCTTTGTTATCCAACCAGTAGTCCTTCCTATCCTGGTCAGTCTTTTCTATCTCCCATTTCTTCCTGCACTCCTTTCTTTTGATGACTTCCTGGACTTCTGCATTCCACCACCAGCTTTCCTTATGTACCTTATTTCCATACCTGGCTTGGCCACATATTTTTTCTGTAGTCCTAACACATGCTATTTTTAGGCGGTGCCTCTCCTCTTCAACTCCACCTATTTTCTCCTCTTCTTGGGGTACTAGTGCCCTGAGTAATTCCTTCAACTGCTGTACTTTCTCTCCAGTCAGCTTCCAGGTCTTCAGCCTGGTCTCTGTTGACCTTAGAGCCTTCTCTGACCACTGCTTGCAGCTGATTGTGGCAACTAATGGTTTATGCTGTGGGCTGACTGTTTCACTGGGGATGACTTTGCAATCATGGATTATACCCCAGTCCTTTTTCCTTACTAGGAGGAAGTCTACCTGAGTTGCATGTTGGCTACTCTTGTATGTGATCTTGCAACTGTCTCTCTTTCTGAACCATGTGTTGGCTACTATCAAGCCATTTGCCAGAGAGAAGTCTAGAATGGCTTCTCCTTCTTTATTTCTGTTACCCCACCTGTGTGGACCCAGGCAGTCCTCATATCTTGTTCTGTCTGTCCCGATATGTGCATTCAAGTCACCCATTATCAACACCAATTCATGTTGTCCTGCTTTATCTAGTAGGTCCTGCAACTGCTGTCTGAATGCATTCTTTTCCTCACTTTCACAACCCTGCTGTGGAGCATATGCTGAGATTATGAACACTGCCCTATCATTACAATGGAGTCTGATTGCCATGAGTCTGTCATTAATTCTGATGATATCCCTCACTTCCTTCTGAAGCTTCTCTCACCACAATTCCTACACCATTTCTAGCCTGTCCCCCACCTGAGTAGTAGAGTCTGATTCCCAAGCCAAGTGGCTTTGCTGCACTGCCCTTCCATCTTGTTTCTTGGATACATAGGATGTCCAGCCTCCTCTGTATCATCATGTCATCCACTTCCAAGCTGCATCCTGTCAGTGAACCTACATTAAGCATAGCAATTCTCAGTTCATGTTTGGCAGGTTGGTTGGTTTTATGTCCAGCTTTTGCTCAACAGAGCTATCCCAGGTAACCCAGGCTGGGCAACAAGACACCAGCCAGCCAGTAGCTTATTGGCCCAGGGTTACTGGCCTTTATGGTGGCCACACACTGGACAATAGGGGCACATATACCCCTCCCACCATTAGCAAGGGTCTCTGGCGTGGGTGAGAGTAGGCCGGGTCCTCAACTCACTTATCACTGGTAACCACCCATGGCCATTTTTGGCGACATTAGTCAATATGACAGAATCACCTAGAGCCATAATTTACAATGAGTGGCTAGTCCCGCCATGGTACGCAGTCTGTGATCCATGTTCTTCTATCTTGAGGATACTGTGTACCACAGTAGATGCCCAAACTGGTTGGTCTTCATAACTCTTCCTCCTATAGGGCACCATGTAGAGTCTGTGCTGCTGCCCACAGCTCCATTCATTGGTGAGTTTGAGATGGAAATGCTCAGCATGCTTTTCGGACATGGGAGAAACCCCACCCCACATAGGGAGAACATGCAAATTCCAAATAGGCATTGGTCAGAGGTCAGGATCGAACCTTGTACCTTGAGCAAAGGAGGCAAAGACCTTAACCACTAAGCCATCTGGTCTCTGCCAAATTATGATACTAATGCTGTCATTAATACACCGGCAGTAGAAGCATGCCCCACATAATTCAGAATTATTATACTAATGCTACTGTTAATAAACCAGCAGTGGAAGCATGCCTGACATAATTCCAAATTACTATATTATTGCTATCATTAATAAACTGGCAGTGGAAGCACACTCTACATAATTCCCAGTAACTATTCTAATACTATCATGCCTGACATAATTCCCAGTTACTTCACTAATGCTTTCATTAATAAAGTGGCAGTGGAAGCATGCCCCACATAATTCCCAAATACTATATTATTGCAATCATTAATAAACCAACAGTGGAAGCACACTCTACATAATTCCCAGTCACTATTCTAATGCTACCATTGGTAAACTGACAGTAGGAACATGCCTCACATAATTCCCAACTACCATACTAATGCTATTATTAATAAACCAGTATTGGAAGCATGGCTCGGATAATTCCCAACTACTATACTAACGTTACCATTAATAAACCAGCAGTGGAAGGCCACCCAACAGAATTTCCAGTTACTATACTAATGCTATGATTAATAAACCAGCAGTGGAAGCATACCCCACATAATTCCCAATTACTATACTAATGCTCTCAATAATAAACAGGCAGTGGAAGCAAGCCACAGATAATTTCCAATTACTACATTAAAGCTATTATTAACAAACCAGAAGCGGAATCATGTCTCACATAATTCCCAATTACTACACTAATAGTATCATTAATAAACTGGCAGTGGAAGCATGCCTCACATAATTCCCAATAACTATACTAATGCTTTCATTAAAGATCTGGCAGTGGAAGCATGTTCCACATAATTCCCAATTACTATAATAACTACATCACTAATAATGGAGTAGTGGAAGCATGCCCCCCATAATTCTCAATTACTATACTAATTCTATCATTAATAAACCAGCAGTAGAAGCATGCCCCACATAATTCCCAATTACTGTAAAAATGCTATCATTATTAAACCTGCAGTGGAAGCATGCCCCACATAATTTCCAATTACTATACCAATGCTATCATTAATTAACCAGTAGTGGAATCATGGCTCGGATAATTCCCAACTGCTGCACTAATGGTATCATTAATAAAGCAGAACTAGAAGCATACACCACATAATTCCCAATTACTATACTAATGCTATCATTAATAAACCAGCAGTGGAAGCATACCCCACATAATTCCCAATTAGCATACTAAAGCTTTCATTAATAAACTAGCAGTGGAAACATGCCTCACATAATTCCCAATTTCTATTTCGATTTCTACTAATGCTATCATTAATAAAGCAGTAGTGGAAGTTTGGATCAGATAATTCCCTACTACTGTTCTAATGGTATCATTAATAAAGCCGCAGTGGAAGGATGCCCCACACAATTCCCAATTACTATACTAATGCTAGCATTAATAAAGCAACAGTGGAAGCATGCCCCAAATAATTCCCACTTACTATACTAATGCTATCACTAGTAAACCTGCAGTTGAAGCACGCTCCACATAATTCCCAGTTATTATGCTGATGCTGCTTTCATTAATAAACCAGCAGTGGAAGCATACCCAGAAAAATTCCCAATTACTATACTAAAGTTATCATTAATTAACTGGCAGTGGAATCACGCCCCACATAATTCCCAATTACTATACTAAAGCCATTATTAATAAATGGGGGTTTAAAGCATGGCTGACATAATTCCCAATTACTATACTAATGCTTTCATTATTAATTCAGCAATGGAAGCATGTCCCACATACTGTAATTCCCTACTACTATACTAATGGTAAGCATGCCCAAACAATTCCAAAATGCTATACTAATGCTATCATTAATAAACTAGCAGTGAAAGCACACCCCTCAAAATTCCCAATTACTATGCTAATGCTATCATTAATAAACAAGCAGTGGAAGCATGCCTCACATAATTCCCACTTACTATACTAATGCTGTCATGAATAAACAGGCAGTGGAAACACACCACATATAATTACAAATTACTATACTAATGGCACCGTTAATAAAGCAGCATTGGCTGCATGCTCCACATAATTCCCAATTACTATACTAATGCTATGGTTAATAAACCAGAAGTGGAAGAATGTCCCACATAATTCCCAGTTACTATTCTATTGCTATCATTAATAAACCAGCAGTGGAAGCACGCCTCACAGAATACCCAATTACTATACTAATGCTATCATTAATAAACCAGCAGTTGATGCATGCCTCACATAATTCTAAATTCTAAATGCCAGTAGTGGAAGAATGCCTCACATAATTCCCAGTTATTATACTAATGCTGTCATGAAAAACCAGCAGTGGAAACACACCACACATAATTCCAAATTACTATACTAATGCTATCATTAATGAACTAGCAGTAGAACCATCGCCCACATAATTCCCAAATACTATACTAATGCTTTCATTAATAAACCAGAAGGAGAAGCATGCCCCACATAATTGCCAATTACTATACTAATGCTATCATGAATAAAACAGCAGTGGAAGCATGACCCACATAATTCCCAATGACTATACTAATGCTATCATTAATAAACTAGCCGTGGAAGCATGCCCACATAATTCCCAATTACTATGCTAATGCTATAATTAATAAACCAGCAGTTGATGCATGCCTCACATAATTC
This sequence comes from Protopterus annectens, assembly GCF_019279795.1. Taxonomy (NCBI): domain Eukaryota; kingdom Metazoa; phylum Chordata; order Ceratodontiformes; family Protopteridae; genus Protopterus; species Protopterus annectens. The sequence goes on from NC_056745.1 coordinate 564,734,696, forward strand.
TAAATTACTATACTAATGCTTTCATGAATAAACTGGCAGTGGAAGCACACCCCACATAATTCCCAATCACTATTCTAATGCGATCGTTAATAACCCAGTAGTGGAAGCAAGTCCCATATAATTCCCAGTTACTATACCAATGCTATCATTAACAAACCAGCAGTGGAAGCATGTCCAACATAATTCCCAATTACTATACTAATGATGTCATGAATAAATTGGCAGTGGAAGCACACCCCACATAATTTCCAATTACTATACTAATGCAATCGTTAATAACCCAGCAGTGGCAGCACGCCTCACATAATTCCCAATTACTATACTTAGACTGTCATTAATAAGCCAGTAGTGGAAGAATGCTCCACATAATTCCTAATTACTATACTAATGCTATCATTAATGAACTAATAGTAGAACCATACACACATAATTCCCAATCACTGTACTAATGCAATCAATAATAAATTCCCAATTACTATACTAATGATATCATTAATAAACCAGCAGTCGAAACATGTCTCACATAGTTTCCAATTTCTACAGGAATGGTATTATTAATAAAGCAGGAGTGGAAGCATGCCCCACATAATTCCCAATTACTATACTAATGGTATCATTAATAAAGCAGCAGTGGAAGCATGTCACGCATAATGACATTTTATTTTACTAAACTTATTTTTAATAAACTGGCAGTGGAAGCATGCCCCACATTAAATTACATTACTAATGTGATCATTAATAAGCTATCAGTGGAATAATGCCCCACATAATTCCCAATTACCATACTAATGTCAAGTTACTATACTGTTGATATCATTAATAAACCAGTAGTGGATGCACGCCTCACATAATTCCCAATTACTATACTAATGCTATCATTACTAAGCCAGTAGTGGAAGAATGCTCTACATAATTCCTAATTACTCTACTAATGCTATCATTAATGAACTAACAGTAGAACCATGCCTCCCATAATTCCCAATTACTATCATAATGCTATCATTAATAAATCAGCAGAGAAGCATGCCCCCCATAATTCCCAGTTACTGTACTAATGGTATCATTAAAAAATCATCAGTGTAAACATGCCCGACACAGTTACCAATTACTACACTAAGGATGTTACTAATAAAGCAGCAGTGGAAGCACGCCTCACATAATTCCTAATTACTACATTAATGCTTTCATTAATAAACCAGCAGTGGAATCAGACCTCACAAAATTACCAGTTACTGTAGTAATGCTCTCATTATTAAACCAGCAGTGGAAGCATCTCCCACATAATTCCCATTTACTATACTAATGGTATCATTAATAAACCTGTAGTGGAAGCATGCTTCAGATTATTCCCAATTCCTATACTAGTGGTATCAATAATAAAGCAGGAGTGGAAGCATACCCCACATAATTTGTAATTATTATACTAATGGTATCATTAATAAACCAGCAGTGGAAGCACACCTCACATAATTCCCTATTACTATGACTGTAAACTGGGAGCAATTACTGAATCCCCAAACTATGTGGATATTCTACAAAAGGGCCTTACAGAAACAGATGCTTGGTGCCAGAGCCATGGGCTCAAGCTCAATGCTAAGAAATGTATAGTTATCCCTTTTGGGAAAAAACATGTACCTGTGGATTGCCACATAGGTGGCAGTACAATAAACATTGAATGTGGGATAAGAGACTTAGGGACACAGGTAGACAGTAGTCTCACCTTCAATGACCACATCGCCACAACAGTCAGAAAATTCTTCTATGTGGCACATCTCATCACTAATAGTTTTTCATCCAGGAAAAAGGAGGTCACTGTCCCACTGTACTCATCTTTTATTAGACCCATTACATACATACAATGCCCCGTTTGGTATGTACCTCTCAAGACATCTGCAACAATTGGAAAGGCCGCAGAAATACCTCACTAAAAGAATCACAAGCCTAAAGCAGATTCTCTATGCTGACCATCTAAAAAAACTCCAGCTATACTCTGTCACATATCGTCTACTCAGAGGTGATCTCTGCTTAACATAAAAGGCCATGTCAAACTCAGAGCTGTTGGACATGCTACACTTAAAGAAATCCCAATCCCTCAGAGCCACACACTCCAGGGATCTAAACCTTGTCATCACAATGAACAAAACATGCTGGAGGGATAGGTTCCTGACTCAGAGACTCCCCAGACTCTGGAATAGACTGCCCATACATGTCAAGCAGAGCACTTCTTTGGCCCTCTTCAAAAGTAACCTTGACTATTGGATGGGAGATAGGAAATTCCTCCTGGGGATCATGTCAGTCGCCCTGCTTGACAGGGGTCCAGGGAAGTAAATATTGTGGGAAGAAATAGCCAGGGAATTGTTATGGCTAGGCTTGCATAAGCCCTAGGGCCAATAGCCTAGTACCAACCTATGGACATATGAACCTATGAACTATACTAATGCTTTCATTAATAAACCAGCAGTGGAAGCATGACCCACATAATTCCCAATTACTATGCTAATGCTATCTTTAATAATTCAGCAGTGGAAGCAACCCTCACATAATTCCTAATTACTATGCTAATGCTGTCATGAATAAACCAGCAATGGAAGCACATCCCACATAATTCCCAATTACTATACTAATGCTATTGTTTAGAAACCAGAACTGGAAGCACGCCTCGCATAATTCCCAAGTAGTATACTAATGCTATCATTAATAAGCTAGTAGTGGAAGAATGCTCCACATAATTCCTAATTAGTATACTAATGCTGCCATTAATGAACTAGCAGTAGAACCATGGCCCACATAATTCCCAAGTACTATACTTATGTGATCATTAATAATACTGGAGCAGTGCCTCGTGCTTTTCTTGGATCATTAATAAACCATCAGTGGAAGCAAGCCCCACATAATTCCCAATTTCTATACTAATGCTATTATTAATAAACCAGCGGTGGATGCATACCTCACAAAATTCCCAATTACTATACTAATGGCATCATTAATAAACCAGCAGTGGAAGCATGTCCCACATAATTCCCAATTACTACACTAATGCTATCATTAATAACCCAGCAGTAGAATCATGCCCCACATAATTTGCAATTATTCTACTAATGCTATCCCTAATAAGCCAGCAGAGGAAGCATGCCCCACATTTTTCCAAATTACTATACTAATCATCATCATCTTCTATCAGCTGTTCCCGTTAGGGGTCGCCACAGCGGATCATCTGTTTCCATTTCTTCCTGTCCTCTGCATCTTGCTCTGCCACACCAACCACCTGCATGTCCTCTCTCACCACATCCATAAATCTTATCTTAGGCCTTCCTCTTTTCCTGTTACCTGGTAGCTTCATCCTTAACATTTTTTCCAAATATACTCAGCATCCCTCCTCAGCACATGTCCAGACCAATGTAATCTTGCCTCTCTGGCTTTGTCTCCAAACCTTCCAACCTGGGCTGTCCCTCTAATATACTTATTCCTAATCTTGTCCACCCTTGTCACAGCCAGTGCAAATCTTAACATCTTTAACTCTGCCACATCCAGCTCAAACTCCTGCTTTTTTGTCAATGCCACTGTCTCCAACCCATATAACATAGCTTGTCTCACTACCCTCTTGTAGACCTTCCCTTTCACTCTTACTGGTACTCGTCTGTCACAAATCACTCCTGACACTCTTCTCCATCCACTCCATCCTGCCTGTACTCTCCTCTTCACCTCTCTTCCACACTCACCATTACTCTTAACTATTGATCCCAAGTATATAAACTCATCCACCGTTGCCACCTCTACTCCTTGCATCCTCACCATTCCTCTATCCTCCCTCTCATTCACACACACATATTCTGTCTTAGTCCTGCTGACCTTCATTCCTCATCTCTCTAGAGCATATCTCCATCTCTCCAGGGTCTCCGCCACCTGTTCCCTACTCTCACTACAGATAACAATGTCATCTGCAAACATCATAGTCCATGGGGACTCCTGTCTGATCTCGTCTGTCAACCTGTCCATCACCATTGCAAATAGGAAAGGGCTCAGAACTGATCCTTGATGTAATCCCACCTCCACCTTAAACGCATCCGTCACTCCCACCGCAGACTTCACCGCTGTCACACTACCCTCATACATATCCTGTACCACTCTTATATACTTCTCTGACACTCCTGACTTCCTCATACAATACCACAACTCTTCTCTAGGCACTCTGTCATATGCTTTCTCTAAGTCTACAAAAACACAATGCAGCTCCTTCTGACCTTCTCTGTACTTCTCCATCAACACTCTCAGAAAAAACATCACATCTGTAGGGCTCTTTCCTGGCATGAAACCATACTGCTGATCACTAATCATCATGTCCCTTCTTATCCTAGCTTCCACTACTCTTTCCCATAACTTCATGCTGTGACTGATCAATTTAATCCCTCTGTAGTTACTACAACTCTGCACATCACCTTTATTCTTAAAAATCAGTACCAAAACACTTTTTCTCCATTCCTCAGGCATCCTCTCACTTTCCAAGATTTCATTAAACAATCTGGTTAAAAACTCCACTGCCATTTCACCTAAACACCTCCATGCTTCCACAGGTATGTCATCTGGACCAACAGCCTTTCCAGTCTTCATCCTCTTCATAGCTATCCTTGCTTCCTCCTTGCTAATCCATTGTACTTCATGATTCACTATCACCACATCATCCAACCTTCTCTCCCTCTCATTCTCTTCATTCTCCCTCCTTTTCCTCCTTGTCCAACCTTTCATACAACTCTTCATATGCCTTATCCTTAGCCTTCGCCACCTCTCTCTTTGCCATGCACCTCATCTCCTTATACTCCTGTCTACTTTCTTCATCTCTCTGACAATCCCACTTCTTCTTTGCCAACCTCTTTCTCTGTATACTCTCCTGTACTTCCTCATTCCACCACCATGTTTCCTTGTCATCCTTCCTCTGTCCAGATGTCATACCAACCACCTTTCTAGCCATCTCCCTTACTAGCTGTGCTGTAGTTACCCAGCTATTTGGTAATTCTTCACTGACACCCAGTGCCTGTCTTAACTCATCCCTGAACTCCACCTTTTCAATTTCCACCATTTGATCATTGGTGCTGCCCTCACACTCCTCCTCCTCTTCTTGATCACCGCCATCCTACAAACCACCATCCTATGCTGCCTAACTACACTTTCCCTGGTCACCACTTTACAGTCTCCAATCTCCTTCAAACTGGCCCTCCTACATAAGATATAATCCAACTGTGTGCATCTTCCTCCACTCTTGTATGCCACGCTATGCTCCTCCCTCTTGTTAAAATACGTATTCACCACAGCCATGTCCATCCTTTTTGCAAAATCCACTACCATCTAACCTTCTGCATTCCTTTGTTTAACACCATACCTACCCATCACTTCCTCATCCCCTCTGTTTCCTTCACCAACATGCCCATTGAAATCTGCTCCAATCACCACTCTCTCGCCCTTGGGTACAGTCATCACCACTTCATCCAACTCACTCCAAAATTTTTCTTTCTCATCCATCGCACTCAACTTGTGGAGCATGTGCACTAACAACATTCATCATTACACCATCAATTTCCAGCTTCATAAACATCACTCTATCCGACACTCTTTTCACCTCCAAAACACTCTTAGCATACTGTTCCTTCAGGATAACTCCTACGTCATTTTTCCTCCCATCCACACCATGATAAAACAATTTGAACCCACCTCCGAATTACTATACTAAGGCTATTGTTAATAAGCCAGCAGTGGAAGCATGCCCCACATAATTCCCTATTACTGTGCTAAAGCTATCATTAATAAACCAGCAGCGGAAGCACACCCCACATAATTCCCAATCACTATACTAATGCTATCATTAATAAACTAGCAATGGAACATACCCCAAATATTATTCTAATGCTATCATTAATAAACTAGCAGTGGAATTATTCCTCACATAATTCCCAGTTACTTTACTAATGCTATCATTAATAAACCAGCAGTGGAAACACGCCCCACATAGGTTCATAGGTTCATAGGTTGGTACTAGGCTATCGGCCCTCGGGCCTATACAAACCTAGCCATAACAATTCCCTGGATATTTCTTCCCACAATATTTATTTCCCTGGACCCCCTGTCTAGCAGGGTGACTGACGTGATCCTGAGGGTGAATTTCCTATCTCCCATCCAATCCTCAAGGTTCCTTTTGAAGCGGGTCAAGGAGTCGCTCTGCTTGACATACCCCAGTTACTATACTAATGCTATCAATAAAACAGTAGCAAAAGCATGCTCCAGATTTGAACTTACCTTTCATGCAAATAGTCTCCCTACTTTTCTTGTTAAATTTGGGGATAACCTTAATACTCTTCTTTTTTGTACATAGCTTTAGGTTTGCCACCCAGTTTTACTTGCAAACCTATCAATGGGATAATGTTGGTCTAATTTTTAGTTAAAATATACCTGGCTTCACTGTTTTTTAATCAGAAAACAATACCATTGCTTTACAACATCCCCTTTCTGTTCCTTTTTCTGGACTATGTGATTAAGCGCTGCAATAATAGTATGATAACTAATATTCTTCCCTCTGATAATTCCTTCTGCTGTTGCTTTAACCAATAGCATGGACAACTATTCTATGTAAACATTAATTTCAGTTTTGGTAACTTGGCTTCAAATGTCCTGTCATTCAAAACCAGCCAGTAAGGCCTAACCATTTGTGCTCTAAATCAGTTTCTTTTTTTTCTATGTTGAGTGGCAACTGTTGTGGTATAAAAAGCTATTTGAAAAAGTGAAAAAAGTTTTCTTTCCAAAAATGATGGATTCATATTTGTTTTCAGTCATAGTTTTTGCAATAGTAACATCTACATAGTTCATACTAGCTTTGTTAACCTCCAATGTAAATTTTAAGGACGAGATAGTTTGATAAATATAGTCCAAAAATTCAATCAATTTGTTACTTCCCCCATGCCACACTAGAAATATATCTTCCAGGCAATGCAAGTATCTGAAATGTACTGTCTGTAAAATGAAGAGGTCTTCCACCACCAAAAAATTGCATTAGCAAAAACTGTGGCTGCTTCTTAATTTTCAAAATCCCTTAGTTCTGCTTGTAAAATTGTATTCAAAATAAATGTCATCTAAGAACAAATCATTTCTCAAAATGAAATGTTGATATCATTTTTGGATACTAGTATATGCCATCATGCAAATCCATCTTCTTTTTGCAAATACACACAATTATACATTATTACAGCACCGCCCCTTTATTGGACTTCATGATATGTATCGTTCTGTCACTCTGCAGTTCATTCATTAAAATCCTTTCATCATTAGTCAAATTGTAAAATGTCCTATCTCTAGATCTCTCTGTTAATCTTGGAGACCATCTGATAGGTTGGGGAATGACTTAAAATACTCACTCACTTTCGATTCATTACTCGTAGGGCCACATTCAAACTTTGTGTTAGTTTTATTGCTTGCTGTAGATAAATACCCCCCTTTAATAGGATAAACCATTTTTGTGGTGAATGTTGTTATGGTGTTTTTAAACATTTTGAAAATATTGTGATACCATTCACTGTAGGGAATAAATAAAAGGTCATTATCTATGACTCCCTGGAGAACTTTAATTTCATCCTCCAACTTGACTAAGTTTCTGCTGTTGTCCATAATTAGTACTTGTATCATCTCTATTCCTGTAGGGTCAAATAAGTCCTAAAGCTCATTGTATAGTAATGATCCCTCCTTTAATCTATTCAGAAAATTGCAAAGTTTTAAACCTTTAGGAACATGATTCATCTGAATACATTCCTTGAAAAAAAACCTTATCAACCTGGAAGAACCAATATTTTCCATACTGAAAATCTTTGCTTTTAAGTTATCATCATTGTTTAACTGCTCTGAAATAGCAGTTTCCTAATGGTTCAAAGAAAAAGAGAGCACTCTGCTTTGGCTTGTAAGCAGCCCCCCCACCACCACACACACACACACACACACACACACACACACACACACACACACACACACACACACACACACACACACACATCTTCCACTTTCTCTTATTCCCTTCCATAACTGATCAATACTGTGTGTTTGTTAATTTAAACTATGACCACAGTAGCCTACTGATACAAGGTGATCCTGTTTTTCCACCTGAGAAATTAAGAAATGACTTACAGTTTCAGAGCAGTCCTTGGTCAATTGGTCAATTGTGATTGTTTCTTAACACATACTTGTCTTTGCTTTGTGATTGTTTCCAGCCCCCTCATACAAGCAACTAACAGGGTCTCTACCCGCTTCGCTCCCCACCCTGCCTCCTATTCCCTCCCGCCCCCAGTGGTCCCACCTTTATTGCACTCAAACCCCTCCCATCTTTCCAATAGCCAACCATAACGCTAACCCAACACTACCTCCTCCATCTTCCCACTACTATCACACCTCCTCAACTAACATGTGCAAGCATACCTTTCCTATGCTCACTGCATGCACTCTCCTTGCATATCTTACATCCTACCAAAGCTCCATCATTCCCCCACTCAACCACTACCACTGTACTACTACTCACACCACCACTCATGTCTCACCCACACTCAGCTCCCCTCCCACCAGCTCAAGAACCATCCCTATGCACCCCCCCCACATATTCTTCCAACTATATTACTCAAACATAAAGCATCCCTACAACTTAACATAGTAACCCTCCCACCATACCTATTACACACAGAGCACAATCATAAAGTTTCCCTTATAAACAAACACATTCAGAAACTGAGAAAACTAATAATCTCATACATATCAAAACTAGCCCTAAGTGGAGACATCCACCCCAACCCTGGCCCTACCATCTCCAACCCCAATCCTCATAATCAGACTAGAAACCACAACTTCTCCCATATTACAGCCAATAGAAAGCCAAGTGACTTCCTTCTACTAAGCCTAAATATTAGAATTATATCCAACAAAGTACATGAACTCCATGCCACCATAGACTTGTACTCCCCAGATATAGTCATCCTGACAGAAACCTGGCTAAAACCTCACATTACCAGTAAGCAAATACTCCCTACAGGTTATGGCATACTAAGAGTAGACCGGCTAAACAAAAAAGGAGGTAGTGTAGCTATAATATTTAAACAGCATCTAAACATCCAGATCTTAAAATCATCAGCTCCACAAATAGGCAATGAAGAAATAATATATACCAACCTCAAAATTAACCAAAACAAAACCATCAACATAATTGGATGCTACTTCCCATCTGGCCAAAACATCCCTCCACTAGAAAATCTCCTCAGCTGGTCTACCCACCATCTCCCCCAAGAAACTATCATCTTAGGTGATTTCAATATTGACTGGCAATCCTGTTCTGGCAACAATCCAACCCATCATGTACACCTTCATGGCTTCACCCAACTAGTCCAGTCACCAACCAGGATAAATAAAAACTCCAGCAAGCACACTACCCTGGCTTGGATACTAGTCAGTAAGAGCCCCCAGTCATATATAACAGGCTGCTTATCAGATAGCCTCAGTGATCACTCCCCAACATTCCTACTAAAAAAATACCTATACCAAGCTAAACCTGTCATCTACCATCAAATACATAAAAAAACTAAACTTTAACCCACTCACATTCATCTCATCCCTCAAAGAATGTAACTGGCATCCTCTAAAGTACCTCAGTCTTGATTATGCAGTTGAATTTTTTAATACTACCTTCCTGAGCATCCTTAATTACCATGCCCCAATAAGACTTTCCAGAACCAAAGCACAACCCTCCCCATGGCTACAGAAAACCACTAAGTCAGAAATGAAAAACAGGGATAAAGCCTGGGAGCACTGGTGCAAAACCAAAACCCCCTCAACTAGACAGAAATTCCTAGAACTATGCAATAGAGTCAAAAAGCTAATAAAACAGGACAAATTCCAATACTACCAGTCTGCCCTAGACTCCTCACAACATAGCCCCAAACAATTCTGGTCCTCCATAAACTCCATCCTCCACCCAGGTAAAGTCAGTACCCCTCCTCCCAACACCCCTCACTCCTCAGAAAATATTGCTACCTCATTCAACACACACTTCACCCAAACCATACTATCACTAGCTAAACAACACAACCCCCTCCCCTCCAACCCACACCTTCAACTAGTAATCTCCCCACTGCCTTCTCTTTTTCTCGTGTACCTACCTCCAACATAAAAAAAACTCTCAACTAAACTTAAACCCAACAAATTAGCAGCAGACAACCTCCCAAGTGAATACCTACAAATCGCAACTGATGCTCTGGCCTACCCAGTATCCATCTTGATTAACCAATCTCTATCAGAAAGTTACGTTCCCACACTGTGGAAAGTATCACATATAATTCCCCTCCACAAAGGCGGACCCTCTGCAGAACTAACCAATTACCGCCCCATAGCTATTCTCTCTCTCCACTCTCCAAAATACTAGAGAGATGCATACACTCTCAGGTCTCAGACTACCTCCTTACTAACAACCTCCTTTCCAGTACTCAGCATGGTTTCCGACCAAACCATAGCACCACCACTGCCTTACTCTCCTTTCCTAACACTATCCTTCAGCATAAAAACAGTGGCTATTTCTCCTCTGCTACTTTCCTAGACCTATCTAAAGCATTTGACATGGTCCCACACAAACAACTCATCTCTGTCCTCAATAACCTATCCTTCTCTCAATCAGTCACCAACTGGTTTCAGAGTTAACTGTCTGACCACCAACAATCCATTGTATGGCAGAATGACATATCTCCCCAACTACCTGTCTCCATAGGGTTCCCCAAGGATCCATCCTTGGACCCCTACTCTTCTCTGCTTACACCAATAATCTAGCCTCTGCCACCAAACATGGCACACTCATACAATACGCAGATGACTCGACCATCATTTGCTCAGCCCAGTCCCTACCCAAACTGCAAAAAGTCACACAGGAAGCCTTTTCCTCTGTTGAAACATGGTTATCCAATGCCCAATTAATACTCAACCCAAGCAAAACTAAACTACTCATCTTCCAACCCACCAAACATACTCAAAACAATTCTCACTTTAACATCACAGCAAAAGACAATACCACTATATACCCAACTGAACACACCAGATTGCTAGGAGTGAAAATAGACAATAAACTAAAATATGACATTCACATATCCATGACCATAAAAAAGTCCACAAAAAACTAGGAGCGTTATACAGAAATAAGCAATTTCTCACCAAAGCAGCAAAGATTTCAGTAGCAAATTCCCACCTTATCTCAACCCTACTTTATGCCTCTCCAATATATACCAACCTAAGGTAATGTGATCTAAACAAGCTAGAGACCTGCTACAACAAAATCGCCAAATTCGCCACAGGGGCATCCTACCATAGTCACCACTGTCTCTCACTTGCTGAACTGGGCTGGCTTGAACTCCCTCACCTCCTTCAGTGGTATCAACTCTCACTCGCCCACAAACTAGTAAACCATCCACTAAATGTCCCATCCCTCCAGAATCTACTCCAACCCTATCGCATCACCAGACCTCTAAGATCCAGCAACAAAAATCACGTGCAGATCACTAAAGCCAATAAATCTGCTGGTGAAGCACTATTTCTTGTGCCATAGCCAAATTATGGAACTCACTCCCACCCACAATTACCTCCGTACCATCATGCACCCACTTCAAAACTTTACTAAAAGTGCACCTAAAAACATGCTGGCTATGCCCTTGCAACTCCCACTCTAATATCCTCCACCCCATCCAACCACTACCTTTCTTTCCACTCCACTAACAACCTTGATTATAGCAAGCTCAGATGCTCATAAGCCTTGTACTTATTATACAGCAGGAACTTCTCATTGTAACATTTGTTAATGTCTGTTATGTACTTCACAGATAAAGATTCTAGTTGTCTACTGATGTACTATGTTCTTTCATCTGTAAATATGTTGTAAGTAATTGCTATGTTAAATTGTTAATCGCTATGTAATCCAATGTAACTACTGTCTGTTTATTTTACTGTGGAGCTTTTCTCCCCGGGCCTCGGCTGAAAATGGACCTACGTCAAGTCGGACACTCCTGGTCAACAAATTTAAATAAAATAAAATAAATAATAAAATAAAATAAAATAACAAGTAATCTCTGTGGTATCCCCAAAGTCTCAAACAACTCACTAAACAAGTATAGAGGGTTCAAAAATAAAACAGTGCAAGTAACTTCTCTGTGTGTTAGATTTTCAATCCATATATATCTAATCAGATCAGATAATTGTAGTAAAAGTAGCAAAAAACAAATAATAAATATAATTTGAAATATTGTACAGAATTACTAAGTATTCAAAAGTAATGCAAGCAGGGTACGGAGTCTGTTTCCAGTCAAAAAGCCTTTATTAAGTACACAGACAAGCGATCCATGTAAAACAAAAATAGAGTAATAATTTCCTCACAACCTTTCTAAATATATATATACTTTTTATCAGGCATGGGAGTAGTTTACTGTGCTGTAAAACAAAGTGTTATTGGTACACATGTTAAATTCACATCCATTCCCCCATCAGTGTGACATTTGAGCTGGTCCTGCCCTACTTAGCAGCTGTCATAATAATATGACCCTTATGTATTTTAAATAAAATTAATGATGTGGTACTTGTTATTTAACCAGATTAAGTCTGTGATTTTATCCAAGACAATATACTACATGGCTGGAAATATATAAATTACTTCTTCTAAAATTCTTACTTTCCTTTCTTGTTTCCAAACTCCTATACAACTAGATCCTACCCACTTTAAATAAGCATCTGCCTAACTATTAACTCATTTTGTTCTAAGCAGCTTAAATAATATTGTAACTTGTCACATTTTCTTCTGCTAATTGTTTAAAACCTTGTTTGTAACAACTCACATATTTGTCTGTTAATTGTTAATACTATGTATAACTGAATTGCCTGAGGAGCTTTTTTTCTCTCCAGGTCTCTGCTTGTAAGATCCTATAGCTGATTGTTACTACTATGTTACTAAAATTTAATAAATTGTTTTCTAGTTCTGAGGAGCTTTTCTCCCCGGGTCTCTGCTGAAAATGAGCCAAAAGCTCAGCCAGACTAACCTGGTTAACAAATGTAAAATAAATAAACAAATAATAAAATAAATCTTAAACCATATGGCAATCTAAATATATATATATAAATATATGGATCTATGTTTTAACATTGAAAGTATGTTTCAGCGAAATGTACATGAGCAAACTCACTTTCACAAAAGTGCATTTTATCGAAAATGTACTTTTGTGAAAATAAAAAAGCCAAAAAAATTACACAAATAAAACACTACTCACATTTATGCATGGGAAAGCCCCCCTGCACCCCCATCCCCCCACACCCCCCTACTTTAATATTCTCACTCAGAGATTGCACTACAGTGGAGAAAAGGGAATATTCCCTTATCCCCACTGTACCACGATCTAAGCAACAGTTTGCTTAGTTGTACAATCAACACTACAATGAGCTTGCTTAACTTTTGCAGTTGTGCCTATGTACCTTGATTATGTTTCTTAAAAGGTTCAAAGAAAAACTTTCTTTGAGACAATCACTTAAGCTCTGATTCAATGATTCTCCTGTATCCACAGGCACAGTTGGTGGGGATACTGTACATGTCACAACTTCAGCACATTATGTAGCTGGCCAAAGCCTTTATTCTTTTTCTTGTAACCAAAACTTGGAACCTGATTCCTAGAACTATTAGAAGCTCCTCTAACATCTCTACAGTTAAGACATCTTTAAAAAACATTCTAGAGTAACTTATGGCTCTATTCGTGCAGTAGTCTGGGCTTACTTTCTTTTTCACTATAGCTTTTTCCTCTCTTTTCCTGTGCTACCTCTCACTCATTTTCATTAAGATCCCTTTATTATTCTTTGTCCATATTTCCTTTCCCCCATTCTACACCTTGTCTCTGTTTCCATGCCCCTGCTACTATTTCCTTCTCCCTTACTATTATTTTTTCATCTCCCTTTCTAACTCATTCTGATCCCATTACTATTTCACTCATAACGTATCACTATCTACCAAACAACTTTCCTTCTCTGTCATTCTACTTAACAACTTTTTCTCTTGAATTACACAGAATAATCTACTGTTATTCTTCCTTTACCTCTCCTTAACTTAACCTAAGTTTAAAATTGTTATCTTTTATTATCAGATCTGCTTCCCTGGAATTATTTCATCTTTTGAGTGTATATTTACATAATTTATTTTATCTCTTGGTTGTACAAATATTATTTATAATATTTTTCTTTTCAACCATGGAACTTTTCTTCCCAGGCCTTCATTGAAAAAGGTCTTTTGCTTAGCCGGACTTCCTCAGTCACCAAATGTCAATAAAAATAAATAAATACATAACTTGAAGAACATTAATCATTACTATTACTGACAAATACCACTTACCCATTTTCTGCTCAGTCAGTTAGTACAGGTGTAGATCGTTCCTGGGTTAAACAAGTATCCAGATTGTCCATATTAGTACTAACTTGTGACAACATTTTTATCAGTAAAGTTAAATCATTAGAGCAAACAGCTGTGGGGGTAGACACTTCTCACAATGCTCTTGGCATGTTGTTGGAATATAAATCCTGAGACCCTTCCAATAGAAAGTAGAAGGAAAAAATAAAACACACAAGTAAAAACTACCAAAATGTGTTAAAACATTTACTATATAAATAAAAAAAATACTATTATTTATTATTTTACATTTGTTGACTGGGTTTGTCCAACTGAGCTAAGTAGCCCTTTTTCAGCAGAGGCCCGGGGAGAAAAACTCCACATGTTCTACAGATTATAATTTACAAAAATAAATAATCAACAACTGGTTTATAGAAAATATTCAAAGCAACATATACATAAAAAACAAGGATTTACTATAGTAAACTAATTATTATGTCTGTCAGATTTAGAATCCTACATCATTCAGAAGGACTAACAATAGTTTTGTCACCAGATGTAAAATTTTACATTATGCAGATAAGAATTATGTAATATGCTTAGGATGGAGAAGTTAATGTGAGACAAGGTCTAGAGAGTTAGATAACGTTACATAGGTTGGGAGCAGATAGAGCTGTGCAGTTAGGGTTGATAAGCTTTTTAAGGGAGGGTCGGTACAGAGGCAGATCCATTGGCTTAACAGGTATTCTTCAGTGGTTAGCTTAAATTGACTAAGTTGCTTGAGTGACCTGATCTCTAGTAGGAGTTTGTTCCATGCCTTGGAAGGATTATAGCTGCAGAAAATATATCCTTTCTTAGTTTTAGGTTTGTGGATTTGTAGCAGATCTAGGTAAGAGCTCCGGAGGGATCTGGCAGGTGAATAGTGGGAGATAACAGATGATGGGGTAGGACAGTAAGAAGGCTGATAAAGAATGGAGTGGATGATCTGCAGTTGAGGGAGAAGAAGCTGGTGAGGTAGTTCAAGTCAGTTAAGGTGTTTGAGTGAGAGACAGTGATGTGACTTTTAAGTTTGATGTGCTGAAAATTTGGCTATCTTGTTGTAGGTAGATTCAAGTTTGGCAAGGAGTGTGGAGTTGAGGCAAGTAAAAATTTGAGAGCCATAAAATAGACTGGGTAGAAGGTAGGCATAAGAGAGAGTTACTTTAGCCTCACTGGTGATAAACTTTTTATTGTGGCAGAGGAGTCCTAGTTTCTGATGATTTTTTTGATACAGTTGTTAATGTGTAGATCAAATTTAAGTTGGTCGTCAATGATGACACCATGAAGTTTATTGCTAGTTTCCACCACGATGTGTGTGTGTTATTGAGAGACAGGATTTTGAAAGTGGATTTAATGTGGTTGTAGTTTTTAGGAAGAAAAACAGTAGCTTGTTTTTTTTTTTTTTTGGGTTAAGGATAAGCTGGTTATCAGAGAGCCAGTTTTCTACTGAGTTAAAGGAAGTCTGTGTTGTAGAGATGAGTTTGAAGGGAGAGTCAACAATAGTGATGACAGCAGAGTCATCAGCATTATTGGACCAGTGACGACTGAGGACAGGAAGAATAAAGAAGATTAGTAAAGATGTTGAAAAGTAGTGGACCAAGGATAGAACCCTAAGGGACACCATTTTAACTGGGAGAGGAGGGGAGAGTGCAGATTACCATTTCACTGCTTGAGATCTGTCAGTGAGGTAGCTGGAAAACCATGCAACAATAGCAGGGGAGAAGTTAAGGTTGGTTAGTTTGTGCAGAAGGAGAGTGTGAGGGACGGTGTCAAAAGCTTTAGAGAGATCTAAGAATAGGCAGGAGACAAGTTTGTTGTTATCTCTGGCAAGGGCTACATTATTAAGGAATGATAGTAAGGCAGTAGTAGTACTATGCTTTGGTCTAAAGCCATGTTGAGTAGGTGTAAGCAGATTTTCAGAGAGTAGGTCGTTCATAACTTGTTTACATACGTATTTTTCTAGAACTTTAGAGAGAGGAGAGAGGATGCCAATTGGTCTAAAATTAGTGATGTCTGAGGAGTTACCTCCTTTATGTATTGGCAGAATGAACAATTGTTTCCATATGGAAGGGAATTTGGTCTCTGAAATGGAGTGGTTGATTAAGATAGATACAGAGACAGCAAGAGATTCAGCAGCTAACTTATGGAAAAGGGAAAGAATGTTGCCGGTAGAAGCTGAGCAAGGTTTGAGTTTAGTGAGTAGGGATTTGATGTAGCTAGTGGGTACAGGTTTGAGGGAAAAAGAATTTGATGAGAGTATAGTGGGATTTGATAGAGAGTGATTTGAAATATTATTAACGGTAGATGAATTGGCACGGGGGTTAAATAGTTTGGATATGGAGTCAATGAAATATGTGCTGAAGGTGGAGGCAGTACCTTTGGGAGTGTTATCAGGGCAAGGATTGGGGGAGCAGGGACCACCAGGATGTAGTATGTGGTTTAAGGAGTTCCAAAATTTGGGGGGGGGTTAGATTTCAAGGCTGAGGGTGGATTATAGTAGAAGTCTCTTTTATCTTTATTAATACACTTTTTTGTCTGATTTCTAAGTTTTTTGTATCCGCGGTGGTGGTGCTGCAGTAGCGTTGTCGCCTCACAGTAAGACACTGTCTGGTTCGATTCTCAGCTAGAGCATCTTCTGCGTGGAGACATGCGTAAATGGGCATACCTTCGTTGAAGGTTGTGCATCAGGCCTGGTAACTCGGCATGTAAAAATCAACTACCAATCATTAGCGGACCGGAGTTCCGCTGTGGCGACCCCTAGCTAGGAAGAACCAAAGGACACAACAACAAAGCAAGTCTGCAGGGAGCATTGTTTTGGTCCATGTTTTCCATGCTCTGCCTCTATTTTTCATTAGGATGTAGATGGAATTTGATATCCAACACCATGACAAAGACTTTTTCCCTCCTGGCTATAGTACACTGTGCCTTGACCACCAAAAGAAAAAGGGTGGTAGAGTTTAGATTTAATATGGACTGTGCAAAGTGGGGCAAGTGAGTCAAGAATACTGAGAAAGGTAGAATTGAAAGACAGGACAGCATAGCCAAGGGGGAGTTGGGTAAGGAAATTCCAATTAACTTTAGAGAGAAGAGATTTAAAGGTGTTAGGGTGGAATTTATTAAGCTTGCAGCATGTGATAAATCTATGCTGTTTAGTAAAGTGAGGGTTATATCTAAGTACTTTTATTGGGGAGTGATCATTTAGTGTGCTGGGAAGGGTTGCAAGATTGTGATATTTAGAAGGATGAGAGACTAGAATCCAGTCAATAAGGGTGCTGCGTGCATGGGTGTTGTTGGTATGGGTGGCATCAGTGATAAGTTGAGTAAAGCCATACAAGTTGTTATGTAAGGGAGAATTTGGGGTACAGAGAGTCTGAAGGAGTAGTAATGGAGGTAGTACAAGAAAACGAGTAGTAGAGAAAAGCATGATTGGTAAGACCTTTGAGTGCTAGAGTACTGAAATTGGTGATTGGGGAGTTAGTAGTAGGTTTATTTTTCTGGTAGGTATGTGTGAGGGAGTTGTTTAGGTGATGCACGAGTAGGGGAGTAGGAGTAATGTGGGTATTGGAAGGAGAAGTAATAGTCTGCTAGTGTGGTGTGGGAGAGGGGAGGAGTTAGTTCTGGTTTGTGTGGACAACAGGAAGGGAAAGTAAGGTGCAGAGTTGGTGTTAACAATAGTTAGGTATAAACCCAAGATGCGAGAACAGATGTGAGAAAGCTCAAAAAAAATCAGTAGCTGTTTGTCTAAATAGAAGGAGAAGAGAAACACTCCCAATAGTTCAATAGACAGTGTTCTGTGTGTTAATACAGTTGTAAATGCCTTGCAAGCCTATAAATCTTAGTTCTTCAAACATAGGCTTAAAAACACATTGCTTGAATAATTTTCAATGTATTTTCAATGTAACAGCCTTAAAATGGCTTTTCATAAGATCACAGCAATATGTATGCAAAATACAGATAGTTTCCTGCAAGACTCCACTAAAGTTGCATTTAATTTACAGAAACAGCTACAAAATACATGTTAGAGCAACAGAGACATAGTACAGCACAGACAGATTGCTTAGGGCCGCACCGCTAGTTATTATGTGGGAATGCTAAGCAAAAAAAAAAAAAAATGATCAGGCTGTAAAAACAAACATCATAGTACAAAATATTAAACATTTTTTCAAACTGCACTTTCTGTTATAGGAGAAACAACAGAGACAGGATACTATAAATATTATAATAACTTTGCAACTGTTGTTTCAGAAAGAATATGCACTTACTTCAAGGTATACTGAGGGCCGGAGGGGTATGGACAGCTGCTTTGGGAATCCAAGATGGCACCACAAGTTTAAATCACTTTTGCGGAGAACATATTGGAGGAGGGAGAAGGGTGGAGGTTTAAATCACCTTTGCTGAGACCATATTGGATGAGGGGGGGGGGGCGTTGTGAAGTGTAATGACTAATTGGAGCAGGGACTCAATCCACAGACTGGTTGTAGGAATGTCTGTTTGGAGAAAATGTACCTTGCCTTTCTGTGTTATTTTCTTTTGAATATATGCAGGACCTTACAGAACAAAAATAATATCTTTATTGCCTACAATGTGCTGTTTAGCCAATTTAGAAACCTTGTGTTGTGTATTTGTACTTATGCTAACTTTGGTGTGTTTGGCTTCGCTGGGAGTCAGGAACAACTGATAAAAAGGTATGTGACAGTATGTTAAGGAGTTTTGTAATTAAATATTACAAGATATGCTAGCTTGTGAATGCGGGGGGGGGGGGCAGCTGCCATCTCTGGCCTACAGTTAACAAAATACACTATGCACTTAATACAGTGATAAGCCCAAAGTATTGTGGAATTCATGTGCAATTCATTTATTCATAATAAAATAAAGGAAACTCGTTCAAGCACTTTGGTCCCATAGAAAAGGACTTAATTGGAGCATGAGTTCATTAAATAATTAACTTGTTTAAATACAAATAACCAGCCAATCATAAAAATGTTCACATTCAATCAAATAACAAGTTGGTAAAAAAAAATAGTGTATATAATTACATGCAATGTAACTTTCTATTTCTAATAAATTAGTATCCGTGAATATCCATGTGATAATGTGAGGTATTGCCAGCTATTCCAGGAGAAGTAAGGCAGTCGATGTGTAACATATGCCAGTATAGCTAGCTGGAATTTTATAAAGAATTATATGTCATTTGTATATCAAACAGATTTGTACAGGTGCTTGTGTCGAAAATGTATTTGCAAGTTGCTTGTGTTAAAAAAATGTACCAAAAGTGGGTCCTGCTGGACAGAAAAGAAATATACTTGTATGTCAGACTGCACTGTAGCTGTTGAAATGAATATATTGTAATAGAAGATACTGGAAGAGAAGAGGTTAATCTCAGTCCAGCTAACTTTAAAAAATAGTCTGAAATTAAATTACCTGGATTAGGCCATAAAGATCGTACCTCACAGTTCTGATTGCAGCAAGAGACAACATGTCTGGGAAAACCAAGAGTAGAAATCCTACTGTACTGTCCTTAGGGGTGAACTAATTGCTACCCTGGAAGGGTGGAAGTTTTTGTAATGGTTTTATAGCTTCCAGATGCTATAACACTATAACACATCTCAGCAAAGCTATATGTGTGTGTATGGTAATGGGTCTACTTCATATAACTGAAATTTCATTTGACTGACTTTCATTTGACTGAGACCAAAATACCTAATCTTCAAAATACTGAAAACTCACTTGACTGTAACTCATAATACTGAAAACTTACAATGCCACCTTTCAAAATACTAACTTGTAAACCATAGACATGCACATGTACAACACCAATGACTAACTCTTTCCAGAACTAAAAACTACTTACGTACCCTGTTAACAGAAACCAGATGATATAAAACCAAACTAGGTTGGGGGGGCTACACCACCACATCCCCTAACTATATGTATATGTATATATATATATATATATATATATATATATATATATATATATATATATATATATATATACTAACTCCAGGATCACACTACAATAGGTAAAAGGGCATATACCTTTTACTTACCTTACAGTAGTCTAAACGCTGCCACTACTGTTTTGAATACACAAAACATCTGCCATATTACTTGAGATACTTCACATAAAAGTGTAAACAGTCATATCCACCTTTAGAAACACTACAACACTACTCTCTACATGACTATTGGTATTCTGACAATCAGCACTATAAGTTACAGTAATTCTTTTTATCACAAACAAGTCACAGGAGAAAGGAAACCCACATCGTATCTATGGCTCACAATTCAGTATAATGAGATTCAGTCAAATGAGTTTTCAGTATTTTGAAAATTTGGTATTATGGTCTCAGTCAAATGACATTCAGTCATATGAAGTAGACATGGTAATACATATGTGCTAGATTCTGGTTCAGTTTCTAGTAAAGAGGGTAGTACTGGAACCAGAATCAGATGACTAGATGTGATGTCATTCAATAATCAACAATGAAATGATATTTAGATATTAGTGGGAGATGTCACTTAGCTTTCAGCAGTCTGTTTTTGAAAGCTGACAAAGAAGGATCATGGACCTACATCATCTTGCCTTGCTCTAGTAAGTGAACTAGGGAACAATAATTCTTTAGATCACTCAGTAAAATATAGTAAGATTAGTTAAGTATTGTTTTTCTGTAGCTGTGTAAACCTTTCCATCTGTGTTATTTTTTAATATTTCCTGTGATTGAAACTCTGGTTCTTATTGCCAATAGATATACAGTATTTTTATGTTCTTTTTATTATTAAATATATTTAAACTTTTCATTGTGGTGGGTCTTTTAGAGAATATTTTAACCTTTGAGTGTACTTATATTTATTTGGTGACTTATCCTTGCTGCATTGGTCAAACATTACTATTTGTATTAGTATTAATTTTACTCAGTATAATTGGGTACTCTTGTAAGATCCTTACATTAGTTGGCTTTGGAGTGCTCTGGTGGCACTATCTACCTTGTAGTCTCAGCAGAGGGGGCTAGCTGGTAAATCTGTGCTAGCCTTTCTCAGGTAGGTATGTGTGTGTGTGTGTGTGTGTGTGTGTGTGTGTGTGTGTGTGTGTGTGTGTGTGTGTGTGTGTGTGAAAATCAAATCTCAAAGAGTCTGTGTGTCAGCTACTTGGAGCAGGGACACAGAGTACTGGTTTCACAGAGAAGGTGGAGAACTTGGCTTAGAACACTCAGCTGAGGACTCAACTCTACAGCTGTGATCAGTGTGGAGTATTATCTGGGGTGTGATGAGAGAGAGAGAAACCCAGCCCCAGGACAGGAATGTGTTCCCTGTGTGCTCTTAAGGGAAATTGTGCTTGGTGCAAAAAGCTGCATCTGGAACTACTTTGTGTATCTATTTTTGTTTCAAATGAACATCCCTCACCGGTGTCATTTGGTGAGGAATGAGGATCCTTGATCACTGGCCCAGAGAAGGGATGTTACAATCCAAATGGTGACACAGTGTGCATCTGAGCAGATAGCTGTGCAATGATGTTGAAAGCAACAGAAAAATTTAGAAGCTAATGACACTGGAGCAGGGCAACAAGTAAATTGTGGAGAAAGGTGGAGCCAAGTGCCATCTACTGCATACTTTGTGAGAAGGAAATAGCTGGCATATGGAGGGCAGGCTTTTGGCAAGTGATACATAGTAGCAATAGCATACAACATAGTACAAATACATGCTGTCAGGTGTCTAATCACCAGAACACTTACTGTTTCCATCAAATGATAGGAAAGGGAAGTACAGGGCAGTAAAAAATAGGTGAACACAAAAAGCAGTTTTAGACACAGAAGGGAAGCATAATGAAAGGCAGTCATTTTTTGTTGGGTAAGTACTCTTTTTTTCAATCTTTCAGTGTTTGTATATAACTCAAGAACATGCATCGATGCTATTGAGGAGTTTACCAATGGATAAAACCCAGTTCAAAAAACTTTAACCCTGAACCACAAATTAACTTTTTTTAAACTTGATATATTTTCACTGCCTGATTCTGACTGATAAGCTGTTCACACAGTTCTTTGATTAAAACAATTCTATAACCAAGAGTAACCTTAGGAAGAGTAACCAGTAGTCCACAATTCCTGGGAATACAGTTCTGATTAAGAAAATGAATTCCCAGCATGGTAGAAAACACTTTGTCTAATGAGCACTTATACAACAGTAATTACTCCTTGTGGATTAATCTATAACCCACAGAAAATAAAGATATTTAAACTTATTTTTATAAGAATACTGTCTTAAGCCCCAAATAAACCTAGAAAAAGATTACTAAATACACTAATAAAAAATGATACGGAGCAACAGCAAAATAAATTTAATACAAATAAAAACACTGAGTGTTTTCACCCAAAGGCTTCATCAGAGTGATTTAAATAACTTGAAAGACAAACACAGATCATTTAAATAATAAAGCACTAAAGCTAATTGACCATCAAGCAAAACAAGTCACATGCAATCCCATGCTTAACAAAACCCCTATATCAATAAATTCTACCTTAACATTTCCCCCCAAAAATAAATTAAAAACAATAAAATATTTTAAAAAGCACTTTGAAACATACAACTTAATCTAACCACGTGGTTTACGCTAAACTTCCCTAGCCCTAATTTTTAAGTAAACTGATATGGAACAAAAATCATTGAGACCAGGTTTGTTAGTAGCATCCAATCTGAACTGCCAAATGAAAAAAAAAACAAATTTTTTTGAAGAACTCACATTCAAAAGACTGTCCAAACAAAGCAAAGAATGCCTGACATTACTTAGTATTCCATAAGACTTTTTTTATGACACTAGTCAGATGGTCATTCAATTTAAGTTTAGACTCCACAATTATTCATAGGTCATTAATACTATTAGTTCTGACTATCAGTCCTTCAAACTATTAGCTTTATCAACTGAGCATCCAGTACATAAGGACAGTCATGATTATTTTCCCAGAATGAAGAACAGAGCATTTTTTTATTAATAAAATGCTTACCTACTGAATTAGACCAGTGAAAAGGTCTGTCAAAATATTGTTGTAAGGACCTTTGGTCCTGAGCATTGCTTACAATATATCCCCATTTTAGTATCATCAACAAACATACTTGGCCAAATTTTAATAATATCTAACAAAGAACATATCAAATATATGTGTTCAAAAGTACATGTAGAGTTCTTGCTAAGAAAACATCTAACAAGCTCAATATCTTCAGCATTCGGAATAACCGTGAATAAGAATCCATAGTGTCAAAAATATTCATCAATATTATTATTCTCAACCCATTGAAACAACGTCTTCAAGAAATGCCCAGTGTCTTTGATACTAGTTTCAGCTTTATCAACCATTGGGTGTAATTGTTTATCAACATAAATAGACAAGGGCTCAGTGACCCATCCCCTCCCTGACCAGATTATTATATCAGATATTATTGTACTTACAGCTCTATCGAAACACTTTGACACAACACATTATAAAAACAAAAAAGGCAGATCAGGTCACGAATACCAAGTCTGTTTAAAACAGAAACAGTAAGTGCTTTTGTCACACAAGACTTTTTCAAACTGACATATACACTGTAATTCTAGTTGCTTAAATACACAAGAAATATCATATGACCTACAATAATCACATGACAAACTAATGTTTGAGCTTCTTCCTTTTCAAATGAGCTAAAAAGTCTTCATGATTGTTCAAACCTGGTGCATGGCATGCATTTAGTTTCACCTTCCTTACATATTCAGACCAACCCAATTCTTCTTCTGCATTAAAACTTTTTTCATATTCTACAATCTGGTCCAATATTAAAAAAAATAAAACTAATTTTACACTTTCCTGATTTAAAATGTTTGGCCAAAGCATTCTTTTCATCTTTTATTGTAACAGCTTGTATAGACATATATATGCTTATATAATTGTTCGACCTACATAGAACGCAGGACATGATATGTATTTTACTAGATAAGCCACACATTTAGATTTACAAGTAAAGTGTCCTTTGATTTTAATTTCAATACCATTAGTACTGATAGCATTTGATTATGTATACAAAAAAAAAATCACAATTTACAATTCAAGCATTTAAACATATCTAGCTTGTTCTTCTTCACACTATCTTTAGGTTACCTTAATTTAGCTTGAAAGTAGTTCTTGAAGCTTTTTCCTCTTTTTTGCATTAAAAATGGGAACCTCTCCTACAATTTCTTTTAGCTCAGGGGTACCATTAAAAATCTTCCACTTATTTCTAATTATATTTTTAATACCACAAGCATCAACACTATTATTTAATGGCATAGCCATCCTAAAATCTCTGTGTTTAGATCTACTTGTGGCTTTTTAACCTAATTTTCTTTGACCCTGTATTTTTGTAAACACTTCAACCAATAGCTAGTCTGGATAACCTCTATTAGATAGCTTATTACATAGATTCTGACCTTCTTTAACAAAATCATCACCACTAATGGTGAGGTTGTTTATTCTCATCAATTGCCCCTTTACTATGTTAGCCTTTGTCTGTTTAGAATGCATACTTGTATAATGCAAGTAGGTGTTGTTTTGAATGGGTTGTGAATCTTAGTACGTAGTCTCCCTTTATTTTTGAAAATGTTCACATCCAAAAAATTAATACTGCTAGAATCATATTCACTAGTAAATTTGAGATATGAACTTATTCCATTTAAGTAACCCAAAAACTGTTCTAGTGATGTCACCCTCCCCAAACCATAAAAATGTCATGAATAAAATGTTTGAACATAAATGTATGGCTAGAATAAAGACTTTGGAAAATATTCACTCTCTCCCAACCCCCTGCTCCCCCACACCCCCTGCTAATTTAATATACTAACTCTGAGATCACACTACAGTGTGGGAAGGGGTACATGTTCTGATCCCAACTGTAGTGTTATCTGCACTCTGAATGCCGAATTTACATGAACGAATGCATATTGGCATTTGCTCATTTAAATTCACAATTATTGTTTTTGACATTTGGAAATCTTGCCGTTCTACTTTCAGACTTTAAAGCGTCACAGAAAGCAATCTTGACCTTATGAAGGTAAACCATATAATCAGTTTCCTCATTTCACAGGACAGCATTGCTTTGGACAGTTGCATCTTGAAAACAAAACCACTGAGCTGCAAATGTCCAAATAATCTTAAAGAATAAAATCTTATAACATTTCAATAAATATGTCAGACACCTTTGAAACTGAATCTTGTTACTGTACTAAAGGTATTTTCCCATTAGCTGACATCCTTCAGGAATCACACAATAACTGTTGGTATAATACTGATTCCATATAACTGAATTTCTTTTCTTTTTTCTTCCGTGTATTGCAGTAAAATGTTTAGAGCTTTCACTCCTTTCCTGGATATTTGACTGCAGTAGAGTTACACTGGTTACCATTTGCAAGTTGAGGCAAATATAGTCTCTATATTTTCTCATATTTCCTACATATGTACATGAGTATGCATGCAATATGTAATATAAGTTTATATTCATGTGGTTGTAAAACCAACAGGCTTGCTGTATCTTACTGACCAGCTTGCAATTCAAGACATTCTTGAATGTCTGTCAAATTTGTATATGCTGGATATGTAATAATGCATGTATTTTATTAAAACTTTGTATGCAGTGCATATAATTGTTTTAGTGGTATACTTCAATGTTAATATTGGAATTCTTATTTTTCTCAAACTTGCCTCTTTTGTGACTGAGATGGCTGTGTTGACTAGACCACTTTCCCCCTTATCAAGATAGAAATACATAATAATTTAAATAAATAAATGCATGTGTCACTGTGTGTTTATCATATGTATTGCTTTGGTTGTTTACAATATATTTTCTGTACATCTTTATAGATCCACACATATTTGTATGTCTACACAGACACACACATGCACACACACACATATTTATATATCTATATATATCTGTACATCTACATATCTATAACCTATATCTATCTATCTATCTATCTATCTATCTATCTATCTATCTATCTATCTATCAATCTATATGTGTGTGTGTGTGTGTGTGTGTGTGGGGGGGGGTCTATATAAATCTGTCTCTGTATTTGTGTGCATCTCAGTTTATGTAGACAGATGTACACATACCACGGTGGATGTAAATATATATATATATATATATATATATATATATATATATATGTGTGCACACACTCATACACTGGCACGCAGGAGGCATTTTGACTAAGGTGACAGTATAAATGCTCCTAACTGCATCCGTGTCACTGACCCTTTATTGTTAGTTTTACAAGTAACACTCCCTTCCCTTTGTTAGATGCCAGTTGACAAGACTATTAAAAGTGTGACTCAGTTAACATCAGTATTCTTGCCTTCAGTCATCTAAATTGTTAGAGATGATAGTCTTACTTGTGTGTTGGCATGCTCTCAGACTGCACTGCATTTTTTTTCAGGATAACTGTTGCTAGATCTCTAAGAATTTGGTGGGGAGAGGTACATAGGAGGAAGCAGGCTCAGCAGCAGGTGACCAAGAGTAATTACATGTAGACATTAATTTGCCATTACAGAGTTGGAGTTGTTCCTGGATATACAAATAGAAGGCAAACAAGGTACTCCCAACTCAAAATTGGGCAACATATGTATAGTTCAGGCAGGGAGCAATCAGCAAAAAGGGTGAGGTGAAGAATAATTGGACATTTTACATTATGTTGCTTTCACAGTTGGCTCAGTTCAAGAGAGTGGCACTGGAAACAGCACCAGTACTAGTGTGAGTACAAATCCATTCACCGTATCAGTGGACATATGAGAATAACAGATAATAAACACAGTTTTAATTTATTCAAATATTTTGGGTTTCTAATACCATGACAGGAATGAACCCCATTCATGTCAAAGTACAATTAAAGTTCATGAAATTAGTATTCATAGGTTAGTACTAGGCTAACTGCCCTTATAAGCCATTTTAAGCCTAGCCATTTATCCTCTGTGAGATTCAAACCCTGTACCTTGTGTTTGTAAGGCAAACACCTTAACCATTAGGCCACCCAGTATTGTTTCAATCTTTGATGTCAGCCGGAAGTGCTCTTTGCAGCACCCCCAATGTGCCCGGTAGCGAGTCCTCCTGCAATTCATACAGCATTACATGTATTAGTAACATATCTAAATAAGATTGTAGATTCATTTTATAAGACCCATTGATCCTACTACTATTGGAACTATGTGGGTATTTTTCTTCCACATTGCTCTCATTTCTGCCTGCAAATCTTGATATTTTATGACTTTGTGTCTCTCTGTATGCAAGACACTGTAGTCACTGAGTGTGATGATTTCAATGATAATGCTACTTTTGTCTTCTTTTCATGGACCACTATATCTGGTTTTCTAGCATCTATCTTTTAAACTGCTGGTAATGGGTTATCCCAGGTAATGTAGACTTTATCATTTTTTATGGTTTGTGGCTTGGTTCTAGTGTTTTTCAGCCACTTCAGTACCATCATGTTTGCACAATCCTCAGCACAGCAGTCTTGCCACATTATTATGCCTTTCAGTATTGCTATTAGTATGTCACAACCAGCAACAAGGTGTGCAACTATTTCCAATTCTGTTTTACAAAACCTACATTTGTCTCTTTCTCCCACATGTTCAATGGACTTTGTAAACCAACATGTACATAGCCCATTATCTTGGGCTGCCGATATTAACCTTTCATCTCTTGGTTTGATTTTGCCTCTCCTTAACCATTCCTGTGTTTGATCCTGATCAACATGAGGTTCTTCCAAAAGTTTTCTATACTTGCAACTATATTTATGCATTTTCCACATTTCTTGCTTTCTCCTCCGGTCCTTCACCTTATATCTTTCTTTTGTTTTTTTTTTGTTTTTTTTTTTGCCATATTCAGTTGCTGTCTGATATTTATCTACTTGTGGTTTGATTTCCATTCCTGCTTGATGCTGATATGCTTCTGTTAGACTAAGCAGGGAAGTCACCTTAGATTTATTCTCCTCATGTTTCAAAACTTTCACTATATTTGGGTCTTGTGAGGTCATCAGATTAAGTGTGCAGCCCCACGATTGCAGATCTATACATGTAATCAATTTTAAGGAGGCCCATACCTCCATCAGAATGGAGAATATATATTCTTGGTATGCACTGATTTTTATAAATCATTTGGCAAGCATGAAACATCCTTCTTGTTTTCCTGTCTAATCTATCCAACATGTTTTGGGGCAAGTCATTCACTCACTCCAAAACTGTAAGTGAGGACAGAAAGAGCAAATTGATTTATAGCTTGTATTTTGTTCCTAGATGTCACTGCTGTTTTCAGGATTAATTTACATCTTCTAAGTATTCCTTACTAAGTTTTATTTGCATTTGTTCATGTTTTGTTGTTGACCCTTCATCAATTCCCAAGTAATTACACACTCCCTCTTGCTCAAGTTCATTTATATCATATTCCTGTCCCAAACTGATGTTTTCTTGATGCTGCAGTTTTACTGATTTAAAGGTTACTTTTGCACATTTATCAAGATCAAATGACATTCTTATATTATCTGAAACAGTTTTGACAACCTGCAGTTGTACTTTGAGTTCTTCATATGATGAGCTATTCAGTTTTAAATCATCAACAAAGAGAAGATGAGAAGTCTTTACACTTTGATGTTTTCTAGAAACCAAATTATAGCCATGACCTAAGCTGTAAAGTAGACAGTTTAATGGGTTAAGGGCAAGACAGAATAGCAGTGTCACACTGGAATATCCCTCTTGGAATTTTTATCTCTGGAATAATAATGTGCCCTTTATCATGGCTTAATTGCAAGGTGGTCTGCTTCTGTTTCATAGTCACAGTAATGAAGCCGATCAGTGTAGGATGTATCTTATACATTTTAAGCACTCTTTTATCCATGAATGTGGGATACTATCAAAGGCTTTTTTGTAGTCAATCCATGCCATACTTAGATTCTTCCCCTTTTTACAGTTCTACACTATTACTTTATTTAGCAACAAATGATCCTTTGTTCCACATGAGCTTCTTTTATTGCCATAATTGTATTTTCTTCTAAATTACTATAAACTCTATACTTTTTAGGGTAGATTGCAGTTTCACTCTTAAGTAAGTGCATTGTTTTTCCTGTTGTCTCCTGATCTTCCTGTTTCTCCTTACTTTGGGGACTTGT
Organism: Protopterus annectens; assembly: GCF_019279795.1. Classification (NCBI taxonomy): domain Eukaryota; kingdom Metazoa; phylum Chordata; order Ceratodontiformes; family Protopteridae; genus Protopterus; species Protopterus annectens. Next base: position 564,764,299 of record NC_056745.1, read on the forward strand.
TCTATCATGCTGTGATGTAATCTGTGTTAGACCTTCTAAACCAAATCCTTCACTTTGCAGGCACACCATAACTTCAGCTTCTATTTTTTTTAACTTCTACTTTATTAATCTTCTTTTCTACATTCCCTCTTTGTGATATATTTTTTTTAATTGCGAAATTTTCCATATTTGGATGCCTTTGCCTGTATTTCTCTTCAGATATCTTTGGGGCTGTCTTCTTTATATTGATTAATTTGGCTTTCACCTTTGCATAAATATTGCACCATATCAAATCTCTCTTTCTTTTTCATGTCCATATTTCTTTTTTATACTTTTCAAACATCTGTAGGTTTTGTTGTTTATATTTTTGCACTTCCTCAAATGCTTCTTCTTCCAAACAGATCAAAGTTTCTTGGTCTATAAATTGCATTTCACAAATTTGTTGTACTAATGAATACAAATTTTTATTTGAAGCTTCTGACAATTTTTCTTGTGGAAGTAGCTTTCTTTTCTCTAATATCCCTCTTAATTTTTCCGTACATCTTGTATCTGGAAATTCTGAGATTTTTGCCTAATAGTAACAAAACATAATTTCATTCTTATCCTCAATAGTCCACTCTATCACCATTATGGCTCTTCTTTGGCCTATAAATTTTTGTGATTTTTGTGGACTGTTACTTCCTTCTACAATAGGGGGGAGAGGCATCCTCCCACTGGGCCTGGCCTGGCCCCATTGTAGGAATGTTTCTGCATTTTTGAGGTTTCTACACTGTCTTTTCCAGTCATGACACCAGAGTGCCTACCAGGATTGGGCACTTTTTTATCCTGGGTCTTGTGCACCCAGCTATCTTTTTTAATTTTTAACCTACTTCTGTCCATAATATATGCTTTATAAATACAGTCTATATATCAGTGTCCTCTTGGTGAGATTTTGAGAAAAAAAGGGTCGACCTTGTGAAGGAACTCACTAAGACTTAAGGATGAATTTGATTTCAGCAATGCTACTCTCCTTTGCTTGCTGACTTATCTCTTCACTCAAACCCAAATATCCTCAGTGTAGGTAATTAGGTGGCTTAAAAAGGGTACTGCAGCAGTTTAGAGACACTAGGAATGGGCAAGGTTGTCCAGATGTATGGCTCATAGCAGTAAAACAATGGAGGGCACACACCCTGCTACTGTTAGAAGTTGATTAAAACAAGTTGAAGGCAGCACTACACCTGGCATGTTATCAGTTGGCTGCAGAAAGTCATGGGGTGGCAGTGCAAGCCTTATGGGATGACTCCAAAATGTGTCATTAGTAATACAAGAGATTATTTTTCCTGTTGTTTATCAGCCCTATGTGAAGCATTTAGCTTGTCATAATAAGAATATTCTAATGATAAATAGGAGCAACCTATGACTGATCAAGAGGTGAAGAACCAGTGGCTGGCTCCAACCTCAGGGGCCAAAGAATGGAATGTAATACAATGCCTACAACATTACCAAACACTGTGCCTACAATATAGAAGTCCACTCATACAGTTTCATCATAGACTGGTACTTAAGAAGGAGCAGTTTTCTGTAATGAGAAGGGTACCCTGCTTAACTAGCCTCAGATGAGGGCTGTACTGAAGAAAATAGTGGAGTGATAAATCTTGTACCCCAAACATATACCCCACACTCAGATTCCACAATCATTGAGCATAGCGACAGCTTCTCATGTGCAGTGGGTGAGGACATCATAAGAGAACATCAAGAAATTAGGAAGATGGAAGACCAACACTTATGAAAGATAACTGAAAAATAACCACTTCTAACACACCTAACATTGTTGTCTTATTTTCAGTGTTACCTGGGAGACACACATTGCACCTTCCAAGAATAGTTGACTTCCTGCATGTTTGATCACTTATTACCTTGCTGGTGCTCTTCCATAAGAATGGAAACTCCTGCCTTATATAGGTTCATAGGTAGGTACTAGGCTATTGGCCCTAGGGCCTATATAAGCCTAGCCAAAGGTACACTGGCTTTTGCCACCCAAGAAAATTATTTTCCTGTGCCACTGTCGAGCAGAGCCACAGAAGTGATCCCCAGGGTGAATTTCCTATCTCCCATCCAATCATCAAGATTTTTCTTGAAGAGTGCTAATTAGGAGCTTTGCTTGATATAGATTGGTAGCTTGTTACAGAGTATGGGAAGTCTCTGGGACTGGAATCTATCCCTCCAGCATGTTCTGTTTATTGTGGTGACAAGGTTTAGGTCCCTGGAATGTGTAGCTCGTAGGGATTGGGATTTCTTTAAGTGGAGCATGTCTAAAAGCTCTGGGTTTGACATAGCTTTGTGCGTTAGGCAGAGATTGCCTCTGAGTAGGTGATATGCAACGGAGTAAAGCTGCAGTTTTTTGAGACGGTCTGCATAGGGCATCTGTTTGAGGCTGGTAATCCTCTTTGTGAGGTATTTCTGTGGCCTTTCCAGTTGTTGTAGATGTCTTGTGAGGTACATACCAGAAGGGACATTGTACTCTATAATGGGTCTAATGAGTGATGAGTAGAGGGGAACAATGACCTCTTTTTTCTTGGATGAGAAACATTTTGTGATGAGGTGTGCCACATAGAAGGATTTCCTGACTACTGTGGCGATGTGATTATCAAAGAAGAGACTACTACTGTCCACCTGTGTCCCAAGGTCTCTTATCACACTTTCAGTGTTAAGTAGACTACCACCTATGTGGTAGTTCATGGGTACTGAGTTTTTACCAAAAGGGATGACAATGCACTTTTGGCATTGAGCTTGAGGCCATGGCTTTGACACCAGGCATGTGTCTCAGTGAGGCCCTTTTGTAGGATGTCCACATCTTTTGGAGTTTTGATTATGGCTCCTAGTTAGCAGCCATCTGCAAACTTCATTAGCCAAAGACCTTCTGTGTTGGCCTGTACTTCAGGGAAGTAGATACCAAATAGGAGAGGACCCAGGACTGAACCATGTGGTACTTGCCACTGGTCTGAAGTTGGATTTGGAGTCTGCTACTTTCACAGTATGGGTTCTGTCAGTGAGCCAGTTGGCAACCCATCTTGTGACATAGGGATTTATACCTAGTTTAGTGAGTTTATCTATAATTCCAGAGTGGGGGATTGTGCTGAAAGCCTTGGAGAGAGCTAGATGGCTGTGTGAACCACCTTACCCTCATCTACGGCTTTGGTAACTGCTTCAAAGAAGTCTATCAGGTTTAGGAGACATGATCTGCCTTTTACAAACCCGAACTAGGTGGGGTCCTGAGTTTGGAGATCACCAATGTCATTTTTTATAAGTTCCATGATGATACGTTCCATAGCTTTGCAGTCCAGGCTCATTAGGCTAACTGGGCGGTAGTTTCCAGGGTCTTTGGTGGCTCCCCCTTTGTGGAGTGGGATAACTGTCACTGTGCGCCATTCAGTGGGCACATAGCCTGAGGTGAGGCTATGACTGAACATGGTACTTAGGTGGGGTGCCAGTTCATTCTGTAGCTAATGTAGAACACAGCCTGGGATGTCGTCAGGTTCCATGGATGCTGTGTTCTTGGCTTTGGATAGTGTGTTTTTTACCTGTGCAGCCGTGATTACAGGAACTTTGCATTCTTCTGGTATAGAGATGGGCCCTTTAGGGGATGACAGGGGGGTAAAATTAGCACTGAGCCTATCTGCCAGGATGTTGGCAATATCAGTTGGTTCTGTATATTTAGTGCCATTGTGCTGTAACTCAGAGCAGATCTGAGTGTTGCCATTGAGATTCTTTACATAGCTATAGAATGCTTTGTGGTTGTCTTTAGAGTCAGTGGCAATTTTGTTTTCATAACTAGCTTTGGAGGATTTTATGAGGGATCTCAGCTTCTTACTGAGGCTGACCAGGGAGTTTCTCCAATCATGGGATTTTACTCTTTTTCACAACAGTTTCTTTCTTCTGTTGTAGAGTTTGTTTATGGTAGGGGACCACCAGATTGGTTTCCTTTTTTTGGAGGATAGCATCTTGGGTTCTGTTAGGGATTGCACGATCCATGCACTTGTGTAAGTGCTTATAAAGTGCATTTGTGTAGGATTCAGCAGTCATACCTCTATTGTCCGTCAGCATGGGTGTCGTGAAGTTTGCCACTTCTGTCTTAAGAAGCGTGAAGTTGGCTTTGGAGAAATGTTTTACTGTGGTTTCCCTAATAGCAGGTGGGGGAGGGATGTGGATGTCTAGGGTGATTATCTTGTGGTCGGATCTGACCAATGAGGAATTGACCTCTGGTGTGGAGCACCGGTTGCCCATGTTGGTAATAACCAGGCCTAGGATATTGCTGCCCCCGGTGGGGATGTGGATAAGTTGATTCATGGCATTGGAATTTATGAATTCCAGAAAACGTTGAGCACAAGAGTTGGTACATGAGTAGCTTTCCCAGTTAATGGTAGGGTAGTTGAAATCGCCCATTATTAGGGTGTTAGGTTGTACCCTAATATTTTCCAGTGTATTAAGAAATGAGGAGTGGGAATCCTGGGGCGTGATGGGGGTTCTGTAGTAAGCTACAATTTGGATTGCGGTCTTGCCCAGAGTTAGTTGCACATGGATAATCTCGAATGCATTATGCTGAGCAACTAGCCTGGAGGTGCGGATATCCTTAATGAATATGGACACGCCTCCACCTTTAGTGTTTCAGTCCAGGTTAGGTGGCCAAAAGATGTGGTATGAATTATAGCCTGGTAATGCAGGGGTACTCTCTGGAGCCTTGAACCAGGTCTCTGTCACTGCACAGATGTCGATTTTCTCCATTTAACAAGTGCCTCGAGTGAGTGCATTTTGAGGTTTAGACTTCTAGCACTGAGTAGCAATACCCTCAGATTCTTCTTGCCTGTACCTGTTAGGGTGGTGAATTTGTCATTTGAACCTTGCCTAAAAATGGTACTATAGGGGTGGCTAGAGCCTTAGCCAGTATCCGGAATCCCAGGGGTGACAGGTGCAGGCCATCTCTGGCAAAGCATCATGTTTTGTCGATCGTGTCATCTCAGGCAGATACTGGATCTCCTTAGAATGACACCAGAAGCTTAGCCAGTTGTTGAAGTCAATAATTTTGTCCTTGCACTGTGGTATCATTCTGGGTGATGGCAGGATGCTACTCAGGGCTAGGCTACCTGCCTGGGCTACAAGATCGGACAGCTCCTCCATGTCCCTTTTCATGTAGTCCAAGGAGGTACATCTCAGGTCATTCACACCAACATGGACAATGACAGAGTCATACTTGTACTTGTTGTGGAGTGACCTGAGTGCATGCATTATGTGGCAGGTCCTGGCACCCGACAGGCAGCTAACAGTAACTTTCTCTTTGTTTAGCCTGGTGAATTGAACATCAGTGTGCCTGACTATAGAGTCACCTATGACTAGAGTGTTGGGTACATTGTTATACCTTATGGGCTGTGGTTGAGTGGCGCACTGAGTTTGTGGGCTATGTGCCATTTGGGTTGTGTTGGGGGCTGGAGGTTGCTTGTTTTTCTGCTTTGGAGGTCCCTGTTGCTTGGGCAGGTTTTTACTGAGATCCTCCGCGAATGTAGGTGTGTGTTTTGTGTTTCTATGTGTGTGTTTTGGTGGTGTAGGTTTTGAGGGACTATGTGCTGAGTGTGGTGTGGTGCAAGTGTTTACCTTGGGTGAAGAGAGCTTTGCTTCCAGTTTGGCTATATAAGTGCATCTCTCACAGGTTGTAGTGTTGGGTGGTAGGAGGAGAGGGTTGTCTGTGTACATCAGGCAATTACTGCATTGCCCCAAGATGCCCAGATTCATCAGGTAGACAGGAGAAAACACCAGGCGCTGACCCTTAGACATGCCTGGATAGGTGCCTGTTTGTTAAGTACTAGAAACTGTTTTCCTCTAGACAGTGAGGAAAGTTGAGTGTTGTAGTAATTTGTAGCTTATTTAGTGCTTACAATAAGTTTTGAACAAGTGCTGAGCTCAAAGAAACAGCAGACAGAGTGCTGTCCATCGGTAGGGTACATGGCCCATTCCACCCTGATAGACCTTTTACAACTATGTAAAACACACACTACCATGAACACCCACAACAAAGACTGTAATCTTTTATAGACACAGAAATAGAACAGATTTCTCCCCAAGGGGTCCTATACTTACTGAATAAACTTCTCATGTATGTCAACCAATACTACACATGGTCTGTTTTCATTCATATTCTTGATGAACAGCCAGGAAATCATAAATCCTCTTTGGGGTATATAGCGTGGTGTTTCTTGACCATGGAGCTTAATTCACTTGACAGTGCTCGGGCTTAGCTGCCTATGCTTCTCAATGGTCTTTTGAACTGCATGCCTAGTATATACATACCTATGAATTTAACAACCTAATATATAATTACCAAGCATCTTACAAATGGCCATGCTAGTATATAGAATGCATAAGTTAACAAACACATCAGTTTATTGATGAATGTCTAACAAAAACATCAGTTTATTGATGAATGTCTTTTTATAATCCATCTCATTTGAATATCATTATATGGTCATCACACACTAATTTTCATACTACCATGATCGTGCTGTAGCCAGTGTATTTCTTCATGCCAATCCCAAGCCTGGATAAATGGGGAGAGTTACATCAGGAAGGGCATCCATTGTAAAGCTTTTGCCAAATGACACATGCGGACAACAGTACTGATTTCCATACCGGATCAGTCAAGGCCTGGGTTAAAAATGACCACCACCGGTGCTGTTAGCCAAGAGGGTGTTGGTGGAAATTGAGTACTGTTGGCTGAAAAAGCAGCAGAAGAAGGGAGGGAAGGCATGCCCAAAGGCAGGAAGACAAGAGGAAGGTTAGGAGTATGGTAGTGAGCGTAGGAAATTTGAATGACTGGTATAAGGAGAGAGCTAGCTGATATGATGAAGAGAAGGAAGGTTGATATATTGTGCGTGCAAGAGACCAGATGGAAGGGGAGTAAAGCCTTGTGTATTGGAGGTGGGTTCAAATTGTTCTATCATGGTGTGGATGGGAGGTGAAATGGGGTAGGGGTTATCTTGAAGGAACAGTATGCCAAGAGTGTTTTGTAGGTGACAATAGTGTCGAATAGAGTGTTGTTTATGAAGTTGGAAATTGATGGTGTGATGATGAATGATGCTCAGCAAGTTGGATGTGAGATGGATAAGAAATAAAAATTTTGGAGTGAGCTGGATGAAGTGATCATAAGTGTACCCAAGGATGAGAGAGTGTTGATTGGAGCAGATTTCAATGGGCATGTTGGTGAAGGGAACAGAGGGGATGAGGAAGTAATGGGTAGGTATGGTATTAAGGAGAGGAATGCAGAAGATTAGATGGCAGTGGATTTTACAAAAAGGATGGACTTGACTGTGGTGAATACGTATTTTAAGAAGAGGGAGGAGCATAGGGTGACGTACAAGAGTGGAGGAAGATGCACACAGGTGGATTATATCCTATGTAGGAGGGCCAGTCTGAAGGAGATTGGAGACTGTAAAGTGGTAACAGGGGAAATTGTAGTTAGGCAGCATAAGATGGTGGTCTGTAGGATGACATTGGTGATCAAGAAGAGGTGGAAGAGAGTGAGGGCAATGCAAAGGATCAAATGGTGGAGTTGAAAAAGGATTGTGAGGTAGAGTTTAGGGAAGAGTTAAGACAGGCACTGGGTGGCAGTGAAGAGTTACAGAATAGCTGGATAACTACGGCAGAGCTGGTAAGAGAGACGGCTATAAAGGTGCTTGGTGCGACATCTGGACAGAGGAAGGAGGACAAGGAGACCTGGTGGTAGAGCAAGGACATACAGGAGAGTATACAGAGAAGGAGGTTGGCAAAGATGAAGTGAGATTGTCAGAGAGATGAAGAAAGTAGACAGGAGTATAAGGAGATGAGTTGCATGGCAAAGAGAGAGGTGGTGAAGGCTAAGGATAAGGCATATAGATAGTTGTATGAGAGACTGGACACTAATGAAGGAGAAAAGGACTTGTACTGACTGGCTAAACAGAGGGACAGAGCTGGGAAAGATGTGCAGCAGATAAGGGTGATAAAGGACAGTGAGGAAAACGTACTCACAAGTGAGGAGTGTGTGTTGAGTAGATGGAAAGAGTACTTTGAGGGCTGATGAATGAAGAGAATGAGAGGGAGAGAAGGTTGGATTATGGGATAGTGAATCAGGAAGTGCAACAGATTAGCAAGGAGGAAGTAAGGATAGCTATGAAGAGGATGAAGAATGGAAAGGTTGTTGATCCAGATGACATACCTGTGGAAGCATGGATGTGTTTAGAAGAGATGGCAGTGAAGTTTTTAACCAGATTGTTTAATGATCTTTTGGAAAGTGAGAGGATACCTGAGCAGTGGAGAAGTGTTTTTGTACTGATTTTTAAGAATAGGGGTGATGTGCAGAGCTGTAATAACTACAGAGGGATAAAACTGATCAGTCTCAGCATAAAGTTATGGGAAAGAGTAGTGGAAGCTAGGTTATGGGAAAGAGTGGTGGAAGCTAGGTTATGGGAAAGAGTAGTGGAAGCTAGGTTAAGAAGACAGGTGATGAATAGTGAGCAGCGGTATGGTTTGACGCTGGGAAACAGCACTATAAATGCAATGTTTGCTTTGAGGGTGTTGATGGAGAAGTATAGAGAAGGTCAGAAGGAGTTGCAGTGTGTCTTTGTGGACTTAGAGAAAGCATATGACAGGGTGTCTAGAGAGAAGTTGTGGTATTGTATGAGGAAGCCGTGAGTGGCTGTGAAGTATGTTACAGGTACAGGATATCTAAGAGGGTAGTCTGAAGTAGTGAGGTCTGCAGTTGGAGTGATGGATGCATTCAAGGTGGAGGTGGGAATACATTAGGGATAATTTCTGAGCTCTTTCTTATTTGCAGTGGTGATGGACAGGTTGACAGACGAGATCAGACAGGAGTCCCTGAGGACTATGATGTTTGCCGAAGAAATTGGGATCTGTGGTGAGAGTAGCGAACAGGTTGAGAAGACCCTTGAGAGGTGGAGATATGCTCTAGAGAGGAGAGGAATGAAGGTCAGCAGGACTAAGACAGGATATATGTGTGTGAATGAGAGGGAGGATAGATGGAGGGAGTACAGTTGGCGAAGGTGGATAAGTTTAAATATGTGGGATCAACAGTTCAGAGTAATGGTGAGTGTGGAAGAGAGGTGAAGAATAGAGTGGTGGAAGGGTGGAGTGGGTGGAGAAGAGTGTCAGAAGTGATTTGTGACAGACTGGTACCAGTAAGAGTGAAAGGGAAGGTCTACAAGAGGATAGTGGGACCAGCTATATTATATGGTTTGGAGATGGTGGCATTGACAAAAAAACAGGAGTCAGAACTGGACGTGGCAGAGTTAATGATGTTAAGATTTGCACTGGGTGTGACAAGGATGGACAGGATTAGGAATCAGTATATTAGAGGGTCAGCTCAGGTTGGATGGTTAGGAGGCAAATCCAGAGGGGCAAGACTGAATTAATTTAGACATGCTGAGGAGGGATGCTGGGTATATTGATAAAAGGATGTTAAGGATGGAGCTGTCAGGTAAGAGGAAAAGAGGAAGGCTTATGGATGTGGTGAGAGAGGACATGCAGGTGATTGGTGTGACAGGCCAAGATGCAGAGAACAGGAAGAAATGGAAACAGATGATCTGCTGTGGTGACCCCTAACAGGAACAGCTGAAAGAAGAAGACCATGATCATGCTATAGATATCTCTGAATTGCACATACCCAGCATGACAACACTTACTGCACAATTTAACTGTACACGCTGTACTGTTTTTCCTTTATGAATACCCCCTACTGTGTTTATGTCCTGTAAAAGTACCAGCTATATACACACATAACATGGTATCTGTAAACAAACATGTAGTTGTGTATCTTAATAAGTAAAGAAAACAACAAATAGATGTGCGCCATACTCTCCAAGGTACCATGAAGTAAACATAACCTCTGTATGAAATCATTTAGTTTATTTCCATTACTTCTTTATTCAGCTATTTATTTGTTTGTTTACTTATTAATTTCAGCTTAATAACCATGTAAGTGTGTGGCTGACAGACCCTTTTGAATCACAACCTGAGCTCCATGGTGCAAGACACAAACAGAAAATTGTAAATAGAATAAAAAAATTATACCACTTTTTGAAAGAATGTCAAATCAAACCATATCTTTCAGCTATCCAGATTTTCACAGAATGTCGAACTTTTTGCCTCATATTTTTGGTCTCTTCCTAATAAAATCTTGTTCTTCTGGCCAATCTTTGGTAAATAATTGAATATTAAAGTTAGGAAATATTGGCAGTCATCTGAGTTTCAGACTTCACACCCTTCAGGAAATTCATGCCAATGCAAAACTTGTTATTCTATTAACTTTTGACATTTGTCACATTAATATTTAAAAATGTGTCCTTATTTTGGGGCCTTCGTGTCCCTTTATTTATGGCTTTGTCCAGAGTTCTTGTTCTACAAGGCTGAGAGGTATGTGTCAAACAGTTTTGCAAAATGCAGAAGTAGAATTCAAGCAAGAAAGTTGAAAAAATATAAGAAATGGAAATGTGGTTAAACTATAACTACAATGTTTCAGGCAATAACGGCATTATTGCTCATGCCTGAAATATTTGTATTTATGTACATATGTAAAATGTATAAATATAAATAAGCAGTTTAATAGAGTGACTATAATAAGTATAGAAGAATCTCTCCATTTTTATTTATTTTTATGTGCAATGGTGTTCTTTAAACTAATGAGTGCATATTATAGATGTCTTGCATTGCCACAATTCATCAGCATATTGTCTCTTTGCAACAAAATATCATACTTGCTCTCACTTGCAATTTACACTGTTTCACTGTAAAACTGTTACTTTATATCAATAGTAGCAATCTATGCCTAGATATATTAGTTATGAAACAGTCAAATAAATAAAATTAAGACTTCACATGGAACCTGTGTGTCTGCTTGGTTATTTATTTTGTAAAATAAATGAAACTACAGTTTCACATGGAATATGTGTGTCTGTTTATTTATTTATTTATGCATGTAAAAAGTTATGCTCACTAGTTCTAATTAGGAAAAAAAATGACTTTCTAGTGTATAGTAATATACATGCAATAAAAACCATTAATTTTTTTGTGATTTCGTGACATTTCAGTTATAATTGAAGGCACATCTCTCAATCTTATAGTGCAGAGAGGAAAGCCTTGACAGAAACATTTTATTGGCTAAAGTATTACCAAAGTCCAAGATAAAAGAGTAGAGGACAGTAACTTTACTCAAAAGTTGTGTACAAGAGCAATAATGTACAAGCAGAAGACAGACTCCATATCACTCGAAGATCACTAGTTACTCCCCAGAAAATACTCTTTACCACCTAACCCCCCCCCCACTGTTACTAAAGAATGGGTCCTCACTGCACTCTACAAAGCTAAACACACTACACCAATGAGCCCTGATAATATCCAGAGACGCTTCTTGTCTTTTTTTAATTTCTCCAAGTCTTTTGGGTTTCTAATACCATGACGGGATTGGACCCCATTCCTAAGTCAAAGTACAATAATTAAAGTTCATGAAATTAGTATTGTTTCAATCTTTGATGTCAGACAAAAGTGCTCTTCGCAGCCCAGTAATAACTCCTTCTTCAGTTCATATGGGGTTATATGTATTGGTAATGTATCTAAATACAATTGTACATTCTTTTTTACAAGACCCGTTACTCCTACTACTATTGGAATTGTCTGTGTATCTTTCTTCCACATTGCTCTCATTTCTGCTTGCAGATCCTGATATTTTATGACTTTGTGTCTCTCTGTACGCAAGACAATGTAGTCACTGGGTATGGAGATTTCAATGAGCAATGCTACTTTTGTCTTCTTTTCATGGACCACTATGTCCAGTTTTCTAGCATCTATCTTTTGAATTCAACTGTTGTTAATGGGTGATCCCATGTGATGTAAATTTCATTATTTTTTATGATGCTTTGTGGCTCATCTTTCCAATGTTTTTCAGACACTTCAATACCACAATGTTTGCACAATCCCTAGTGCAACAGTCTTGTCACATTATTATGCTTTTCAATATACAGTCCCTCTGCCATTAGTATGTTACAAACAGCAATGAGGTGTGCAACTGTTTCCAATTCGGTTTTACAAAACCTACATTTGTTTGTTTCTCCCACATGTTCAACGGACTTTGTAAACCAACATGTATGTAGCCCACTATCTTGGGCTGCGAATATTAACCTTTCATCTCTTGGTTTGAATTCACCTCTCCTTAACCATTCCTGCATTTGTTCCTGATTAACATGAGGTTCTTCCAGAAGTTTTCTATACTTGCAACTATATTTATGCATTTTCCACATTTCTTGCTTCTCATCTAGTCCTTCACTTTATATTCTTTCTTTTGTTTTTTGGCACATTCAGTTGCTGCCTGGTTTTTATCTACTTCTGGTTTCAATTCCATTCCTGCTTGACACTGATATGCTTCTGCTAAATTAAGCAGAAAATGACAAAAAAAAAAAAAAAACAGGGCATATCACCATCGTTAATGTAAAAACTCTGTTAAAAATGAAATCTTTATTTCAAACTGAATACCTAGGTAAGGACAAGTGCTTTCGGCTTCCCAGCCTTCCTCAGATCCTACAGAAATCTTGAGTTTTCCAAATTAAAAGCTCACTATAACAAATCAATTCCTTGAAATAAATCAGATGCCTGGAAGACAGAGTCACTTTTTATTTACTGTCAGTCTTCTCTAGTAAGCAATCACAGTGCTATCTTCTCTTTACGGGCCTCCTATCTTTTAAGAGTGGTTTCAGCGGTATATCTCCATTGAGCCCGGAGGACAGTGGGCTGTCAAATCCATAATCCATTTTGCCTCTTCGGCTTCTGTTTTGCTCACTAAGTCACCTCCCCTTATTGTCTCTTTGATGGCAAATAATACCATAAATTCAAATGAGTGATTGATATTATCTCATATATGAGTACACAGAGCATGCGTTTTAACATTATTTCTTATGTCTGACAGATGTTTAAAAATTTTTGAAATAAGTATTTTGTTTTTAACAGAGTTTTTACACTAACTATGGTGATATGCCCCCTTTTTTTTTGTCATTGATTTGTATTTTGCCTTTGCATATCTTCAGTGGTGTGTTTTTTATTTTTGATTTTTTTATTTAGATTAAGCAGAGAAGTCATCTTAGATTTATTATCCTCATGTTTCAAAACTTTCACTACATTTGGGTCTTGTGAGGTCAGCAGATATGTGTGGAGTCCCATGACTGCAGATCTATACATGTAATCAATTTCAAGGAGTCTCATCCCTCCTTCGGGACCGGGAATTTGTAATCTTGGTATGCACTTATTTTTATAAATCATTTGGTGAGCATGAAGCAACCTTCTTGTTTTCTCATCTAATCTGTCCAACGCATTTTGGGGCCAATCAATCACTCCAAAACTAAGTTAGGACAGGAAGAGCAAATTGGTTTATAGCTTGGATTTTGTTCCTAGATGTCAACGCTGTTTTCAAGATTAATTTAAGTCTTCTAAATTATTCTTTACTAAGTTGTATTTCCAGTTGTTCATGTCTTATTGTTGACCCTTCAAGTCCCACATATTTATATACCCCTCTTGCTCAAGTTTTTTTTATATCACATTCTTTTCTCAAACTGATATTTTCCTGGTGCTGCAGTTTTCCTACTTTAAATGTTGCTTTTGCACATTTATCAAGACCAAATGACATTCTTATATCATCTGAAATGTTCTGACAATTTGCAGTTGTATTTTCAGTTCCTATGAGCTATACAGTTTTAAATCATCGACAAAGAGATAATGAGAAGTCTTTACACTTTGTTTTCCGGGAGCCAAACTGTAGCCATGGCCTAAGCTGTTAAGTAGACAGCTTAATAGGTTAAGAGCAAGGCAGAATAACAGCTGTGACAGACAGACACCCTGGAATATCCCCCTTTGAATTTTTATCCCTTCATCTATTCCCTTCATCCTATGCTTCCTATATAGTTTGAAGCATGACCTGTCAGGCCCACTAGAATCTCTGTTTAGCCACAGCCTCCAGACAGGCCTCATCTCTAGGGAATGCAGGACTGCAATGGTCATCCCTCTACATAAAGGTGGGCCATCAGCAGACCAAGGGAAATACAGACCCATAAGTTGGACCAGTATTATAAGCAAGGCCACCTAAAATGTTTTCAAGGATATAATAAATAAAGACATAGGAAATCTTCAAACACTGGACCCATCCCAGTTTGGTTTCATCAAGGGTTAGTCAAACCTACTACCCAGTGGACTACTTTGAGAAGGTCACTTGAGCCATGGAGGAAGGCAAAATAGTGTATACTGCCTACCTCAACCTGGCAAAGACATTTAACACAATACCTCACTTGGGTATTATAGACAAACTCACAAATTTAGACATAAATATCTATGTAACCCAATGGATAGGCAAATGGCTCATGGATAGGACACACAAAGTTAAGGTGGGGGAATCCACCTTCACTGATAAGCCTGTTACTAATGGTGTTCCACAGGGCTCAGTGCCTGGAACTCTCCTGTTTGGAACACTTCTCTGAAGTCATAACAAATACAGAGGGTCTTTGGATGCCCAGATCTGCATGACTGCAAGCTGAGTACAATGAATGATTCATCCAAAGATGTAGATATCCTTGAGGAGGGTCTGAGAGTGAAGTCACTGGTGCCAGAACAATAGCCTAAAACTCAATGCAATAAATGCATATTTATACCCTTTGGGAAGATGACTACTCCTGCAAATTACAACATTGATAACACTCTCCTAAGACTAGACCCAGTAATAAGGGACTTCAGAACTCAGGTTGACAGTAACTTGAACTTTTATCACCATGTGTCCACGGTGGTGAGAAAATCCTTCAACGTGGTGCAAGTTATAAGTTATGGCATGGCATCCAAATCTAAGGAGATCATACTACCACTATGCTCAGCCCTCATTGGACCAATAATTAAGTACAGTGTACTCTTCTGCATTTACCTGACCAGGCATTTGCAACAAGTATAGTGACCCCAGAGATTCCTCATTAAATGAATACAAGGTGTAAATAGCATTTCATATGTGGGCCATCTCAAAACTCTGTCCCTGTACTCAGTCTCCTATAGACTAGTGAGGGGTGATCTATGTCTAACCTACAAGGCATTCTCTGATCCAGCCTTGATGGATCTGCTACATATTCACAAAATGAAAAGCACAAGAATTACCTGATCTAAAGATCTAAACCTCATCTGTGACATAAGCAAAACATGGAGGAGGAACAGGTGTGTGTTTGAGAGATTATCATTTTAATAGAAAAGACTCCCCATTTATGTGAAACAGAGCCCTTCTTTAAGCCTGTTCAAATAACATTTGGACAAATAGATGGGAACTCATAAATCACACCTGCTTGTTACCTGTGGCCTTTATGGACAGCAGCAGCTTATAGATGCTCTAAGGCACAGGCCTACACCAAAGTCAATCTACTCCTAAAGTATTAACAATTATGAAAATTGGGGGGTTGAATGGCTAGGCTTAAAAAGGCTCTGTGGTCATTAGACTGGCAACCTCCTATGAGGATTACTTGTGGTGAGTTGCAATTGCATGAAATTGCTTTCCTCAGAAATTTGCGAAATAATAACATGTTGCAATCCAGAAATACATATAATAATCAAAATCAGCTATAATGGAATGCAGGAAAGGGTAGGATACTGTTAGCAATGAGAAATGAGAATAGCAAATAAGAAAAATAAAGGGGAAAGTAAAAAAGAGGATTAGTAATGGGGAAGTTAAAGAAATAGAAACTGAAGTTGTAGATTACCCACAAAGTGAAGGATTTAGTGTAGAAAATCCTACTATGGCAATGTCACAGCATGCTAGAACAATGAGTCTAACAAATTAAGGAGAAACGGGGAACGGGAAGTATCTGATCACTTGCCACATGAAGATTCTCTGCAGCCTTCAGTAGGAGAGGAGTACAAACATTCAGCTGGAGTTGCACAGCAAGGGAAAGTGCAAGAACCATTGGCAACTCTGACACAGTCAATGTTGTGTAGTGATAGACAAGTGAATTCCCACATGAAAGAGCAACAGATGATGCAGGATGCAGCTGAAGAGAATATGTCAGGGAAGCTGTTCCAGAACTTTCCTTAGAATGCCTGCAGCAAACGAAGAACAAAGAATATGCTCTCAGTTTAGAAAAAAATGGTCTAAGGCAAGAGTCGCTTGACTATAGATACATTAAGATCAATGAAAAAAGATTACAGAAAGTAAATAAGATCCAAAATGTTAGAAGTCTGATTAAACAAATGAATACAGTAATTAAATCTTTCAACAGAAATGTGTGTAACATAACAGAAGTAAATAGGATATATTAATGTGCAGCTAAATTAATAACAGATACATTCTTACCACAAAAACATAGCAATAAGGGAAAGGAATGGAAGCAATCAAATGCCATCATGGAAGTACTGAATAGAGAAAACTATAAAGCAGTTAAGATGAAGTGTCACTGTTAGAAGAGACAGAACAGGGAACAGATTAAAAAATACTTATAAAGCTAGATGTGATATAAGCAGTGTGCAGAATCAGAACAGACCAGGATCTATCATACACTACTACAAATAATAAACTAAAGACATCAGCACTAGCAGAAAACTTAGCAGATATGCTGATAAATATAAAGGAAAAATATAAAATAAGCAATTAATTTATGGCCCAAAAAAGTTTTACAGAAAATTGGGAAACAAGACAAAAGGAAGAGAAATACCACCAAAAAAGAAGAAATAAACACATTTTGGAGAAATATCTATCAGGACCCTGTGGAACATAGCAAAGATGCTGAATTGATAGAAGTAGTAGAACAGTAAGAAGTTAAAATGTACAGGATATGAAATGGAATGACATAATGGTGAGAGAAAATGAAACAAAATTATTAATACAAGAATACAAGGTGTAAAACCCTGCCTTATGCAGTGCCTTAAAGCTCTTTCCCTCTACTCAGTCTCCTATAGATTGCTGAGGGGTGATCTATGCCTGGCTTACAAGGCATCCACAATCCTCACACTTATGAATCTCCTACATATTTGTAAGTTAAAGACTACAAGAAATATAAGGTGTAGGGATCTGATTTTTTTTTGTGACATAAACAGAACATGCTGGAGAGACAGGTATGTGTCCCAGTGACTGCCCCTTCTATGGAACAGGCTTCCCAGCCATGTGAATCTGAGTTTGTCTATTATCCAGTTTAAGCACAACCTAGACAAGTGTATGGAGAATAAGAAATTTACACTGGACCTGGCATCCATGTCCCTTATGGACAGAAATATTTATAAATGCCTGGCCTTCACTGTCCTATTTGGATACGGGCCACCATTATACTTTCCAGAAAACTTGACTAGTCCCCATTTGTCATTAGCCTAGTAACAATCTATGAATCTATAAGAAAAGCTCCTAACTGGAAACCCCCAGGCCCAGATGTATTACCTAATTTATGGATAAAGGTATTAACATCTTTAAACAAATATTTAGCCCTGAGTAAGAACTATTTATGTGCACATCCTGAACAAACACCAACCTGGTTAACAGGAAAAATGATACTCCTCCTTCAGAGTGAAGCTGCAAGTTATCCTAAAAACTACAGACCAATAACTTGTCTTCCGGTGATGTATAAATTATATGCTAGAATCGATGCCAACAGAGTTTATAGTCATATAAAAGAAAACTTGATCATGGCAATAGAACAAAAGGGTAAACTAGAAAGTCATAAAGAGCAAAGGATCATTTGTTTGTAACTAAGGTCCTAACAGAGAACTGTAAAATGGGAAAGAATCTAAGTATGGCATGGATAGATTATAAAAAAGCATTTGACAACATCCCTCATTCATGGATAAATGAGTGCTTACAGATGTATAAGATTGATCAGTTACATTACAGTAACTATGAAATAGTGGCAAACCACTTTGCAGCTAAACCATGATAAAAGACAAATTATTATCCCAGGGATAAAAATTCAAAGGGGGGTATTCTAAGGTGACTCTTTGTCACTGCTGGTGTTTTTGTCTTGCCCTTAACCCATTAAGCTGTCTACTTAATAGATTAGGTCATGGTTACAATTTGCTCCCAGAAAACAACACTGTAAAGACTTATCTTCTTTTTGTGGATGATTTAAAATTGTATAATTCATCAGATGAGGAACAGAAAGCACAACTGTAACTGGTCAAAGCTTTCTTAGATGATATAAGAATATAATTTGGTCTTGATAAATATGCAAAAGCAACATTTAAAGCAGGAAAACTGCATCACCAAGAAAATACAGGAATGTGACACAAAGGAACTTGAACAGTAGGGAGTGCATAAATATTTGGGAGTTGATGACGGATTGACAATAAAACATGAACAAAAGCAAACAAAACTCAGTAAAGAATATTTTAGAAGACTAAAATTTATACTGAAAACAGCCTTGACATCTAGTAACAAAGTCAGAATTATTAAACAATTTGCTCTTCCTGTTCTAACTTGCAATTTTAGGAAATTGACTGACCATGAAATGTATTGGATCAGTTAGACAGGAAAATGAAAAAAATGCTTCACACTTATAAGATGATATACAAGAATGACAATGATAATAATGCAGAAACCCTCTCCATCAAACTCCACCTTAACAAATCAAAATCTGTTTATATCATTTGTACCTATATTCCTCCAGGAAACAATATTAACACTTTGGAAAACATTCTTAATACCCTTTCCACCCATCTACCTCAAGAAACAATTGTACTAGGTGATTTTTACATTGACTGGACTACCTGTAGCGCCTCCAAACCTAACACCCTTATTAATCTTTATGGCTTCACAAAAATAATAAACACCCTCACAAGAATTCACAAACCTAGTAATAAAGAAACCATCCTTGACTGGATCCTTATAAATAGTCATCCTGAAACCTACATACCAGGAACACTTCCTGATGACATTAGTGACCATGTACTAACCTATATAGCAAAGCAAAAAGCTCATAGTCCTAATAACAACAATTTTACATCCTATCGCTCAAAAAAACACTTTCAAGCTGAGAGCTTTCAAAGAGAACTAAAGGCCTGCAACTGGTCTCCTCTGAAAGAACTTGGACTAGATGAAGCTGTTTCCTACTTTAATACTAAATTCTTACAAATCCTAGATCATCATGCCCCTCCTCGCTCTCCCCGAATTAGAAACAAAGCAGCCCCTTGGCTACAAAACAAACCAGAGAAAAAATATTCCTTAGAAACAAAATATGGACAAAATGGAGAGCCACTAAGAGCTCTGCTGACCACCTACTCTATAAACAGCTAAGAAATTCAACCAAAAAAGACATTTTATTAGATAAACAAAACTATTATTTCCTCCTTCAACAAACACACCCAAAAAGTCCTCAAAAGTTCTGGTCAGGCATCAACAAGCTACTCAAACCAGGACATACCAAAACTCCAGCCCCATCATCAGTTCCACATAATAATCCTTTACAAATAGCAGATGCCTTTAACAATTACTTCACTGAAACTATCCAAACTCTAGCTAATACACTATCCCCTACTTCCCCCACCCCTTTTCAAAACACAAATAGCTCAGTACCCGCCTTACATATACAACCAGTACCAACATCCTTTATCTGTAAACTCCTACAAAAACTCAAACCCTGTACCCCTTCTGCCGACCGCCTCCCGGCTAAATACCTTCAAATAGCAGCCAAAGTCATTGCATATCCTATATCAATCCTTATAAACCAAACATTCATAAAAGGAAACATCCCATCCATTTGGAAAGTCTCCCATATCATCCCCTTACATAAAGGTGGTAATTCCACTGATATCTCTAATTTTAGACCTATTGCTTTACTTTCCCCTCTGGCCAAAATAATGGAAAAATGTATTCACTATCAACTGCTCCATAATAATTTAGCCAATCGCCAGCATGGCTTAAGGCCCTTTCATAGTACAACTACTGCCCTACTAACTTTCACAGACTGTATCAACAGAAATCAAAATAATAATAACTATCTTTCTTCTGCACTATTCATTGACTTATCCAAAGCCTTTGATATGGTGAACCACAAATTACTGATCAGTGTACTAAAAGCCCAATCTCTTGACCCACAATCAATACACTGGTTTACATCCTATCTTGAAAACAGACAACAAGCAATGCTCTGGGACAATACTCTCTCTCTACACCTCTACCCATAAACATTGGAGTCCCTCAAGGATCTATCCTATGCCCTCTTCTTTTCTCAATTTTTATTAATGATCTCAACACTGTATTTCCTAAAGCCACCTAAATACAATATGCCGATGACTCAGCCTTGATCTGTACTGCTAAATCAGCAACCTCTCTTCAAACCCTCACTCAAACAGTATTTAACACTGTTGAAAATTGGTTTACCCATCATTGCCTTCTCCTAAATCCCCAAAAAAACTTCTGCTTTTTGCTCCTACCCTAACGTCACCAGAGATCGACTTCATAATTACCTCTAATAATGGAACTACTATTTCCCCTGATACTACTACATGTCTCCTGGGCATTACCATAGATAACAAACTCAACTTTGATGACCATATCAACAATACTATTTAAACTGTTAATAAAAAACTAGGCTCCCTGTATAGAGTCAAACCCTTCCTCACTCCACAAGCTAGAACCTCCATTGCCCAGACTCACCTCACTTCCACCCTATTCTATGCTTCCGCTATATACACCAATCTATCAAGGCACAATCTAAGCAAGCTTGAAACCAGTTATAACAACATAGCCAGATTTGCCACAGGCACTCCTTTCAGAACCCATCACTGTCTTAATCATAAACAACTTGGATGGTCCGAACTTCAAAACCATCTTCTGTATAATCAACTAGTGATCATACAAAAAATTCTCTACCACCCAAATAATACCCCTATCCTTACTAACCTGATCTCCCCTTATAAAAATCTGGAAACACTTCGCTCAGGTAATAAGTTACTCATTTCCAATGTTAAATCTAACAACAAAGCAGGTGACTCACTCTTTACTGATGTGGTGGGCAAAATATGGAACCAGCTCCCTAGAACACTCACATCTCTCTCATCTACATCTCTCTTCAAAAAAAAAACCTTAAGGACCATCTGAAAATTCTCTGGCTTTGTCCCTGCTCTAAACCAGACTGAATCCTACTTCCTCTTTTTACTTCTCTCATCTTGCTTTCAACCCTTATCCCTGTTCCATGTGCCCTCTACATCAACCTTTCTATGCTAACCAATCATATACTTGCCAGGGTATTTTTTTTTCCTGTTCTTTTCTTCCATAACCTACTCATGCCTCCATCTCTCTTTCTTAGGCCTAAATATTATTATCTTCTGACCTTGTGTGTATCTAAAATTGCTGTATCTTAAACCATGTTTTGAGTCTATACCTCTAGACTTAATTTGAATTTTTAAAAGTCCAAACACTGAAATTTATGTGTAGTATTGTTTAAGTATTGTATTTTCTCTTTTTACCTGCTTGGAGCTTATCTCCCTGGGCCTCTACTGAAAATGGACATGTATCCAGCTAGACTAGCCCAGTCAACAAATGTAAAATAAATAAATAAAATAAAATAAATCAGCATATACCAAGAATGTATATTCCTCATTCTGGAGGAGGTTTGGGTGTCCTAAAAAGTGATTACTTGTATTAATCTGCAATCATAGAACTCCACAAATATCTGCTAGCCTCACAAGATCCAAACATACTGAATGTTTTAAAACATGAGGAGAAGAAGTCTAAGATGAGTTCCCTGCTCAGTTTAGCAGAAGCATATCAGTGTCAAGCAGGAATGTAAATCAAACCAGAAGTAGACAAAAACTGAACTGAATGCGCCATAAAACAAAAGAAAGAATATAAGGAGAACAATCAGACGAGAAGGCAAGAAATGTGGAAAAGACATATGCATAGCAGCAAGTACAGAAAATTCCTGGAACAACCTGTCAATCAGCATCTGATGCAGGAATGGTTCAGGAGAGGTGAATTTAAACCAAAAGATGAAAAGTTAGTATTGGATTCCCAGGACAGTGGACTACATGCACATTGGTTTACAACATCCAGTTAACATGTGGGAGAAATAGACAAATGCCAGTTTTGTAAAACATAACTGGAAACAGTCGCACATCTAGTTGCTGGGTGTGATACACTAATGACAGATGGCCTGTATAATAAAAGGCATAATAATGTGGCAAGACTGTTGCACTGGGGGTTGTGCAAACATTACAATAGTTTATATAACATGGGAACACCTATTACCAACAGTTCATAAAATAGATGTGAGAAAAACAGATGTAGTCCAGGAAAAAGAAAATAAAAGTAGCATTGATCATTAACATTGCTACACCCAGTGATTACAGTGTCTTATGTACAAGGAGACACAAAGTCATAAAATACTAGTATTTACAGTAAGAAATGAGGGCAGTGTGAAAGAAGACTACCCAGACAGTTCCAGTAGTAGGAGGTGCAATGGGTGTCATAAAAAAGAATTTACAGTTGTACTCAGATATGCTACTAATACATGTAACTCTGTATGAATCGCAGGAGTCAATTCTGGGCACATTGTGGGTGCTGCGAACAGGCCTTTTTGGCTAACATCAAAGACTAAAATGATACTAATTTCATAAACTTTAAACTTACTTTGACTCATGAATGGGATCCATTCGTGCTATGGTAGTAATATCCCAAAAGACTTGGAAAAATTAAACCAGCAGATTAGTTGGGCTAAGCCATGCTTGTGTGAACAAATTCCAGTCAGCTGTATGGCATGTGCATCCTCAGTAAATTTATGCAATGTCACACTATTTAATTTTGAGATCAAGGCCATTTTCCCTATGTGGTCTTGCCATTCTAAGTTTCTATCCTGTATACAACTGTTGCATTATTCTTTTAACTAGATTGCCCCTCAGAAATCAACAATGGTGTCTGTTTTAGGAAGTCTTGGAGCACAAGCACCTATATGACAAGCTTGTGGATACAAAATTGAAAGTGACAGTAGCTGGCAGTAGATTAAGCTGGCTGAATACAACTGCAACAAGACAAAAATAAATATTAAATTGCTGTCTTTAGCAGGATTGCTAGACATTGTGCATCTGCATAGTGCCACTAATTAGGGATTAACCATTAAAATCATATGCATACCCATCTATAAATATAACATCATTATAATTTAAATTCATAAGTATACCAATACATTTGGTATATTATCAGTCAATCAAGGATTCCTATTAGCTAAAGGAAATGGCTATTCTATAAATAGAAAAGGAAGCTTGGCTGTAATACTCATCACTGTAATTTTATAAGAATTAGTGGTGAACTAACTTCCAAGTCAGATAACATAAATTTTGCACAAAGATATTCAGCTTTAGCTTTGAAACCCCAGCAGGTAAAGACCCTACTACACTAGGCTTTGAGAACAACCACCATTATATCATATCCTCATGAATAAATACATGCTCACAATGAAAAATAGTAGTTTCATTGGCCCAAATAACATCCTAGGATGTTTCACTGTTGTTGTACAATATTCTCATCTACTTCAGGGTTTGTTCATATGCTATGGCAAAGATCTAAAGTGGTTCCTATATACAATGGACATAGAACCATTAGTGTCACCAGTAAAAATGTACTGACAGAAGAGGATTATTGTGCTTGTTCAGCCAGAAATGGGTGGCCTTCTGCATCCAGATAATTATCATCCTGCCATTATGAGATGATATGTTATAGGTAGGATGGTATCATGGAACATCAATAAATACACATAAAGGACAATAAAAAAGTCAATGAACTCAGATGATGAAAAAAGTGATGATATTTGGTCCTAACCAATATGGGGCAGCTTTGCTCCCCACTAACTGTAACTTTGTCTACTGTGAAGTCAGACCACAAATCATAACTCTCAACCTCTTAGCTTAAGAAATATGGCCTAAGCCTAACATAATGGGGGGGGGGGGGCAAGGGGACAAAAACAGGGATATATTTTAAATATTGCTCTTATAAATTTAGAAAGTTGCGACAGTAAAATATTTTTGCAGTAGCATACATTTTCCAAAGGATATGAAGTCAGAAACTCAAATGTATATCATTAATTAGTGACCTCAATCCTCCATGATTTGCCAGAAAATCATAAAATTTATGAGGAACAGACCAAAAATATGAGTTAAAGATCTGGACATTATGCAAACATTTGGACAGTTCAGAGTTATGCCAAAAAATCATTCACATTTTCCATAAGAATGAAGCCTGAAGCAACTTCACAAACATCACAATTCAGAAATTATCCAAAGGCTTATATGCTAAAACTGAATGATGATCTCTCTATGTATGGTGAGATATCATTATGTCAAAAAAGAAAAGTAGAAGACCACTTACGTGAAAGTGCACTTAAACGAAAGTGCACTTTCGCAAATATCGGTTCAACGAACCAATAAGACTGGAAGCAGGAAACACTGCAGCGCTGAAAAACACACTACAGTGGGGAAAAGGGAATTTACCTGTTTCCCCACTGTAGTGTGATCTTGGAATTAGTATAGTTAAGTAGTGGGGTGGGGGGGGTGCAGGGGGGCTTCCCCCCTGCATAACACTTTTTTGTGTTTTCTTTTTCTGTTTTTTATCCGATATTCGTGAAAGTGCACTTTCATTTAAGTGCAATTTTGCATAGGTGAGCCTCTAATTTTTATTTTTTTTGAAATTATGACATTTTGACAGAGAGAAGTAGATCCATAAACATATATAGTGTATATATATATATATATATATATATATATATATATATATATATATATATATATATATATATATACCTTTCAGAATCTTTTTTTTTTAAAACAAGTTTATTGTTTTTAACATACAAGAGAAATATCATAACAATTTTACACAAGTAATTAAAATAGATATGATTATAACAATCAATAAAATAACCAAAGTATTTACAAAGACATCCACTACAATCAAATCAATTAATTAAACTAAAATACCATGCTATTGAAGTTAAGATTTTTTTAACAAGTTTTGTAAAGTATCCCATATAATAAGATGTTTTTCTAGTAGTTCTTGATTTTATTGTCATCAATTCCATATGGCACACTATAGTCATAACATTTTTAAATTCATTGAACAAAGGAGGTGTATCTGAAATCCAATTTCTAGTTATTATTTTTCTAGCCACTGTTAGAATAGACCATAACAAGGGAAGCTTAACCTTTTTAACACTTTGAGGTACAGGAGTGTTGAATAATATAAGAGATTTAGAAATAATGAAATTATCTGTAAAAAGAGCCTGCAAAAATCATTGATTGACTTCCAATATTCTTTCAATTTTATACAGTCATAAAACATATGAGCCCAGTCAGCATTAATTTCTACATTACATCTTTTACATAGATTATCTTTATTATTTATTTTATTCATCATCAAAGGTGTATAAAAGGATCTATGTAAAAATTTCCATGTAAAAAGTCTCCAGACAATGGAAGAAGTAGTTTTATAGGCAGATTCCAATATATATTGTTTATCTTGTTGATTTGGTGAGTCACCATTAATGGAAGTGAAATAATTCCAGTAGGTATCTACACTGTAAAAAATTTCTTCTCTGATAATTTTATGTATGTATGAAAGCTTACCTTTATCAGAAACGTTATGTTGTAAATTTAATATCAAGTAATCAATCAGTGTTGGAATAGATTCTTTAACTGTTATAGACATTAAATCAATTTTATTAATGAGATGTTGTCTAAAGGTCTGAACTTCTAACCAACAAGTTTCTCTCAGATCAAATTCTTGTTTTAAGAAGTCTAGATTTTTAACTTTATTGTCAGATAGCAACTGATACCAGTACTTTAGATCATTATCTGTAGCTAAATGAGTTCTTTCAGAAGTGGATGACAAAAGCATACCTCATGTATACATTATAGGGAATATAATAAAATTCCATTCCTTATATCTAGGATGCATGAATATAAAATTACGATAACTAATAATAATGTTTAATGGATACCTAACTATATATTTTGGTGTAATAGGTGAAGTACAAAATTCTTTTAGTAACCATAGCATAGAGTTATTTACAATCATATTTTTATGTGTTAAGGAGATTTTCATGAAGTGAATACTAATTAGTTCCCAGTAATCTTTCCATTTTGCAACATATGACTGATCTATTAACAAAGTAATAACTTTTATAATGGAAGAGATAGTATATGTTAAAGTCTGGAAAAGAAATACCCCCTTGAGACCAGCTATTAGTATGTTTCCTTAATGCAATCCTAGGTCTATTAGGTGCCCATAGAAAATTTAACATTAGTGTATTCAATTTCTTGATAATTATTTTTGTAGGTGGGAGTATTATTGATTGTATTAAGTATAATATCTTGGGGAATATTATCATTTTAATAATTGTAAGTCTCTCTTCCATAGTAAAAAACATATTATTCCAGGTATTGAAAAGATTTTGTATATTAAGAAGACAGGTATTATAATTATTATGTATAATAGATTTAATATCTTTAGTTAATATTATACCTAGATAAGTTATCTGACCTGAATTGGGTACATATTTACTAAAATCACTAATGAGAACATTTTTTCGTGTATATATAGGTAGTATTTTAGTTTTTTCTTCATTGAATATTAAACCAGAAATACTTTTAAAATTCGTCATTTTATCAAATAGAGACTGCATAGAAGAATTAGATCCTGCTGATGTAATTAGAACATCATCTGCAAAAAGTTGAATTTTAGATGTTGTATTTTCATCTATTTCAAATCCCTCTATATCAGTACTATTTCTAATCAGATTAGCCCAAGGCTCCATTATTAAAGTGAATAATAATGGAGAGAGTGGACACCCTTGTTTTGTACCTTTAAAAATGGGTATTTTTTGTGAGACATATGTTCCTATCTTAATGTAAGCCAATGCTCCTTTGTATAGATGCTCAATTAGATTTACAAATGCATCTGAGAAGTTTGTGCACTTCAGTAGAGTAAACAAATAGTCCCAACTTACTGAATCAAATGCTGAACTTATGTCAAGACTAATAAGTGTTAAATCTTTCTTTCTCCTATTTGCAAAATCAATTAATGTTAGAGTCCTCCTAATATTATCAAAAGTGTTTCTATTTACAATGAAGCCTGTCTGATCTATATCTATAATGCCTGGGATGATTGTCTTCAATCTATCAGCAAAAATACTCATAAACATTTTATAATCAACATTAAGTAATGAAATGGGTCGATATGAAGTACATCTAGTTGGGTCTTTACTGGGTTTTAAAATTGGCGAAATAAATGTGTATTGCCAAGATGGGGGGGGTTATTAGCTCATTTTGGGCCAAAATAAAAACCTTATGTATTAATGTGTATGTACTTTTAGAAAGAATTTTATATATCTCTGGTATAATACCATCATTACCTGGTGCTTTGTTTGATTTAAGCTTGTTTATTTGTGTAACAACCTCTGTATATGAAATACTTTTATCCAATAGTTTAATCTGTTGTTTATTAAGTTTTTTATTCATGTTCGTAGTTATAAATTCCTTTATTTTATCTTTAGGTTCCATGTTAATGTTATTATGATTAATTTTGTGAAAGTGATTTCTAAATTCATCTAATATTTCTGGTAGACTAGAAACATTCTTCTTTTTCCTTAGAGAGAAAATTTCTTTGATATGATTGTTTTGTTTTTAAGTCTATGTAAGTATTTGGGGCTTATTGAGTAAGAGAAAAACTTGTATTTCTCTAAAGTTATTTTAACTTTATGGGTTAAAATTTCTTTGTATTTCTCATTTAGTTTGTTTATTTCTTCAATTACTTTCTTGTCCATAATATTTTCTTTATTATTATGTTTATAAGAGTCTAATTTACTTTGAATATCTAACATTTCCTTATCCCAAGATTTCCTTTTATTATTATACCATCTGATACTTTGTCCATATAGATATGATTTCAAAGCATCCCAAACATAAACAATGGAAACTTCAGGAGTATTATTTATGTCTAAAAAATGTTGTACTTCTGAAAGTATATATTCTTTATAGTCTTTTAGTTGAGTTAAGTATGCTGGTATCCTTTTGATCTGAACATTGTAAGTATTTTTTATCATGAACTCAAAAACAATTGAATTATGATCAGATATAGGACATAAAATGATTTTAGAGTTAATTAATTCTGTTACCATCTGGTTAGAAATAAAGACTCTATCTATTTTTGAATAAGTTTTATATCTGTTAGAAAAAAAGGTGTATGGTAATGATTTTGAGTCTATCTGATTATTAATATCATTTAAATGATAAGAATTAACAAAATCCTTTAAATGTTTTGCATTAGATGTAATTTTACTTTTTCCTATAGTAGTAGTATCATTTTCATGTAGGATACAATTAAAGTCACCTGCCAAAATAATATCTTCTATAGAAAATGATATGATCTTATCAAGATGGTATTTCACTGTATTAATACCAATTCCTGGTATCCAATATGCATTGATTAATGTATAAGTCTTTCCATTAATTTGTATTGTAATCATACAAAACATTCCTTTATCATCTTGATAAGACTTAATAGTTTTAGGAATGGGCATATTTTTATTCCATAAAATAGCCACTCCTCTTTTTTTCTGAGTGTGCTCTGAACTAACCAATACTGTATATTTATTTGTGGCTAATTTATCAATATCTTTTTTCAGGAGATGTGTTTCTTGAAGGAATACTAAATTGGCCTTATGTAAATTAATGTATCTTATTAAGCTTGCCCTTTTACACGGGTTATTCAGTCCATTAATGTTTAAAGAAATTCCTTTTAGAGAAGTCATTTGGCAGTTTAAAACATATAAAACTTATAATCAAAATAACAATTAACAAAATAAATAATGTTATACCTCCTCCTTTAGGTGTACCTTTAAATATAACTGTATTTATTGAATCTCTTATGGGATTTTGTATAAAATTAAATTTTGTTTGTAGTGACAATGAGCTTACAAAATGTATTGTGGATGTCAGAACTATATACACATAACAGTGAACAAAAGAAGATAATGTAAGGATTAAACCTTGCACCCAGCCTGGAGTTAAAAACTCCAACTTAGAGTAGCACATACTACTCAAGTTAACCCTCTACCCTAAGCAGCAGTACCTCAGCTGCCACCTTATCAATTTAATACTAGTTATTATTAACTTAAATTAACAACTTTCAATTAGATTATCTGGTAAGACAAAGCTACACGTTTGATAAATCAGCATCATATAAACAAATAGAAACTTTTAAAAACAATTCATACTACTATGTACATCTATTTAATATAATACATTTATAATCAAATAGCATTCAAATAAACTTGATATTAGGAACCAAGAAGAGAGAGAGAGAGATAAAAGAAGTGAGAGAGAGAGGAAAAAAAAAAAAAGAGGGCATATCTACATATTAATTTATTCAAAGTTTGTAAAAAATAAGTTCTGATATTCATTTAAAATCAATAACTTAGGCTATTATGGTTCAGACATTACGTATGTTAAGATGTACCTATTTTCTGTCATAGAAATGCAGTTGACAGCTTCCAAAAGACTTTAAATTACTTGCATCAAAGCTTTTTTTCTCATACTTATTATTGCCAGTAAAATAAAATATTATATTTTATAGAAATGGTTATAAATCTTACTGCATAGCTATGTAAATTCTCAGATATACTTGCATTATTGTGTAAAAAGCCATCTGTATTTTATATATCTGAACTGCTGCTTTAAAATATGTCACATGACAACTTCTTCTAAGATAGAGTCATAAAGATATTTATACTTGTCAGTCAGATAAATCAAATGAATTATAGCAATGTATATGTTTAAATCATAGGTTTTTACATACATTAATATGTTGCAGTCATGTAAACTTTCAAAAACACATGCATAAATGTTTCACTTTCTATGCCTTCTAAAATATCACATTTGCTTACTATGGGATACTGAATCATTTAAAATCATTATAACTTTCATATTTTATAAATTATAACATGAATAGATAAGTAGTTATAAAAAATAACTCACATTTAAATGTTATAGAGTTCATTTTCCATCGCAGAGTCGCATTTGCAGCAGTTCTACTTCCTGGTAGAGTGTTCTTCTTGAATCTGCGATGTGTCAGTGTGAATTCAGGGGTCAAAGTTCAAATTGACTGTATTCAGCTTCTATGTGTGAATTCTGAGTGTTGAAGCTTTTAAAACAACTCGAGGACACTATTCACGAGGTAACCCACATCTTAAATTGTCTCCTTTAACATTCTGGTGGGAATTTTGATAAAAACAAGTGACTGACATTCATTTAGCAATATAAATGAAGCTAAACAGAGCAAAACCTTCGCAAAGTATTTTACAAGTTATTACAGCCTCTATGAAAGTGAAACTAAGCCCACAGTTATTAATATGTAATAGAACTAATTATTTATGCCCCTATTCAATTTTTATACAAATCTTATTATCTACTGTATCAGTATGATCAAAGGCATGTGAATGTACTAATATGAAAGGAAATAAAGAGAGAGAGCATATAAAAAAAAGAGTAGAAAATAAAAAGAGAGTAAGAAAAAAGATAAAAAAATGAAAAAGGAAGCTATAAAAAGTATCTACAGTGGAATATTACTTGCTGTTTATATTAATAAGGATGGGTATGAAACATACTATTTACTACTAATTAGTTCTAATTATTATTAATTAAAGCATGACAGATTATTTGAAAACAAGTATAAGCAATAGAATCAAGGAAGTATAATTAGCAATAGCATTTAAACAGCATATATACTTTTTTACAAGGAATAAATAAATTATTATTCCATCTATCATATTTTCATTACACTTCTCTCCCTGCCCTCCCCCACCCCTTACTCAATGCATAATCTAAAAAGAATGTCATTATTTAAAATAAAAGAAAAGAAGAAAAAAAATGTATCAAGTTACTAACCTTGGTTCTCTTTGTCAGAAAGAGAAACATATTGAATGATAGCTTGTTATTAGTTCCTCAGATATTTTGACTGATTATGAAACAAAACAGTTCTTTGTACACAGAAAATAACTTTGATTAAATATTTTTCAGAATATTTGTGGCTTTCTGAAAATGCAGTAACTGTATTTAAAAAGATTAATAGTGAAGAAAAAAGAGAGAGAAAAAAAAAGAAAAAACATAGAACAAGTCATTTGTTTTTTAGTCTCTTTTTCTTCTCTATAGTCTTCCATGAAGCTTCTGTTGCCAACCTCTTTAATGAAGGACTAGCCCATTCCATTTCCTCTATTTTATCCAAAATCTTATTTTTTTTTGATAAACAGCAATGCAGAGTCTAAGTCTTCAAAAATTTTAGGACCATCAGGAAGGAAGATTTTTAGCTTGGCAGGAAACAGAAGGTAGGTTTTAAACTGTGCTTTCTTAAGCTCCCTTATTAACGGCAAGAAAACCTTTCTTTTAGTTATTACCAAGGAAGAATAGTCATTGTCAAAACGCACAGTTGCCTCATTAATTTTAACAGGTGCTTTAGCCCAAGCAGATTTAAGTACCATCTCTTTATCAAAAGATGAAAGAAATCTAACTATAACTGATCTAGGATACTTTTTGTTAGAGTTAGTATTAGCTATAGATCTATGGGCTCTTTCAATACCAAAAGAAAATGCTTCTGGCAAGTCTAAAGTTTTAGGGAGCCATGTATTTAAAAAAGAAGTAATATTGTTACCTTCAATATTTTCTGGCAGTCCAAAAATCCTAATGTTATTGCGCCTAGATCTATTTTCCAGGTCATCAAGCTTTGTTTGTAGATGTGTATTTTGTTTCAGCAAAAACTCAATGTCGATTTCCTCTTCTTGGATTCTATTTTCCATGTCATTTACAGTCTGTTCTATGCCTGTAATCTGAGTCTTCTGTTGTTGCAAGTCTATATGTAACAAGTCTATTTGTTTTGTAGTTTTTTCTATGAAGGTATCTATTTTAATATCCAGTTTATCCATCTTGGCAGTAAGTTGCTGGATTGTAGATATCAGAGACTGAAGTTCTTCCTTGATGCTGGAATCTTGAGAATTTGTCTTACCGGAACTCATTTCAAACAGAAAAGCTGACAGAGAAATTTCCAAGGTGATTTCTGACAGGAATATTATTAAAATTTTCTTTCTTTTTTAGATATTATTGAAGAAATAGATATACCAAACGTATTTAGAAAGAAAATTACTTCATAAATTAATTTTTAAAGTAATTATTTCCTGTCAGTGCAGTGAAATTTGTGGAGCTGAAGAAATCTGCTGCTATCCTGTGTTCATCCTTGGCCACGCCTCCTACCTTTCAGAATCTTGAGTTTTCAGAAAGTTGAAATTCATATGATTAAGACCATATGATCGACAACAACATAAATCTACCTTTTTTTCAAAGATTTGCAGGGTGGCAAGCCCTCCTGCACCCCTTGCATATTATATATGCCAAAGCCAAGATCACACTACAATGGGGAAAAGGGTAAATTCCACAGTCCTCACTTTACTGCAATCTCCATTCAAAAGCTTTGAGTTTTCAGAAAGTTAATCATACGGTCTCACCCATATGAATTTCAACTTTCTGAAAACTCAAGTTTCTGGCTTCTGAAGGGGACATGCTCGCGCACACACACACACACACACACTCACCCACACACACACATACATATACATATATATATATGTATATATATATATATATATATATATATATATATATATATATAATTATATATATAATATATATATATATTATATATATATATATATACACACACACACACACACACACACACACACACACACACACACACAGACACAGACACACGCGAGCACACACACACACACGCATACACACACTAATTTGTTTGTGTGTGTGTGTGTGTGTGTGTGTGTGTGTGTGTGTGTGTGTGTGTGTGTTTGTGTGTGTATGTGTTGTGTGTGTATTATATGGTTAGCTGAATTCTGCTCATATTCACTCAACACTTAATGAACAATTTGCTAAAACTAAAATAAAACAGTCCTCTCCCAACTTTGCCCATAAGCTTAAACTTAGCAGACTAGCAAAATTATATAAAGTAAAACAAATCAAGTGAAACAGTAATTCAAAACAAACTGTCCAGTGGTTTGAAAACTTTAGTGTAGAGTGTTACTAACAAGCAAGCATTCATATTTTCATTGTTTCTGATGTTCTTTACAGCAGTCATAGTACTCTGCCCTCACTCTTCCACAAGAGAAAAGAGAATGTAAAAAAAAAGAATGTAACTATTATCTTCTTTATCAAAAAGATTATACGCCACAGATAGTAAATAAAATCAAAAATTTAAAAGAGTTGTTATACACATCATAATGCTTTATATTTTTTGCACCAATGGAGCCTTACTCTTTACTTTTTATAACGTTTATGTGAATCATAATGCACATCTGTAAATGGGTGTGAACATCTGTTATATTAGTCAAATTTTATATTAGTCAAAAGAAATGGATGGTCATTGCTACTGCATATACTGGCTGGCAAGTGGTAGTCCCCTTCTTAACAAATGCTGCAGATGCTTTCACAGAGAGGTAATTACTTGAGTCCCTCAAGGATCTATGTCAGGACCTCTTCTATTCAGCTCTGATCTCCAAATTATATAAGGGGCTCTCTAGATAACCTAAATTGAGGATGATTATAAACTGTGTGTCATACTAAGGTCTCTATCTGATATGCAAAGCATGTAACTTGAACTTACATATGTTAATAGCTGGTATTCAGAAAACAGGCTAAAACTAAATGCTAAAAAAATACATTACTGTCACATATGGAAAGCAATCCCTCAGTAGAAAACACCAATTCCCAAAATGACTGTATTGTGAAAGACCTTGCAACATGTTAGATAATTCCATCTCATTTCATCATTATGTCAGAATAGTGGTTAGCACATTCAATCTATCTGGCAAAGTTGAGTATAAATGGTATCTCCTCAAGATTCAAATAATAATATTCTGTACTGATCAAACCCATCACAGAATGCAATGCCCCCTTTGGGAAATATATTAGTAGACATATCAAGCAGTTGGAGAGACCTCAATGGTTTTTAACAACAGAGCAGATCTTAGGCCTATAAGAACTGAGCTACCAGGGAGGCTACATGCTATGTCCCTGTATTCAGTGTTCAGTAGGCTGTATAAGGGTGATGAGTACCTTGATTTTCAAGCTATCAGGGATCTGGCAGTCAAAGACCTCTTATATGTCCACAAATCCAACCATCTAGAAAACAACAGCAAGACCAGAGATCTGAACCAGTTTTGGCAAATAAACAAATGGTGGACAGATTCCTCATGTAGTGACTATCCCTTCTCTGGAATAAGCTTCCACTCCAGATCAAGCAATGTGAAACTGTATCTTTAAAAGGAGTTAGAAAATTGGATGGGTGTTCACAATTTCACCCACAACTTGACTGGCCTAATGCTCTTTGAAAAAGGAGTTAGAGTCTACTATTGGTAAGGAGTAAATGGCCACATCACTTATTTGTCTTGTATTTTCTATGATTCTACAACTGTAACTCAAATGACCCAAATAGATGTTCATGGCCTGGAGGAGCCTGGGGGTAGTATGCCATTGTGGTGGTGGGTAGAAATCTATGCAGTGTTGTTTGATCTCACCGAAGACTGCGGAGAGATATATAATGAGTCAGCCAGAGGATACATGCGGAACACCTAGCAAGCTGCTTCATCAGTAACCTTCTAAGAAGACACTGCATTCTGAGGATGGTGTGCATGGAAGCATGCACATCTACCAGACGGAAGGTCATTGTAGGGCCCTCACATGTGAGCATGCATGTCAGCGGTCAAGGGGAGGATTGTTAGGGTTTGCAAGAAAAATCACTGATGACTACCTAAATGACACTTCTTTTTTGCTGGCTGATATCCTGGGGAAAGGGAATGAGTGGCCAATTGGTCAGTGATGGGGAGGGATGATGGTTGGCAGGCAGCAGCGGAGAAACAAACAATAAAAAAGAGAAACAAAAATTGAAGCTGAAAGTATTTATTTATTTTTTTTTTTTGAAAATGTAAAATAATGTTATCTGCAAAGTAAAATTCTAGGAAATTCATGCAAATCTGTAGTTTGATAAACAACAAATGAAACTGACTTGATGTAATACTTGCCTGATACCATACACTGTGACAAAGAAACATAGTAAGTAAGTGGAATAATGGAATATCTGAGGAAAAATGTTGCTGGGAGAAAATTAGATTTTTTTATCCACGTGTACAGAAGGTTTGCAGTCATCATTCGCTAATAAGTGCACTTCTGCAGAACTCCATTTAATATCAGGAACAAGAAAAGGATAACTCTGAATAAGGAAGAAATATGGTACACAAGTCTGCATCAGAAATCACAAATAAGGTATTCTAAAAGTAGTTTATATGTGTATAATGCTGGAGAAAGAAGTAGCAAGGCAAGGACGTTTATTTTAATACTACAAGG
Organism: Protopterus annectens; assembly: GCF_019279795.1. NCBI lineage: Eukaryota > Metazoa > Chordata > Ceratodontiformes > Protopteridae > Protopterus > Protopterus annectens. Next base: position 564,799,723 of record NC_056745.1, read on the forward strand.
AAATCAAAATAGTAAAAATTATACCACTGAGGCAAGTAAAAATGAGCTAATCAAAGTTCTTATACCAAGATAAATTCTGATACTCGTGTCCAAATAACTCATTTTGGCTGTCAGACAAAAAAATGAGCAAAATCATCTCATACCTCATCCCTCCAAGGTTACACAACAACATATTTATCTGCCCTTGTCCAATTCCTGCAACTCTTCACAAATACATAAGTACATCAACTGCTGAGGCTAAATAAAATATTGTTACTTAGAAATAAGCAAATACTTTATGTTTTAAATATTGTGTTCTCATGATAATATTGATTATCAATGGTGTTGTCTTACACTAGCAGACCACATATTTGCTGGAAGACAGGCAAACATATATGGCAGATGAGGCTGCCATTTCACACACATTACTTACATCCCCAAAGGTGGGTCATACACACCTCAAAATGAACTCATTCTACAGACATTGCTACAGTAAAGAATAAAAGGAAGCCATCACCACTGGGGAAGTCAATGTGAGATAGCATGACAATAAAGAATGAGGTAGCAAACTTATAAGCACGGCCGGCCTTAGGCATAGGCGAACTAGGCGACCACCTAGGGCGCCGTACAGGCCGGCCTTGTAAAGGGCGCAATTTTGGCTTATTTATTTTTTTATTTTAATTAGTTTAATTAGTGCATTCTTTCTTCCCAGTGCCTGCAACAGGTGGCGGGAAGAAAGACTGCACTAACTTAATTAATTAAAAAAAAAAAAAAAAAATACAAGGGCATCGGAACCATGGGGGGTGAGTGCCCTCCCACTTTTACAGCTGCAGCAAGTCGAATGCGCTATTAGTGTCTTCTCCTTTAATTAGAATCATACGTGCTTACGCCAGCTTAGAAGTAAATCCAATTTTCAGTCGCACGCAATTTTAAGCTAGCAGTTCCGTGAAGTGGGGGGCTAAGTCCATGTGGCAGCTTGGTTTAGAAAGAAGGTGAGTAAGTGTATGCGTGTGTAATTCAAACTGTTTGTTTCTGTATGCGAGCGAAAGAGAGATTTTGTGTGTGCGTGCTCACATGTGAAATAGACTGCACTTCTTTGTAGTTTCCCATTTTTACATTTTTATTTATTGTATAACAAAGTCCACCGGAACCAGTGGTTGCTTTTCAGAGACGTTCCATCTACATTGGATATAAGTTAGACAGAAAAAAATAATAACATGCACAGATGCTTTGAAAGCAGCAAAAACAAAGTTTATGGGCAGGGTAGTGCTGCAGTGGTTAATGCTGTTGCCTCACAGCAAGAGGTTCTCCAGTTCGATTTTTGGCTGAGGTGCCTTCTGTGCCGAACCTGCATGTCTTCCCTTCAATCATGTGCATTTCTTCCAGGTACTCTGGTTTCCTCTCGTATTCCAAAGACATGCATCTGGAGTGTGGGCCTCCACTGAAATTAGGTTCTGTTCTGTCCTAGTTGGACTTTCCCAGTCAGCAAATGTTAAATAGGTTAATAAAATAAATAGAATCAGAAGAACGACGTGCAAAACTACTGTGGATAAAAGAAAAGCATAACTTATTCAGTCTTAATGCAAAACTAAGGAACGGAAGAAAATACAGGAAAAAACCTCAAATCATCGAGCTTGAAATTATGAGTCAGTCACTAAAGTCACAAAAATACCTGAACGTTTTGTTTAATTGCTACCAGTTCTTTTATTCTGGACCTCCATGGAAATAATGACATTAACAATGCTAAGTCTGGGACACACGTTCACCAGATTATGATTTAAAGAGTTATAATTGGACATCTTGTCTCCTTTTTCATAAGTGGTGAAAATCCTCCTTACATATTTTGATATCTACAATGAATTTTTCGCATAATCAATTTTGTATTAGATCCCATGTTGTAGGTGTTGAGTTTCTGTTCAATAGTTCTGTGTATTTTTGGACGAGTTCTGCAAAACCGCTAGTTTGTTGCAACTGAATAGACTGACACATCAGTTTTAATCTCTTTATTATTCTGAAGGTTTAAACCAAATTACTGTACAATGTAGGTATATACTAGCTTCTGATTATACCTTTTGAAGCTTTTTATTGCTTGATATATTCACTGAGCCAGATATGCAGAGTACTTTAGAATGTCACATATTATACTCTGTGTAAAAGTTATTTGATCGTGTGATATCCAAGCTCTAATTCTGACATTTTTCCAAAAGATGTAAGACATTAGTTCAAATATTCATGACAGATAATGCTATCCTATATCATCTAAAGAGTTCAGCAACATTCCCTAGGGTCTACATTCTTATTTCTTTTTTTATATGTTGTTGTTGTTGTGTCTTTCGGCTTTTCCCGATTAGGGATCGCCACAGCGGAACTCCGGTCCGCTAATGATTGGTAGTTGATTTTTACGTGCCGAGTTGCCAGCCCTGATGCACAACCTTCAACAAAGGTACGCCCATTCACGCATGTCTCCACGCAGAATCATAGTTATTTTTATTTTATCTTATCCAGCCTTGAGGACATGGCTTGCAAAATATTTGAGTCAGGACAAATATTTTTAGGCAGCAAATAAGCAAGCACATAGAACTAGTGTGTGTTATTTTTTTTCAAACTAATGACAATAATAACTATTTCTCAGTAGAATTAGGACATAGTCCCCAAGATTCACATATGCTCCATGCAAGAAGAAGCTCTTCTTGCACGGAGCGTTCCGTGTCCGTGTAGAGCAGCAGCGCGTGCTGCTGTAGTGCTACATGGACACGGAGCTGTGTGTGAGTGCAGTGGGTGTGTGTCTGAGAGCAGTGCTCTCACAATATACATGCCCCCTGCCCACGGAAGTCTGCAACAGCAAGAGTGTTTTATCCGTGGATACTACATTAGTGTCCGTGGATAAAAAAGAAAGAAAGGTTTGCACAAGCACATACACACCCAAGTCCTCTAGTATGCAAGCAAATATGTAAACACTCTCCCTATTTGTGGGTTATCTAACAGTGTAGTACCTCGCAGGATGCGCAGTAGCAAACCCTGCCCCTAAACGCCCACAACTTACCAAGCTACGTTAATTGTAATTAGCTGTCATGTAGCTTACACCAGATTAACAAAATAAAGCAGTGAAAAGCATTTTATTGGCATTGGAATGTATAAAACCCTTTGATTGCGATCAGTTATTATCGGTTATTCAGGTTTTACATGGTTATTTAACCGATCGCAATCAAAGGCTTTTTACTACTTTCTTTTTGTGTTTTATACATTCTGATGCCAATAAAAAGCATTCTCATGCCTTTTGCCCCACTTTGGGCATTTGAAAAGGTGGCAACTCTACATATGATTAGCGGTTATTGTTATTCACAAAGTGTAACATTTGGCAGGTTACTTATTCAGGCATAACGAGAACACTCAGTGTCACTCAAATGTGCGCTGACCTGCCAATTAATATGGACACGCCCTAACCTGCGCAGTACCGCCCACGAGGTACTACACTGTAAGATAACCTATTTGTGCCTCCATCATCAAATGTTACCCCAGATTGTGTGCCGGGCAAAGCCAATGCAAAGCCTTTGTCAGTCCCCTAAGGTTCACACAGCCCCCCCCCCCACACACACACAAACAGATAATGGTGCAGAAAGAATGTCCATACCCCTAGCAAAATAATTAAAACATACATGTTAAATTTATTTTATATTAGTCCCCCTCTGCAATAAAATATAAAGTGTAGGAACAAACTAAGTAAGTCTTGTAGGTTTTGAAACCAGGACCCCATACACCAAAGTCTAATTACTTAACCACTAAGCCATCACAGATGTAGTACAGCATGATGTTTTCCTAACATATGCACTCTGGTTACTTAACATTAATGGAAAAGAAATACCAATCTTCAGTTTAGAACGCAGGACCCCATACACCATAGCTATGGCACATAACCTTTAAGCTATATGAAACATTCAATATAAAGATGTTTTCCCTAACATATCAGGCAGTCTGGTTATTAAACATTAATGGAAAAAAAGTCAGTCTTAAGTGCTTAGCCCAGGAGCCCATACACCATAGTCAAAGCACTTAACCACTAAGCTATGTGAGGCATAAACTGTTATGATGTTTTCCTAACATATCACATATCATGCAGTCTGGTTATTAAACATTAATGGAAATAAAACCATCTGTCCCAAGTGTTTAACACAGGAGCCACGGCCAGCCTTAGGCATAGGCAAACTAGGCGACCGTGGCAGAGGTATGTATATGAGTATATTAAAATGTACATTCCTGGATGGTTCTGTTCTTTTAATTGATTAGATTCAAAACCCATCGCCATGTAAACATAGCCACTGCCCATTTCATTTTCAACATTCATAAGATGGCGATCAGCTCAGAACTTATTCCAATCAGACAAAATAAAATCCCACACAAAGAGGTGATAATTCAAATTAGACTTGATAGGTCAGGGAGAAGCAACAGAAAATAGTTTGCCAAAAAAAAAAAAAAAAAAGGCAATGGATAAAAGTCACAAATATACAGACTCATAAAGTCATGTTGGGCTCCCACTCTTTCACATCTCCTAGCGAGTGGCTAAAAGTCAGCAGGTCAGACAAACATGTGCTTCTACATGATAACTAGCTAAGTAGCTGAGTTACTAGTCTGAAAGATATCAAAGGCTCATTTTATCATCATTGTAATGAAAGAAGTTCTGTGTTGCATTTTTATTACTTTTAGTTTTACAGCAAGTAAAGAGGTTTGAGATTTTTTTTTTGTGTGTGTTGTATGATGTGGTTTGTCAAATATGTAACCCAAATAGTCAGACTGCAGGAAAAAAAAAACAGATCTTCAGGATCTGTTCTGGTATAAGCAGGTATGTGCAATTCACGTGGTTTGTGAATGTATGCATGTGTGCATAATTGGTCAGACTATATGCACGAGTGAATGAGAGAGAGTGAGAGAAACAGATTGGTGTGTTCCTTAACTTTCCACGTTTTGCCTCTGTTTCTCATAAAATGTGAGGCTTTCTGACAAATCTTTGTAGGCTGCAGTTGCTAAATGACAGACAATTGCTGTCCTTCAGAAAATGCACATTAATGTTAAATCTATTATTACAACCTTTTCAGCGTTTAAGAGGATTAGTTAAAATTTTCATAATAATGGATTTTTGTCCACTTATTCTTGAGCTAGAAGATTGTGTGTGTGTGTGTGTGTGTGTGTGTGTGTGTGTGTGTGTGTGTGTGTGTGTGTGTGTTGCACAGGGGAGACTGTATATGTATGCATGTATGTGTGTAAGAGACAAGGAAGAGATTGGTGAGTGGCTTGATTCTCAACTGTCCAAGCTCACAAAATATACATGATCTTATCTCGGGTTTTTGGTTTATGCCTTGTATAACTTTTGATGTGGGTTTTCCTGCTGTTTCAATGAAAGTGAGTTTTGCCATTTCAATGAATGAGTTTCAAGGGCAGACAAGTTTACTGCTCATGCTAAGTCTGTTTTCATTGTGAGACTGTATTGTTTGTTTAGCAAATGGCTATCTGTGCTATTTCAATATATGTACTCATTGTAGAAACCAATAATAGAATATATGCGTAGTAACTGGTGAGATAATCAAGTAATGGAATACTGGAATGGCTGAGGAGGGGGCTGCTGCTGGTGTTTGCTGCAGGAGGGGCTGTTCTGGGGTGGCGGTCTATTACCCTTCCTAGAACCCTATTTGACCATGATCTGGCTCTGGTATTTCAAGTAGAAAATACATATGCAAAGGTAGCTGCAGTTTAACTACATTGCAAGGTATCTTTTTCTTCCTATGCATTTAAATTAAGGAAATGATGGGAGTGGCTTTCTTGGGGAATGACCCAGTGGGTGTGGCTCAAACAGGGGTGTTTTATGAGTGTGGTGAGGGAGGAGCTTAAGGGGCGCCGGAGCACTACTTCGCCTAGAGCGCTATTTTGGCTAAGGCCGGCCCTGCTTATAAGTGCTTGCATCATTGAAAGATGTAGCCAGAGTGTTTATACACATTAATATATGAACAATGGCATTCATTTGAAGCTTTATATATAAACTGCAGAGACATAAGGAAACGCTACATGTCAGTCTTCTGCTGATGGTCTCTAACTCCAGCTTATCTTTTATTATGTAAACAAAGTGTGTGAGAAATCCAAGTGCTCTCATCATGGATTAGTATGCTACATTTATCTAACTAGCCTAATGCAGACAAATATACAGCAGTCAGTTTACATTTTGCCAGTAGGTCTTTTAAGTGTCTCACTGTGTAGCTTATATGCTATTAATCATCTAAGGAAGCTGCAGCTAGTAGCACATACATTCCTGTTCACTAACCACAAACAATGAAGGACTAACTTCAAACCACACATGTACGCATGAACACTTACTCAAATAAACAAATACTCAACTAACCTGCACAAGTAAGCCAAAAGGTTGGAAAATTCTACCCACACATGGAAATAGCTGCCCCTCCCAAACCACAGTTAGATTAGGAAACTTAGAAATTATACAAATAAATTCCAATACTGCACAACATTACATCACTTAAGGAAAAATGCAACAAAAGTGCAGTAAACATGTATTTCATACTTCTTCCTCACTCTGCATGCAAAATACAATATCTGAAGATTAGTAATTTGTCACAGTTCAAGGAAAAATCTCTCAGAAGTAATAAAAGTTGTACATACCTGTAATATGCAGCAGCTGCCTGGTGCAATTACATTATACTGTGATGCTACAGCAGTCTTCTAACATGATGATTATCTGTTTTTGAAACAACCCCTCAAAGATCTACCAAGTACCCATGCAACAAAACACAGTCATTATCCCTACAACATTCCTCAAAAGTGTCTAAATTCATGATTCTTCCTTTCATAAAATTTAACCAGTTTAGTTCTAAATATAGGACAAAAAGAATTAAGCAATATAGAAATATCACTAAACTGTCTTCCAACTTTTCCTTGCGACTGTAAGTTCTCAAATGAGACCGAAATCCTATAGGAAGTTGGAATCAGGCCCCAGCAATAAAATCTTCTGTACAACTACTCATACACTCATACAGGGAAAACCACTTGATAGTAAGGAAATCTCTCACTCATACAGAGAGAATGTCTCTGCTCCCTCATCAAAATGAATGGACACATTTTCACCTCATTTCACACCTTTTGTGGAATTCTCTTTGCTATGGAAATGTTTTTGAGTAACTATTGTACTTTGACTTGTAGCCAACAATGATGAAACCAAGTCTGTAGTAAAACACTTCTTAATTATTAAGGCTTTCTATACCACATATTATACCGTTTTGTAAGAATATTGCCATTATTTGTATAGCTTTTACATATCATGTAAGTAGAAAAACAGTGTCACCAAATACATATGCAAGTACTCTAATAGCTTAAATATGTCTCACAAATATCAGCCACAAAGATAGGTTTAAATATATTTAATAATAATAAATAAAAGAAGAAGAGAATACTCAATCAACAGAGTAACTGCAGAGTTCAGAATCAAAGGAAATATTTTAAAACAACATTGCAGGACAGTCTCAAATGAATACAGAAAACATCTAAACTAATCTTTACTATATACCTATCTATCTCTAAAAGAAATACTATACTTAAATCTTACTTACAAAGCAACATGCAGGCAGAAGTGCTGAATCTATGTTTCTAGGTACAAGACAAGATACAAAATGCCCAGTCTTTCTCTGACAGAGTTCTTAAATTACTATCAAACATTACTGCTGGGTTAACTTGGATGACATCACTCTGTCACCTGCCTTCAGTTCCCAGGCTAACAGATACCAACAGAATTTTATCATCTCTGTGCGAGAAGTACATATCTCTCGTATGTGGAGCTGCTATGAAGCAATAAAACACTTTACATTTTAAACCTAGTAATGAAAATTACTTTCAAGACAATAGAAAAACATCTAGCTCTAAACATTGTTTCTGCTTGCTGCATTGAAACAGAGATAACACAATTATAAAACATTTTGATTTCAACTTATTTTCTTGAAGTTTTGCAAGTAAACTCTGTATGTTCCAGGTTCTGCTATTAAAGTATACACTTGCACAGGTATATAGTTTATATGCATTTCTGTTCTTTTCCAGTAGGGTACACTGTGGTTACATTCTTGAAGCTCAGTAAATAACATGCAGTTCTGTATAAATCATAGCAATATTCACAAATGACATAGAATTATTTACAAAATTCCAGCTAGCTGGGCTGGCAGCATTACACCCATATGAGACAGCTCGCATAATTATAATTAGCAGTAGATTCAGCAGGAATCATGAATGTGAGTTATGTGTACTTGTCAGCAGTTAGGGATACTGTGGTGTAATTTAAGATAATTTTTGTATGTGTCACCCTTCCTTGTTTCCTTGCTCTTGAATTTTCCTGTATGCCTTGGCATTGTGTACTTGAACCCCTTTTAGATACCTGGTCAATTAACCCTTTCAACTGTCCAGAATATGGCAGAACATTTGTCTGCCCTGTACCTCCTATTTGTGAGAAAACACCAAACATCATAGTCAGCCTTTAATGTCAGACATTAGACTTTCAGAAAATGAAATCCATGTTGAAGTGAAAACCATCATTCAACTGTTTGAGTGTCAGAGTCATGTGTTTTGAACTGACAGTAGTTCCAGTGTTTATATACTTTATAAAGTACATGATATGAATCTTTGTGTGTTTCTCAGCATGTTTATATATACATCTAACGAACAGCCATGGCTTTGTCTGATATATCTGCTCTGATTGTTATTGTTGATTGTTATTGTTGTTTTGGTCAGTCACTGGGCATGTCAGTCATTCAGTACTTCCAGATATTAGTGTTGTAAAAAATGCACACTGAAGCAAAAGTTTTTGATCTATTAGATGTTATAGTGAATTGTATTTAAATTTAACAATGCTCGCTTGTGTTGGGCAGATTTTTTTTTCAGTTAGGTTGTGTGTTTTATAAGAATTCTTTATACTTTTGTGCAGATAGTGTGTTTTTTCTTTTTTTAATTAAGTTATAGTTGCAGTAACTGTTCTTTGAAGGACTTGGAGGTGATCTAGGGTGTGTGAGTGTGCCAAGAAGTAGAAAGAAGTTAGGGGACATATATAAAGGAATTATTTTAAGGCTGAATTTGTCTGCTAATATTTTTTCTGTATCATCAGGGGATGAATAAGTGCTGCTGCTGCTGCTATGTATTAACTGCGAGCATTGCTGAACATTACCTCTAAGGTTACTGATATAGCTGAAGAAGGCTTTGTAGTTGTCCTTACCATAGGTAGGAATTGCCACAATACTGTTGTATGGTTATCTTTGTATTTCCTTAGTTATCTTTTGAGTTCATCTCCAGGTGGTTGATTAATAAGTTTCCTTTTACAGTCTATGAATTTCTTTTTGTTGTATAGTTTATTTAAACTAGGTTTCCATCATAAGGGTTTATTCCAGAACTAGGCGTTTTATTTATGTATTAAGAGAACAATATGCCTTGACGCATGTTTTGAGTTGTTCTTAAACATTATCAGCTAATGTAGTAGTATGAGATAGGGTCAACAAAGTGTGGAGGTCACTTCAATGTCATCAGTTAACCAGTTACAGGACTACATTTGCAAGTAGTTTGATGTATAACAATTCATCAGATAGCATTGATTGTGTTCCATTACGTCTGTCTGCAACTATTGAAACTCATGTATGCATATCAATTTTAGAGATAACGTGGTCAATATATATGATATGTTCATATGCTTAATGTTAGTCTAACTAAATATCTACACATTTTCAGGGTGGAAAGATGATATATCTGTATTTTACATCAAAACCTGAGCCAAATACATTTCTTTCCCTCTATATTACCCACTTTCATAACGCTCTTTCTTTCCTTTGAAATAAGATTTATGATAAATCATCAGATAACACAATTAGGACACCTATAGGCAGTCATGTCTACCTGTGGCATAACCACCAGCCCATTACTTTTTGTCTAACCTGTTATTCTATTGTCTTTCAAAAGACAAGCACCTCAATTTACATAGGGGTCCCAATGTCTGCAGAGGCCTTTCAGACAGAATGACTGACATGTCCTTGAATACCTCTCCTTTCTTATCAGAAACAGTGTCATTGTTATTCAACTGCTCTCACATGTTAAGCTTTTTGTAGTCATTTAGAGATACATGCTTTGTGTTACCTTCTAAATTAATGAGGTGACAACCCTACACTTTAGAGTCTGTGGTGTATTGTTCTCTTGTCATCTGATTTGCATCAAATGCCTTCACAGTGTCTGTCCTTCACTTTGGTTGTTTGACTTAGTATTAGTTTTTCCTTTTCAATTTTAATGCAAAGAGCATATCTGTTTTCATTAATTTTGTCACCTCAGCAGGGTGCTTCCTCATTGTACTTCATCACTGACTTTTAATATACACATACTTACTCCAAAGCATCTTTCTCACATGACTAGTTACTAGTGTATTTTTGATAAGTGAGTCATGGCCAGAACACTTTATGTAGTAATACTTTGTGTGTCCACCAAACTCATTAGTTTTACTTATTTATTTTTATTTAGTTTTTGTTAGTTCAGCCAAGGCGGCAGATAGAATACACTATATAGAGAACAAAGTAAAAATATAGATCAGTTGTTAAAAAGAGAAAAATGTAGTGGTCCTCTTAAATATGGTATCGATTACATTCAAAATGGTTCTGAACAAAGCATCATCAATGGAGTATTAATGGTTATTAAACATGGAAATCATATAGATTATCTTTGTTATAGCTTCTTAGATTGAAACAAAGTTTTTGACCAGTTTACAGTCAATGAGATCAAAAACATGTCATATTGTGAAATATACAAGTTATCTGCTGATTTGCTGACATACAGCATACAACTGGTAATTGTTTAATTATCTCACGTCAAAAAATGTAGGAATAAATGTCTTAAACCACCTGAAAGCCCTCCATTCAACTTCAACGATAAGACTCCATACAAAGTCACTTACAGGAGTAAAGCTTTGCAATTTCCCACCTATTGTAAGCTTAAACTGTCTCAGAAACCTAGTCATATACTTATTGATTGTTTTATTAGCTTTTCAGATATTTTAGGTCCTGGCAACCCCCCCCCCCCCCCGCTGCACTCCTCCATTAAAGCCCATGTGCATTCCAGAAAAGACATATGCACCTTTCCCCACACTCCCATAACACTTTGCGCCATTTAAAGAGCCATCCTACTTTTCTGCTTTCCCTTTTGCTCTACATCCAGGCCAAACCTCCCTAACTCTTACCCAGGTGATGTGCATGTTGCTACCTAAGGCATTAGTATCTGCTCTCATCTTGTTATCTGAATTGTATTTGCTTTATCTTGCTACCCACTGCCATGCAGCTGTTTAGACACTAATTGCTTCTTTAATGCATTTTATATAATGTTTGCTTAATACTCTTAAAAGGGCTAAACTTCAAGAGTATCAGAATTGTGTTGAAGCTATACATGTGTCTTACATCTTTGCTTGTACCACACTCATGCTCCTATCCATTTCCTGGTGGTGTTTGTATGCAGCTCTAAGACTACGAGCTTATAGCATAGATACAACTACCTTATTATAGCAGTTTCATTGTCTGCCAACAGAGTGTGTGCTATCCTTGCCTGTTACTCCAACTCATTTTACTTTAGCATTCCTATATTTTGAGCTCTGTTTCCAGCTGTAGTTAACATGTTTGTACATGCCTTGTACCCTCACCTCATCCTAGGCTTTTCTGAAGCCACCTGAACTTTAGCATTGTTTTTTTTTCTACTAACTATAATATTGCTTCTTTTTCTAACACCCAGTCATATTTAAAGAAACTCATCTATTTTTATTCATAGTTGTTTATGGAATTAAAAGTAAAACCATATACTGTCTTGTAATGTCAGGTTGTAGTTAAGCTGGTCACCTGAGTTTTGAAAACCATTTTCAGTTTAAAACTGAAGTCACATGCTCTCCTGAAATGTTTGCTCATAGATAAGCTAGACAACTGGCATTACTGAATGCTATCCACAAGTAAAGACTACAGCCACATGTTTTCTTTCTTTGAAAGGTTTGGTTGTAGTTAAAGCTATTTTGCCCAGCTATACTTTGCAGCATTATTGGGCTGCTTGCTCCATACTGTTAAACTTTGTTATCCATACCAGAGTAAAAATAGCCTTTTCCAGCTTTTAAATTGTTGGTATTAGAACCGTAGCACAGAATAACAAGCATTTCTTGCTTACCAGTGAACCTTTGTCTACTAAGTGCCTACTTTTACCTTGATTGTCCAAATATTAAGGTAGCCCACTGTATCCAAGATGTGATATGATTTATGCAATACAATGAACAACATGCATACCTTTCAACCTTTTACTCCAAGGAATCTGGAGAAAGCCCAACAAAACTGGGGGACAAAGTACCAAAAAATAGGGGCACATTTTAAATATTGCTCTTATAAGCTTAGAACATTGCTAGAATAACAGTGTTTGTTTTAACATATGTTTTCTGAAGGATTTGAAGTCTGAAACTCATATATATGTCATTATTTAGTGACTTCAATCCTCAGATTATCCAAGTGATTTGCCAAACAAAACACAAATTTTATGAGGAACAGACCAAAAATATGAGCCAAAAATCTGGACATTCTGTGAAAATATGTACAGCTGAGAGGTATGACAACATGGTATGGTTCCTTCTATGAACAAATGCTAAAACTGTTACAATTTTCATCTTAGCAGAAGAATGTCTTTATAAGGATTGTAAAGTGCTTTCTTGATATACCTGTTTACATTACCTATAAACTGAGAATTTGTTTTGCTCTGCTATTGAAACCCTCCCTCTGCTACTAACCCAAATACCCCACCTAATCCTCTCCTGATATACTCTATGAACTCCTTTCTACTAATCGACCCTACTACTTTCTGTTCCTCCTAACCACACTGCTCATAATCTTTTTTTATTGCTCCTTTTCATAGGTCAAGGACACAATATTTTTCACCTGACCACCTGCCACAATATACAACAGCCTGAAGCACAAGCCATTACATCAAGTAAAGGACCTCAGCACTCTTCTTCAGGCCTCTAAACATAGTTAATCTATGTTAAAGTTTATTCAGCTGCAGTAAAGATTAAAACTCTACTCTACCTCTTAGCTGATTTGCACATCACCTGCTCTCCCACCCAACTAACAGGAAGTTAAAAATAATTATCTCTTTACTTCCCCACATCTAACCATCTCCCCTTATCATGCTCCTCTCCCACCCACACTATCTGCCAAACTACGACTAAAATAGACTTTAGAATCGTATTATTTCACTACTTCCCCCACCCCCTTCTTGTGGTATAACACCACCTGAAAGCCCTCTATTTAGTTTCAACCATAAGACTCCATACAAAGTCATTTACAGGAACAAAACTTTGCAATTTCCCACCTATTGTAAGTTTATACTGTCTCAGAAACCCAGCAGTATACTTATTGATTATTTTCTTAGCTTTTCAGATATTAGAGTTCCTGGCTCATTCTGCTCCATTCACCCTTGCTACGCTCAAGCTCACTCTGCTACTCTACCCTACCCCCATTCCCACCCACTCCTGCTTTCCCTTGATTTATACCTACCATTTCTCCACCCCTAAACAAGTTATGCAATTACAAATACTCAAACTTCCATACATCCAATTAACACCAAAACCCCACCCATTACTACTCTAGCTCTACTTCAAAGCTTTACAATCTGCTCCCCACTGCCCATTCCACCACCCTGCCTTCTAGAACTCAAATTACACCATGCCACTAAAAATGTTCTCCCTTCCCTGTAACCTCCTCCTAACATTATAAATAAATCTCCTAATCCACATCACCTCCCTGAACTATTCCAATAAAAACACTACTACTAGAAGATCCCCTTGAATACTTCAACAATTTATTTCTAAATACTCTCAACAGCCTAGCCCCCCTCCACACCAAAATAATAAAAACTAACCATGCTCCCTGGCTAATAAATACCAAACAACATTTACAAGACAGAGATAAAGTCTGGAAGGAATGGCACAATAACAAATCTGATGCTAACCTAATCAAATATAAACAATTATGAAACAAAGCAAAAACGTTAGTGAACTTAGACAAAAAAAGCACTATTCCAACCAAATGGCAAACCACAAAAACAACCCAAAACAATTTTGGAAAAACATCCCAAACCTCCTTACCCCAAGCTCTAAACAAACCCCATTACCACACCCTGACAAAACTTCCTCAGAGATAGCCAACCTGTTTAACTTTCATTTTATAGATAGCATAAGCAAACCGTTAACAAATCCCAATTTAGCAACTACTTCAAGCCCCATCTCTGATCCCCTTCCACCCTTATAAGTTCTGCACAAACAAGAAAAACATTCACCTCCTCAACAAACTAGCACTACATCTTCTATCCCCTTTTCTCTTAAACTTGTCCCTACCTCTCTCATTCAAAAACTAAAAAACATGCTCCCTCTTCTCTGACAGCCTCCCACTGAATTCTTAAAATTTGCTGCAGAAGCCATAACATATCCTGTCAGCATCCTTATAAATCATTCCATAGCAGAGTCCAATGTCCCTAACCTCTGGAAAAAAATCTATCATCACCCCTTCACATAAAGGGGGCAACTCCAATGAGCTCTCCAATTATCAACCAATCTGCATGCTGTCTCCTCTTTCCAAACTTCTGGCAAAATGCATACATAGGAAATTGCTTCATCATCTCATCCAAAACAAACTAATTACTGCTATCCAACATGTTTTTTTACCATTCACACAGCACAACCACTGCCCTAATCTCCTTCATAGAAACTGTGTCCAAATCCCTTGACTCTGGTAATATTACTTCTGTCTTACTACTAGAGTTATCAAAGGCATTTGACACAGTGTCCTACAACAAACGTCTTCATCAGATATCCACTGTAGGCTACACCCCGCATCCATCCAGTGGTTTGCAAGCTACCTATCTAACTACCAACCACCAATAATGCATTAAATAACAAAATAAACTATCCAAATATCAAACCAACACAACTGGGGTACCACAAGGGTCCACACTTTGACCTTTATTATTCAATGTTTTCACCAACAGCCTTCACACCTCATCACTGCTTAGCTCCATTATCCAATATGCAGATGACACTACCATAATTTCTTCCTCTAATAACATACATCTCCAACAATTTACCAAACCACCTTCACATCAATAGAGACATGGCTGAGAGAAGCTCAGCTATTCGTGTGCCCCCAAGCCTTTTGGTGTTGGAGGGAAGCCTTCTAGCTTATCAGTGGGAGTGGTAAGCACTAGGTAGTCTATCTACAACAAGATCCAGATACAGATTCTTAGTTTTAGCATTTGAATTTACTTATCCGTGCTCAGCACTTGTTCAGAACTTGTTGTAAGCACTAAATAAACTACAAATTACTACAGCACTCACCCTTCCTAATTGCCTAGAGGAAAACACTTTTGGTACTTACTTTCCTCACTTGCTTAAAAACAACAGCTCTTGTACTCACTTTCTTCACTTGCCTAGAGGAAAATATTTTTTATTCAGGCATGTCCAAGGGTCAGCTCCCTGTGTTCTCTCCTGTGTATCTGATGAATCTGGGCATCTTGGGGCAATGTAGCAATTGCCTCATGTACACAGACAACCCTCTCCTCCTACTACCCAAACACTACAACCTGTGAGAAATGCACTTATCTAGCCGAACTGGAAGTAAAGCTCTCTCCAACCAAGATTGAACTTGTTAGTCAAGAGGAGAAGGTAAACACTTGCACAACACCACACTCATCACAGAGTCCCACAAAACCTACACCACCAAAATCCACACATAGAAACACAAAAACATTCATGGAGGTTCTCAATAATAATCTGCTCAAGCAACAAAGACCTCCAAAGCAGAAATGCAAGCAACCTCCCACCACCAACACAACCCAAATGACATATAGCCCACAGACTCAGTGTGCCACTCAACCACAGTCCATAAGGCAAAACAACGTACCCAACACACTAGTCATAGGTGACTCTATAGTCAGGCACACTGATGTCGCACTCACCAGGCTAAACAAGGAGAAGGTCACTGTCAGCTGCCTGTCGGGTGCCAGGATCCGCCACATAACCCACACACTCAGGTCACTCCACAACAAGTGCAAATATGACTCTGGCATTGTCCATGTTGGTGTGAATGACCTGAGACATACCTCCCTGGACTACATGGAAAGAGACATGGAAGAGCTCTCTGATCTTGTAATCCAGGCAGGTATGACCCTAGCCCTGAGTAGCATCCTGCCATCACCCAGAATGATACTGCAGTACAAGGACAAAATGATTGACTTCAACAATTGGCTAAGCTTCTGGTGTCATTCTAAGGGGATCCAGTATCTGTCTGCTTGGGATGACATGGTCGACAGACCATGATGCTTTGCCAGAGATGGCCTGCACCTGTCAACCCTGGGATTCCGGATACTGGCAAAGACTCTTGCTGCCCGTATAGTGCCTTTTTTAGGCAACGTTCAAATGACAAAGTCACCACCATAACAGGAACAGGCAAGCAAAAATTGAGGGTAATGCTTCTCAATGCTAGAAGTCTAAATCTCAAAATGCACTCACTCGAGGCACTCCTTAAAATGGAGAACATCAATGTCTGTGCAGTGACTGAGACCTGGTTCAAGGCTCCAGAGAGCACCCCTGCATTAACAGACTATAACTCATACCACACTTTTTGGCCATCTAACCTGGACCGGAACACCAAAGGTGGAGGTGTGTCCATATTCATTAAGGATATCCACACCTCCAGGCTAGTTGCTCAGCATAATGCAGCCGAGGTTATCCAAGTGCAACTAACTCTGGGCAAAACTGCAATCCAAATTGTAGCTTGCTACAGATCCCCCACCATGTCCCAGGATTTCCACTCCTCTTTTCTTGATATACTGGGAAATATTAGGGTTCAAGCAAACACCCTAATATTGGGCAATTTCAACTACCCCACCATTAACTGGAAAAACTACTCATGTACCAACACCTTTGCTCAGCGCTTTCTGGAATTCATAAATTCCAATGCTCTGGATCAACTTATCCACACCCTTACCAGGGGCAACACTATCCTAGATCTAGTCATTACCAACATGAGTGACTGGTGTTCCATACCTGAAGTTAACTCCTTTGGTCAGATCTGACCATAAGCTAATCACCCTAGATATCCACATCCCGCCCCCAAGCCCATTAAAGAAACCACGGTAAAAAATATTTCCAAAGTCAACTTCATGCTTCTTAAGACAGAAGTGATGAACTTCATGACACCCATGCAGCTGGACAATACAGTTATGACTGCTGAATCCTACACAAATGCACTCTATAAGCACTTACATGAGTGCATGGATCGTGCTATCCCAAACAGAACCAAGATGCTATCCTCCAAAAAAAAGGAAGCCAATCTGGTGGTCCTCTGCCATAAACAAACTCTACAACAGAAGGAAGAAATTGTTGCAAAAGAGAGTAAAATCCAGAAGCTGAGATCCCTTATGAGATCCTCCAAAGCTAGCTATGAAAACAAGATTGCCACTGATTCTAAAGACAACCACAAATCATTCTATAGCTATGTCAAGAATCTCAATGGCAACACCCAGATCTGCTCTGAAGTACAGCACAATGGCATGAAAATTACAGAACCAACTGATATTGCCAACATCCTGGCAGATAGGTTCAGTGCTAACTTTACCCCCCCCCCTCACCCCCTAAAGGACCCATATCTATACAGGAAGAATGCAGTGTCACTGTAATCACAACTTCACAGGTAAAAGCAGCACTCTCTAAAGCCAAAAACACAGCATCCATGGGACTGGACAACACCCCAGGCTGCATTTTACACAAACTTCAGAACAAACTGGCTCCCAACCTAAGCACCATGTTCATTCATAGCTTCATGTCAGGCATTGTGCCCACTGAATGGCGCACATCAACAATTATCCCACTCCACAAAGGGGGAGCCACCACTGATCCTGGGAACTATTGCCCTATTAGCCTGACGAGCCTGGTCTGCAAGGCCGTGGAACGTATCATCATGGAATTCATAAAAAAAGACATTGGTAACCTCCAAACACTGGACCCCACCCAGTTCAAGTTTGGGAAATGCAGATCTTGCCTCTTGAACCTGGTCAACTTCTTTGAGGCAGTCACCAAAGCCGTAGACAAGGGTAAGTTGGTTCACACAGCCTATCTTGACCTCACCAAGGCTTTTAACACCATCCCCCATTCTGGAATTATAGCTAAACTCACTAAACTAGGTATAAATCCCTATGTCACAAGATGGGTTGCCAACTGGCTCACTGACAGAACACACACTGTAAACGTTGCAGACTCCAAATCTGACTTCAAACCAGTGATAAGTGGAGTACCACAGGGTTCAGTCCTGGGACCTCTCCTGTTTGGTATCTACTTCTCTGAAGTACAGGCTAACACAGAAGGCCTCCGGCTAATGAAGTTCGCAGATGACTGCAAATTAGGAGCTATAGTTGAGTCCCCAAATGATGTGGACATCTTACAGAAGGGCCTTACTGAGACAGATGCCTGGTGTCAGAGCCATGGCCTCAAGCTCAATGCCAAAAAGTGCATTGTTATCCCCTTTGGTAAAAACTCTGTACCCATGAACTACCACATAGGTGGCAGTCTTCTCAACACCGAATGTGTGATAAGAGACCTTAGGACCCAGGTGGACAGTAGTCTCTCCTTTGATAATCACATTGCCACAGTAGTCAGGAAATCCTTCTACATTGCACACCTCATCACAAAAAGGTTCTCATCCAGGAAAAAAGAGGTCATTGTTCCCCTCTACTTGACACTCATTAGACCCATTATAGAGTACAATGCCCCTTTTGGAATGTACCTCACAAGACATCTGCAGCAGCTGGAAAGGCCACAGAAGTATCTCACAAAGAGAATTACTGGCCTCAAACAGATGCCCTACACTGATCGTCTCAAAAAACTCCAGCTTTACTCTGTAGCATATCACCTACTCCGAGGTGATCTTGCCTAACATATAAAGCTATGTCAAACCCAGAGCTGTTGGACATGCTACACCTAAAGAAATTCCAATCCCTCTGAGCTACATAGTCTAGGGACCTAAACCTTGTCACCACAATAAACAGGACTTGCTGGTGGGATAGATTCCTGTCCCAGCGACTTCCCATACTCTGGAACAAGCTACCCATCTATGTCAAGCAAAGTTCCTCATTAACACTCTTCATGAAAAATCTTGATGAGTGGATGGAAAATAGGAAATACACCCTGGGGATCACTTCTGTGGCTCTGCTCGACAGGGGCACAGGAAATTAACTTTCTTGGGTTGGCATAAGCCAGGGAACTTTGTTGGCTAGGCTTACTTAGGCCCTTGGGCCAATAGCCTAGTACCTACATATGAACCTAAAAAAACAAAACTATTGCTTTTCTCAGCAAAACCAATCTCATCTGACTTTAAAATATTCTCTCAGGATAACACATAAGTTGATACAGTTCACACACCTAAACTGCTAGGCATTACTATAGACAAAAAACTAACTTTTGAACACCACATCTGCTATAACATTAAAAAACACATCAAACTAGGAACATTCTATAGACAAAAAACTTTCTTAGAAAACTCCACCAGAAAAACCCTCTCCAACACCTATTTGCTTCACTCTCTCTTATATGCAGCCTCCTTATACAACAACTTACAATCTTCTCTTAAAAACAAGCTCCAATCTTGCTACCATAAAATTGCCAAATTTGGCACAGGCTACTCCTACAATTCCCATCACTGACTAGCTCTGAAAGAACTAAACTGGCTCGAACTCACACACCACCTAATCTTAGTTCAGCTGTCTTCTTCACATAAAATGATATATACACCTGATAGTTGCCCAGCCCTAAAATATGTCCTAAAACCCTACATCCTTACCAGAGCCCTCCACTCTGAAAATAAACAACTCCTAACCGCCTACATTCCAAACATAGAGCTGGACAATGCCTATACTCTCATGCTATCGCCAAGCTCTGGAACTCTCTGCCAATGGACATTACTACCATTGAGTGCTTTATCAATTTCAAACACACCCTAAAAAGCATTCTCTTTGTAATCAGACCTGCCCCTGGTCCTTCCCTAACAGGTGAATTCCATCCACTTTCTAGGGCCTTTTCCTTCTACATCTGGAGATCCCTAGATCATGAATTTCATCCACTAACCATTACCATATCAAACTAAAAAACTTTATGTATTTCTACACCCTCAACTATTCCCATTCTGCACCACAATTCTAAGCATGTGCTTACTTTTAACATTCTACCCTCTGCCTGACCCTCACTCTTTACCTTAATCCTACCTGATTAAAAAAAAGCTGTAATCTACCACATTACTTTTATTTAGTATTGCCTATCTAGTACATGTTTTATTATTGTATCTACTTCTCTGTACTTGTTTAGTGTTCATTACTTATTTAATGTGTGCATTAATACCTGCTATTGTCTTGTTCATGTTTAATGTCTTAACTTTCATGTTATCATTTGGAACTTTTTTTCCCGGCCCTCCGCTGAAAATTGGTTAATGACCCAGTCAGACTTTCCTGGTACACAAATGTTAAGTAAAATAAATAAATTAATATTAATACATTAACAGGCTATGTTTTTGTCATAATTCAGGGTTATTTACAGTCTGTGTTATTGTTTCCATAGTATGGGGTGTTCACTCCATCATTGGGTAACAGTGGAACTATACTGTTGATAATACACTGCATATATGTATTGTACAAAGCAGTTTTTGGGTGTAATTAAACAGACATGATGCTGACATGGTATCAGTGTTATGCAGATGTGTGGACAGTAGCATAAAACTGACTTTGATTTAGTGAAGGAATGAAGATACTTCAGACGACTTAAAAGTAGGCAGCCTGATACTGCGGATGTCAGAAAAGAGAATTACTTGCTTTTATGTTATTATGCTTTTATGCTATTCCACTGTGGTACATACCCTGTTGTGTGATAGAATGGGGGGGGGGGGGTTGCATATTTGGGATTAAAATCTTGTTCTGCATGTGACTTTGGTTGGTGGAAAATTGACTGAGATTTCTATTAACTTCCATTAAGTTAAGGTGTTTATATTGAACAATTTGATATGTTCCTGAATATTTTTAAAACCATCAGAGGAGGTGGTAGTGAACATGGAGTAGTATGGAGGAGAACACTGTAGAGTGGAAGACAATTAAAGTACTACGGCAAATGTTAATGCAAGGTACTGCCCATTGTTGTAATGCAACAAGGCGAATGAGTTTGCCATGATTTAAGGTTTAGTGTTTGCTGTGTAATTATACTTTGAATCAAGTCACTCTGATGTGATTAGTCATACTCAATATAGTGTTAACTCAAAAGTTAGAGGATGGCATACTTTGTGTAGGAGAGTGCAAGCGATAAATCAGGAAAGTAGGCAAATGTGACTCCAGTGGTCCAAACAAGATTTGTTTGCCAAACAATTGAACAATCTCATTCAAAGTTATAAGTGGATATACTTACTGTTATGCTAACTGTCTGTTGTATGATTGCTGTTCCATAGTCTGCAGATTTGACTGTTTAGAGAATGTATAGTAAATGTAATGCTGTTGATGAAATAAGACATGCAAAGTGTTGACAGGTGGATTGTAAGTGTGTAGTAAGTAATTGGCAATGCATTAAATGTGTGTGCTACCATTCAAGTGTGTGTGTGTGTGTGTGTGTGTGAGAGAACTTGTGGGCAAGCATGTGTGTGTGTGTGTGTGTGTGTGGGTGAGCATGTGGGCAACTTTGTGTGTTGGGGTGAGTATGTGTGTGTGCGCGTGAGAATGGGGGTGAGTGTATGTATGTTTGGACAAGCATTAGGGTGTGTGTGTGTGTGTGTGTGTGTGTGTGTGTGTGTGTGGTGTTTGTGGTAGGGGATGACTGTATGAGTGTGTGCATGTGCATGTGTGTGTTTGGATGAGTGTATATATATATGGGTGAGTATGCCTGTGGGTGAGTGCATATGTGTGCGGTAGGGGCGCGCATATTCCTGTGTGTGCATTAAGGGGCAAGCGTGTTTGTGGGTGGGTAAGCCTGTATGTCTCTGGGTGGGCTGGGCGAGTGTGTGTGTGTGTGTGTGTGTGTGTGTGTGTGTGTGTGTGTGTGTGTGTGTGTGTATACATACATGTGTGTGGGGCAGGCAAGTGTGTGTGTCTGAGAGGCGAGGGCAAGTATGTGTGTGTGTGGGGGGGGGCATGTATGCATGTGGGGGCAGACAAGCATGTGTGTATGTGTATTGGGGCAAGCATGTGTGCAGGCTGAGTGAGTGTGTGCGTGGGAGGAATGGGCAGGCGTGTGTGTGTGGGAGGGGCGGGCAAGTGTGTGTGTTTGTGTGGGGCAGGTAAGTGTGTGTGTATATGTGTGTGTGTGTGTGTGGGGGGGGAGCAGTAGGAGTGTGTATGGGGAGTGGGCAAGCGTTTGTATGTGGGGGGCAAGTGTGTGTGTGTGTGTGTGTGTGTGTGTGTGTGTGTGTGTGTGTGTGTGTGTGTGTGTGTGTGTCTGGGGCAGGCGAATGTGTGTGTGTTGTCAGTGCAGTAGGGTTCTTGCAGTAGGAGGGGGAGACTGATCGGACATTGTCAGTGGCTTCAGTCCTCCATAGCTATTGCAGCACTACTTTGTAGCAAGGTGGGCAAAGTACCAGGTTTCACTGGTATAAGCTGTGGGTGTGTGTGTGGGAGGGGGCGGTACACATGTGCATGTCTGTATGCATGTATGATATACATGGTGTAAGGAAGAACTGTGAAGCAAATCTGGACTGCCACCTTCTTGCTGCCCTGCAGTGAGGACAGCTGTGTTAGTGCAGTGGGCTTGCTGCAATAATTATGGGGTCATTAACTCTGACCCCCCCCACATTGTCATTCTAGCAGTATTTTGTGGAGATGTCGGTAAAGCAACGCATTTCAATGGTACAGTGTGTGTGTGTTCATGTATGCCTGCAGGGTTTATATGGTGTAAAGGAGAACAGGTGAGGAAAGATGGAATAACACCTACTTGCTGCCCTGCTCTGGAGAGTTGTGACACTGTAGTGGGCTTGCCACAGTTGCTGGGGTGAGGTGTTCTGAATTGGCAAGTCATTACCTTGGTCCTCTTTGTCACTGCAGTAGTGTTTTGTGGAAATGTGGGTAAACAAAAACACTTCAATGGTACGTGTGTGTGTGTGTGTGTGTGTGTGTGTGTGTGTGTGTGTGTGTGTGTGTCTGTTCATGTTTGCATGCTGGGTTTTATGTTGTGCAATTGAGAACAGGTGAGGAAAGATAGAAAGAAACCTGCCAGCTGCTCTTTTAGGGACATAGTGTTGTGTCTATGTGGTTGGTTTTCTGTGATAGGTGGGGGTAATAAGCTGACATCACTGATGACTGATGATCCCATAGACAGTGGAGCACTGCTTTTTGGAGAGGTAGGAAAATCATCAGTTTTCATCAGTCCACTGTGTACATGTGCATGTGTGTACATACATATTGCCATGAGTGTAGAGGACAACAGTGAATGTGGGGGTGGGGATGCAGTGTAATGGGCAATGATTTTGCATCTGTGGATTGAAATATGGCTGAGCAGGAGTTGAACATATCACTGTACGGGTTTGCAGTCACGGATAGGGTAAACAGCAAATGATTTGGATACAGTAGCCATGCAACACTGTTTTTCAGAGAACTAGCCACTGGTTCATGGTAATGTGACATCCTGGAACTGTGTGTGTGTAATTACTGCTTATACGGAGCAACAAAACTGTGGAGCATAGCTGGACTGACACTATACTTGGGGGATAGTGGGATAGTGGTGTCAGTGCAGTTGACTTGCTACAACATCTGTGGGGTGTCCTGAGTTGACTTGTGGCAATAGCTGCTGCACCTCTTAACCATTACAGCACTGTTTTGGGGAGAGGAAGGCAAAGCCCCAGTGTTCACCAACACATGTAATTTGTGTGTGTGTGTGTGTGTTTTTGCTAATCAAACTGTAATGGACAGCAACATTTGCAGCTAAAGGCTGACAAGGTGATGGGTAGTAGGTGTCTTAAGACTGGGTTTGGAGACAAATGTGACACTGAACAAACAGATTTGCCCATATTAACCATATGTCATTGTTTTGTGAAACATCTAGCCATTGGATATTGGCTATCCATTCCTGCCCATATGTGCGGTGTTAAAGACCTATGGAGGAAATCTGTACTGACACCTTCTTGCTGCTTTGTTGAGAGGGACAATTGTGTAAGTGCAGTAGACTGTCTCCAGTAGCTAGGGATGGGAGAGTTGAGCTGATATCCCCCAAACATTTTTGTTTGCCAAAGCCTTTACTACAGTGAATTGAGGAGCTTTGGTAAAAGCCTCAAAATTGACTGGTATGTTGTGTGGCTGTAGGTGTGTATAAGTGGGTGGCTGTGTGTTTGTGGGAGTGGAGGTGTGCCTTTTTAACTGTGGTATGAATGTTATGCATTGTTAGATGGAGAGTTTAAGAGTAAAATTCTGCTCAGTGTGGTCCCTAGCAATTTCAGCACTGCTTGATTGAGAAATATATATTCCCCAGTGTCTATCAGTACATTACTGGGGACCCAGGTTGACAGTGGCCTTTCTTTTGATACTCACATTGCTAAAGTGGTTAGAAAGACCTTCTACATTGCCCACCTGATCATGAAGGGATTCACATCCAGATCAAGTGAGGTCATTGTTCCCCTGTACTCTTCACTTATCAGACCAATGATCGAGTACAATGCCCCATTCGGGATGTATCTCACCCTTCACCTGCAGCAATTGGAGATACCCCAAAAGTTCCTCACCAAACGGATAAAGGGACTCCCGGTTAGGGGTCGCCACAGTGGATCACCTTGTCCGTACATTGATTGGCAGTGGAGTTTTACGGTGTCGAGTTGCCAGCCCGGCGCCCAACCTTCCACAGAAGGCACACTCACACGCACACCTAGGGCCAATTTAGAGTATCCAATCCACCTGCAGCATGTCTTTGGGATGTGGGAGGAAACCGGAGCACCTGGAGGAAACCCACGCGACCACAGGGAGGACATGCAGACTCCACACAGAAGGCACCCCAGCCGAGGATCGAACCGGAGAACCTCTTGCTGTGAGGTGGCAATGCTAACCACTGCACCACCGTGGCCGCCCTCAGGAGCAAATGATGATATTCATTTAAATTAAAGACTTCTTTTTTTTCAGAAAATAAATGCTAATTCAGATAGCCTTATTTTGTGAGCTTACTAAATCAGTAGTACTGCTGTTTTGAAAACTATCTGATTTGTAAGCTTTCTCCATGAGTCTACTGCTGAGAGAATGAGAGGTATGATGTAAACATAGAGCTAAGACAAACTAGATAAAGCAATACTAACACAGTACTGGGTGACATCAGAGGCTTGGGAGGTCTTTGTTAAGAAGAAACTGGGAACTGTTTCATTGTTATCTAAAGCTTGGCATTAAATAACATAGTTCATGTTATACTATAATCAAATTACTATGCAAAGATAATCAAATGAGCAGCCAGAATGCAATTCAAATTGAATGGTCTAATCTCTGGATTGATGTGTATGCTTTTTATTTTTTTACTTACTTATTTTGCTGCAGGCAGCTTTGGGAGGTGAAATAGTTCATGACAAGATAAACAATATATATTTTTTCATCATTTATCCATAGTAGTCCTTTAAACCTAATACATGAGGTGACTGTAACTCAATGCAGGTGGTTTCTAGCTACAATGACCGTGAAGCATTTTATGTGAAGAAAATGTTCAGCAGACTTAAAAAAAAGGATTTTTGGCCATTTTTCTGAAATTAGAGCGAAATGCAAGAATAAGGCACTGGCTTGGCACCTTTAGCTTCCAAAAAGACACACTGGCTTTAAATTTCAAATTATTGACCATATGGACCTTTTGGAACTGGAAGGAGACATCCCTAATCTTTTAGAAAAAATGTGAACTACTGTGGCAGCTGAAACTGAACTCTTTTAGAAAACCAAGGCTGAATTATTATTGCTCCATAAAAAGCATACTAAAACTAAAAAAAATGCCTCACTGTTTAAAAGACTATTAAAAGACTGATATGGGACTGATTAATGTTGACATTACTGGCTAATATTGTTAAAAACAAATATCAAACACTAAATATTTTACAATGAAAATAACTGACATTGTTTTTTTTTTTCTGATTATATATTTTTTAGCATGGTTTATCTGTTAAACATTCTCAATTTTTTGATGGTGTTTTAACATTCTTAACATTCTTTGCTCACTTATTAGGAAGACTTAATGTTGCTTTACATGTTAGGTAGTTGTATTCTTAATAATTTTAGGTTACTCTGTTAGCTTCATACAATTCAGGAGATAGTTTGCTAAGTGTCTTATAGAGAAGTTACCTTATTTTCTGAATGGGATTAAGTGGTTTGATGGTTGTATTTTCTATTTTGGTAAACATTGTTTATAACACTTAAAACATATGCAACATATTATATACATAAGCCGCATTATTTTTCCATCAGCCTTTCTTGTTTTACAGATTTAGTTTCCAAATAGGGTGACTAGTTATATTATTTCACTTCTAAACAGTGATTAGTTGCATCATTTCACTTTAGAACCATTCTTGTGGGCCTGTTAATGCTAGGCACATTCAGCAGGATTAACTTCATGACAGTTTTTTAATTAATTAATTAATTTATTTATTAAACATAACTTTGTTCTGAAACATGAATAAATTAGTGTAGTGTTACTCAACAACTAAACCAGAAAATTATATTATAGCAATGCCTGCAGTCCCAGAAGAACCATCCAAATCCCAAAGGATCAGTCCATAAATTATAAAATTCTGTAAAACTTTATTTTACATAAAAACTAAGAAAGACTGAAAAACATACAATAGATTAAGCGCTTTCATCCATATAATTGGAGTTAATCAAGATCAGTAAACCACATTTTCTCCTTACGTTTATATTTATTAAATGATGACATCATCTCCAAAACAATTAGGCATGTTAACCCTTCATTCCCCTTGCTCCAAAGAACCCAAGACTTTCATAAACGTTTGCAACATCACTGATCTATTTGACACATTCTATAAAAATATACTACACCAATATTATGGCCCCTAGAAAACATTGCATTTCCAACCTTTATTTATTATAAATATAATACTGTAAAAACCTTAAACAATACGACTTTAAAATCTCAGGATTTTGAAATAAGCACAAAATAAAATGTCCACACTATGGGAGCTTTAAGTTTGCCATTTTAGAAAAAGTGAGGGGAAAACCCCAGTGGGGGGATTGTAAGACTTCGAACCACAAAAAGGAGAACCAAACCAAGAAAACGAAATTCCAGGCAGAAGGCAGAATCCAAATGTGTAAAAATATTTAATCCAAGAATAGACAAGTTCCAAAAAGGTTATTCACTGATACAAACAGGACACAAAAATAACCGTTAAACGCGCTTTCACTCTGCTATTGCAAAGCTTCCTCAGAACAAAGTATAACAACATTCACATCATTTTTATACCTAACTGGTGAATTAATTAATTGGTTCAATTAATTACCTTAAAAAGGTATACCATATATTTACAAAAAATCATAAACCAATCAGACCAATACGTAAACCCCCAATGAATGTTTGATATATATTGCGTATTGTACTTCTGGGAACGGAAGTTTGTCTTTAACACTGTGTGGTATCAGTACATTACTTTTTATACTCATTATTTGGACGGCATCTGTTTATTTTGGAGAGGCACCAAAGAGTTATTTGAGGAATTCATGGTCTATTTGAACAACAGCACCTCATTTTTGACATTTACATACACTATGAATGAGTCTGCCATCAATTATTTAGATGTTACCATTTATAAAGATGTTATGAATCATTGTTTTCAGTCAAAGCTATACAGAAAACCCACTTTCTCTAACACTTATTTACATTTTGATAGTGCACACCCGTATTATCAAAAAAAGGGGATAGCCAAAGGGCAATTGATAAGGTCATCTAGAATGACCAGTGATTATTCTGTACTTCTTCAGAAATTTGAGTTTATTTGTTCCCTTTTTAAGGAAAGAAATTACCCTGAAACCCTTTTCACTAGTTTAGTTACAGAGGTACTTGATAATAGGGATAACATTTTTTTTCCATTACTTGGTAAGAGTCAACTGGAGGTTGTACTGGTAAACAAAAATGAGACTTCATTTAATCATTCATTTATTCACACTTTTTCGGCCACATCACATTTGGTAGAACAGACTATTAAAAAATACTGGCCATTGTTAAGAGTAAATGAAGAAACACGGAAATACATCCCTGTACAACCCTCTTTCACTAGAAAAAGAGGCATGAATTTCAAAGATCTGTTCGAGAAAAAAGGAGATCAACAAGTAGGGGCAAACAAAACTAAGAAGGGCATGTTTAAATGTGGTACTTGCAGTCAGTGCAAGTACATTTTACAGCAGAGGGAAATAAATATTCCATCTAGAGGCATTAGGTTTTGGCTTCTTAAACATTACAACTGTGGCACTAGGGGTATAGTGTACATTGGTATTTGTGACAGTTGTAATAGTTTTTATACTGGTAAGACCACACGTACACTTAGGAAAAGGATCTATGAACATCTGTACGAGATTTCTAAAAAGAAAGAATCTAATGCCTTTTTTAAACACTCCCTATTATGTTACAATCTTCTTCTTCTCCTTTCGGCTTTTCCCAGTTAGGGGTCGCCACAGTGGATCATCTGTCCACACACAGGATTGGCAGTGAAGTTTTACAGTGTCGAGTTGCCAGCCCGGTGCCCAACCTTCCATAGAAGGCACACACACACTCACACCTAGGGCCAATTTAGAGTGTCCAATCCACCTACTGCATGTCTTTGGGATGTGGGTGGAAACCGGAGCACCCAGAGAAAACCCACGCGACCACAGGGAGGACATGCAAACTCCACACAGAAGGCACCCCAGCCGAGGATCGAACCAGAGAACCTCTTGCTGTGAGGCGACAACGCTAACCGCTGCACCACCGTGGCCGCCCTCCCTATTATGTTACAATATGAGTATTAAATTTGCTATACTGGAAGAAGTAACTGTGGACCCTAGAGGTGGCAATTGGGAAGCTAGGGTTGAATTCAGGGAATTGATTTGGCAGCTGAAAACTGACGCAGGGAGACCACCAGGCTTAAATGACTGTATTAGTATCACCAGTGTGTTAAAATTGAGACGAGCAAAACTGTGAATTTTTATTCATTAGTAATTTTTTCTTTTTTACACATCAGTTTAGGAGCATTTTATTGGATTAACTGTTTGAAATTGGTCAACTATGGATGCTCTACTATGTATACATTTATTGGGATATTTTTTATTATATATTTTTTTCAATTTCATGGTTGGAAGTTTATTATTTTATGTATAAAATTTTTTTTCAACATATATTCCTTTGGAAGATGTCTTTTCGGGGGGTTGTTTTAGTAGTACTTAGGAAAGAATTCAATATATTTCAAACATTCATTGGGGTTTATGTATTGGTCTGATTGGTTTATGATTTTTTGTAAATATATGGTATACCTTTTTAAGGTAATTAATTGAACCAATTAATTAATTCACCAGTTAGGTATAAAAACGATGTGAATGTTGTTATACTTTGTTCTGAGGAAGCTTTGCAATAGCAGAGTGAAAGCAAGCTTAACGGTTATTTTTGTGCCCTGTTTGTATCAGTGAATAACCTTTTTGGAATTTGTCTATTCTTGGATTAAATATTTTTACACATTTGGATTCTGCCTTCTGCCTGGAATTTCATTTTCTTGGATTGTAAGACTTATTGGAAGCAAGGGAGGTAAAATGGCAAATTAAACTTAATGTTAGTCAGCTCCCATGAATTAATGAAGCTGTCATTATATATCCCTTATTCACAATTAAAGCTGATAGGGGTTAACCATCTTCATAGTAAAAGAAATGTGATCTTATTATTTATGATTTTTATTTTAAATGGCATAATTTTATGATGAATCGGGTTTCAAAATCCTGAGATTTTAAAGTGATATTATTTAAGATTTTCAAATAGATCAAAGATGTTGCAAAAGTTTATGAAAGTCTTGGGTTCTTTGGAGCAAGGAAAATGAAGGGTTAACATGCCTAATTGTGTTGGAGATGATGTCATCATTTAATGAATATAAATGCAAGGTTAAATGTGGTTTACTGATGAAGTCCAATTATATGGACGAACATGTTTAATTTATTGCATGTTTTTTCAGTCCTTGTTTTTTATGTAAAATAAAGTTTTATAGTACTTTATAACTTTGTTCTGCCCATACTTGTAAGTGTAAAAAGCACTTAGTTCAGCTGCTTTAAGTCCATATGGAATATTTCTGATGGCACCACATATGAGTGCATTTGTTTTTCAAACTGGACACTTTTCTTGAATATGCTCTTACACATTGAAACAAAGTGTTTTAGGTTCCACACTTTAACAGATCCCCATGGCATTAGTTCTTTATTTTTAACATTTAACACTATTTCCACTTGAGCAATTATAGTTTTGATTTTAATCCTACTTACGTTTTCACTTGTAGATTTATACATGTATTCATTCATTTTATAATTTGTTATTGACACACAGATCTGATGAAGTATTTATCTGATACGAAAGTGATCTTTGTAAAAGTGGTTTAGTTTATATGTATTAATATTTATGCTGATTAATGTCTAGTATTAGATATTTTTGATACTTAGATAATCATTTTGTTAGTTTCTTAATATAGTTTGGATTATATGGGTAGACTATATAAAGTGTTAATAAGTTGGTCTTATATTGTAATTTGTCTCTAGGTTTTTAGTTTTAGTTTAGGTAGTACAGTCTATGATTACACTATGGTGTTAAGGGGGAAGAGGGACTTGGTTAAAGGAGTGATTGTAAAGCTTTTATTGCTCTTAACAGAACCACCCTCTGTAACCACTCCCTTGCTCCAAATAACCTGATTACATATAAATAATGCATGTTTTTGATACTTTTCATTATACACAACAATGATCACTTGTTTGTGTGTTTCAGTAAAGGATATTCCATTTTTAACTCAACTGTGGACTACCTACCATTTTAACTCAGCTGTGGGCTACCTACAATTTTCTATTTTATTATTTTGTAGCATGTATTTTACAGTTCAATTTTTATTAAAGAACTAGATGCTGAACACAATTCAGGAAGTGAGCATCACACCCTCCACACTGCAAAATTTCTTCTTGATTTGCTTTTGACCCAGTATAGGTTGCATACTAGGTTTTCTGAGACTCTGAGGGATACCACAGATTTTTTTGTGTGTAAATCTAAAACTATAGTTATTTTCATTCTAGACACAGAGAACTGCATACCTATAGCCCATACTTTTAAAAAAAATTAAAAAATACATAAGTATCAGCTCAAAACATGAAACTGTTATTTATTTTATTTATTGATTTTATTTTAAATAAATAAATAAACAAATACATAAATAAATATCAGATCAATGCATGAAGCTGTTATTGAAGCCTTGGTTCACATTTTATTTACAAATTTATTGTTAGATATATCATCAGACTTTTCCACTAGAACCTTTACTTTCAGCAAATGTACAGAAATATAATTATTTTGCCTTTTTGACAGATGTCTATTAAGCTTTTGATTTAGTAAATCAGCATCTTCCTTTTAAAGTGGTAGAGAAATTTAAAATTATAAGTACATTTATCACAACTGTAAAAGTCCTATGCAAACTGATACACATACTTATGGATAAATCAGGTTCACAAAATATCATTAAATATTAGATGAAGTTCCTGGATTGAATGTTCACTGTCCCCATATTTTTAATCTAATGCATTTATAGATAAACTGGTAATGTTATTTAATAGCAAAAATGAAAAGTCATGTACAACTGCATGTGGACTTTTAATTCTCACAAACTACTTTGAAACCTAAGATAACATCAATACTTTTTGTGATAATTTGCTAAACTACAGCAGTGGGTTACACAACCAAATAATTAAAAAGTTATTAATCTTAATATTTTATACATTGCCTGCTAAAATACAACTAAAATGCAGGGAGCACTACCTACTGCCAGCATGGTCTTGCTCTGAGGGAACAGCTTACATTCGTTGACTCATTCTAACTGGGTTTGTGCCTTTTAAGCATAGAATTTATGCCACCTTCTCTGACATCTAGTGTGATCCTTTCCAACACAAGAGAAGTAAATATTTTAAAATTTAAATACACAGAGCAGAACATATTACATTTTCATTTTCACAGTTTCCACAGTCCTAACAGCAAATGTAAATATATACCAAATAGAAACCAGTGTAAAACACTACAAAATAATAAAGGACCAAAAAAATCAGTAGTGTTTTCCCAAGGAATGGCAGCAACAAAGTAAAAGTAAGATCCACAGGAGTTGGGACCAACACAGTTTAATTGAAAATAATAAAAGCAGCACCAAGTAATTTGAAAAAGTTAAGTGCTTTCATCTCTCATATGAACCCTTGAGACGTCTTCAGAACTAAAGTAAAGCCACAAAGGCTTGATATATAAAGTAGTACTTAATTAAAATCTAAAAACCAGATGGTCAATTAAAAACATAATAAGCATCATTATGAATTTAAAGTATTACCCACACAAAGCACTACTATAATTAAACATGAACAATAATGTGTCATAATGAAATACAATCCATTATAGAAAATTGCAAGTTTATGTATTTCAATAAAAAATTCATTGTTGTTTTCCACTACCAAAATGTCTTGTTCTGTAAACCTCAATAAATTAATAAAATATTATAAGTATGTTTTTAGACCAAAACAAAATCTATGTAAAATATTTATATTTACAATAGCATTGTTAATTCACCAAGACCACATTTATCTTACAATATTTAAACACATATTGTTAAAATGAACTGATAAAACCATTTAATAAAAATTATGTTTGTTACTCCCTTATTCTTTTTATAACTTTGCAGCTCTCAACCTTAACACAGATTTTATAGAAATATTTTCATTTAAACCCGGGAGTGTGCCAGAATTTAACATAAGCTCGCATACAAGTTCCCTATACTCCAACTCCCTATACTCCAACCAATTCTCCTAGTCATTCCCCTGGGC
Organism: Protopterus annectens; assembly: GCF_019279795.1. Classification (NCBI taxonomy): domain Eukaryota; kingdom Metazoa; phylum Chordata; order Ceratodontiformes; family Protopteridae; genus Protopterus; species Protopterus annectens. The sequence continues at coordinate 564,832,819 of NC_056745.1, forward strand.
TAAAATTGATTTTATCAATGATTCCAACTACAAATGTAGTAAACATGTGTGGGCATACAGTGGAGTGCTAGTAAAGGGCACTAAACCTATTTTTAGTTAAAATATAATAATAATGCTCTTAAGGCCTTTTTCTTAAGGCTCATTCAGTTTTCCCCTATATAAAATAAAGGACAAGTGTTACATTTTTTAAGGGACATCACCCTGATAGCCAAACAACTCCCCTTTAAAAATTTCACTTTAAAACCATTAATAACTAGATGGTCTACCTGTATTATGTGTGGGCATTGTTTGCATTGTCCACATTTCACTGTGGTACCCCTAATATTTCCTATCTCACCCTTTCCTCCTAGTTCAAAAATCTTTTTAAGATTCTTCAACCTTACTCACAAAATAAGGTTGGCTATCAACTACTGAATATATGGTGGAGTTGGTTCTAAGTATATTCCAATTTTTTTTTAAATCTCCTTTTGTTCATTGTTAAATTCAATCACCATAGCTGTACCAAATGTAGAAATATCTACATCTTTTGGTTTTGGAGGTATCTCCTAAACCAACACCAAGTAGTGGCTTTAATTTACTTTCTATAAGTTCCACTACTTCTCCTACTACCTTCTCTACTATGTTTTTAGGGTATGCCCTATTGTAAAACATGGTCTTTAACTTATTAATTTCCTCCAAAAATGTGTCAGTGTCACAGACCATCCTAGCCAGCCTAATTGCTTGACCCTTAACCAGGCTTCCTTTTTGGTGAAAATGGAGGGGAACTAGAGAAATGTAAATATGTATTACAAAACATAGGTTTCCTATAAATATTTGACTTAAAACCATTATCAGTCTTGTATATGGAGGTATCTAAATAATTGACCCTATCAGTGTGATAGGAAAAATAAATCTTAAAAAATCTGTAGTAGCATGTAGGTAATCAATAAAATTATTAATGCATTTGCCTGACCCATTCCATTAAAAGAAAAATGTCATATAAACAGTTCAAATATAATTTACAAAATTAAAAAAAAATATACTGAAATACATACTTATATTCCCAAGCACAGAGGTCTAAATTAGCAAGCATTGGGGTGAATGCTGCTCCCATCACAACTCCCATAATTTGCTTAAATAATTCCCCCTCAAAATAAATATAATTATTCTATAAAACCACTATCATACATTTCTCTAATAATTTTACACCATTTTCATCTAAAAATATCAACATTAATAATGCTTCATCAAAATATTCCATTTCTCTACCTATAGGTAAACAAGAAAAAAAATCAGCTTTTAATTTAATCACCATAGATCATCCTTGATTCTCCACCAAAAATCCCAGGAGTCTTTTAGTAAGTGAGTAGTTACTGAAAATATAGCTTTCAAAAGTCTGTCTATCATGACTCCTATAGGATGGGTCTTGAACCCTTGTGCTGATACAGTTGGTCTAAGGGGAGGATCCACCATATTCTTCTGTACTTTAGGTATACCAAAAATAGTGGGAATTGTGGGGTTAGATTTCTTTAAAATCTCATAAATCTGTAGAAATTCTTCCATCAGATTTTAAATCTTTGAGCTGGTAATCTAGTCTTCTATAGGCAAAGTATTACCATCTTGGAGCAGGTTTATCATAGCCACTGAATAATTAATCACATCAAAGACTATCACGCCTCCTCTTTTGTCAGGTTCCATCAGCCTTGTATTTTTATCTTGTATCATGTTTAACATTACTTGTCTTTCTTGATTAGTTAAGTTATAATGTCAAAACTTTTTTCAGTCTTGCAAATTTGTTTAAATCATCCAAACAGGCCTCCTGACCTGGTGCTCATTTTATTATTTTGAATTAAATTGTGTGGTCTCAACTCCTGTGGACCTTATTTTTACTTTGTTGCTGCCATTCCTTGGTAGAACACTACTGATGTTTTGGTCAAATGTATAAATGTAATAAATCAGCCCTTTTCTTAAGATTTTATTTCTTGATATTATTCCTGGAACTAAGGACAGGTACTATACTTGTAAGCAAACTGAGGGTACTGGATTTTTTAAGTATTGCACAACAGACTGTTCACCTATTGAATGATACTTGATATTGTTTAACTCTTTATATAATTAATCAGGAAATGTTTATTCATCTTAAGTATTCTGGAACTCTTACCAAGAACTATCTAATATATTTTTATATAAAATATATATTTATATTTTTAAAGTTATAGGAAAGTGTTTTCATTATTCTTCTACTTTAGATGGATACTGTAATACAAACTCTCCAGATCTGGCATATTCATCAGGAAAATAACTTATTTTACTAAACAATACTTTTTATCAGTTTGTGATGCTATATAATGCATATATTACCCCAACAAAATAAGTTACCATTTCTCAGACTTCAACTGATTATGTAAAATGTGCAGAGATTTAGAAGCTGAAATAATTTATATATTTGGAGTTATAAGCTTGTCAGTCCCTTACTGGAATTTTTTAATTCATAAGTTAACGGTTACATTTAGATTTGATGCAATGTTTATTATGAATGCTTGAGGTGGATCTTTTCTCAGAGGGCATATCTTTAACATATCATCTCTATTAATTGTTATATTATCAATATGCTGTATAATATTTACTAAATAATATTATACTACAAAAACATTATATCACTACTGTGTGGTCAGTTTTGTTCACTTTCTAAATCTTTTAAAGAATTGTGTTAATTTATTAAAATAACTAAAAGCTTAAAATATTGTTTGTTATTGGAAGCAAACATGGATAATTATTATTACCCCACTCCCATGACAGTAAAGGATGAAACACTGACTCTGACTCATATGACCTATGTTTGACTAAAGGTAAGGGCAGAGAAGGGATTGAGGTGGAAATAATGGAAGTGACATGGTTTTGGCTTGCTGCTTGATTGACTGCTAGAATGAGTAGCAGGTGTTATACTCAATAAGCTTCAGCCGACAGAGCGTGCATTGTCCAGAGGCAGAGATCTGCATATCTGAAGAGACACACATACTTCCCACAGTTGAAAGCAACAGGTGGAGCTCCAGTGAGCCACTGCAGAAAGTAAGAGCTCCTGATAGAGAGGAATCCACCAGATCTGGTAGTGTCTTGCCCATTCTCTACCAGCTGTTTCTCAATGAATGGGATAATCAGGCCCTCCAGGTATGGAAAAAATGACCGTAAGAGTCTTGCCTAGACTGGAGATGTTACTGGCTCTCACTATCAAGGAAATAGAAATGCACAGGCTAATTGGGTGAATGGAGAGATACAGAGAGAGAGAGACAGAGACAGAGATAACAAGATCCAGTGGACAGAGTAGAGAAAAATAACAGGAAAGTCAATGACCCACATGAAATTGTCACTATCTAATTATTGTTTTTAACAAAATGTATGGAGGTATAGGATTACGTATAAACTACATCAATAGGTAGGCATTCAATGAGTTCAAGACATTAGTGAGGATGATATTAGAAGAATGTTAAGTGGGTTAAATTTTGCCAAGGCTTTTGTTCTGAATAGTCTTATAAATAGGAGTTTAAAGACTCTTAAGGAAATTTTGGTAGAACCTCTAATATTCTTTTACATACCTAAATATAGAGCACTAAATATTCCTGACAACTGGGAAGATCGGGCTTATTAAGTCATATTAAGTATGAAGGCAAGGGGGCTAAAGGCATGCAATCAACTACTAGCCAATTACCCTGTTGTCAAACACAGGAAAGGTTATAGAAAAACTAGTACTGGATGCATTTCTAGGAGAACTAAAGACTCTGGGCATAATGAACACACACCAGCGTGCATATTTTAAACATTGTTATAATAACTTGCAACCAAGTTTCTTATAGCATCACAATAAGAGCACTAGATGAAAATATACAAAGATATACAATTTATTGATTGCTGCTCAGCTTTTGACAATGTAAATAATGCAAAATTGATTAGTAAGCTTTGTATACTGGGACACTCTTTGCAGATTTACTAAACTGGATAATCTCTTGGTTTCACAATAGAATGTGGTTGGTCTAATACAAATCTTGTTTAGGGGATTGTGAAGATTTCAGTGGTGGAATGATGTAGAGGTCAGCCCTAGGGTCATAGGGAATAGTGTAAAGTTTACTTCAAGATTTTAAACAAGCAAATGTTCACAGTTCTTATAATAACTCAGTATATCTGATCTAGGAATATATTTTCCTGGTTTATAGTTCACAACTTAGGCATACTGCTGTGCTTTTAACAACATGCATTGAAGTTTAGATACTGCCTTGTACAACAACATCTTAACTATACATCATGATGGTTTATAGGCTATGTTAATCAATAGTGTTTTCCTGTAAATGTATTCATGGAATATTTCACAACAATGTTGTTATACTATGGCTAGTAGCTCTTTCTATTTAGAAATACCTGTTCTGAATTTTTAAAGACTCTTGACACATAAGCACCTGATATACTTTCTTCAAAATAACTTTCTGGATGGCATCTAATGTCAATGTGACTTTGAAATCCACAACAAAATATATGAATGTGGGCACATCAGTTACGAATTGTTTATGCACTTCAAGATTACTTTCTTATTTCATACTTGAATACCATTCTACATCATGTTCTAATAACTTCCTTAATGACAAAACTTACATCTCAAATGATCCAAATAGATTTTGAAATAATCTGCATTATTCCAAAAAATCTCGTGAGACCTTGTTTATACTAAAGGATAAACATTTTCTCTATTACTCTCCCTTTCTCAGTGTCTGGTTTCAAGCCTTATGAGTAAATACATCATAGTATATAAACTCAAATTTGCATTTACTCATATTCATCTTGAGGTCATGCTCTCTCTCTCTCTCTCTCTCTCTGTTCAATAATTTAATGTTGCTTTAAGATCTTCTTTAGTGTAAAGTCACATTAGCATGTCATCAATTATATTAAAAGTACCATTGAGCCTTCAATTATCTATGCTGCAGACCTCAGAAACAGTTCAGATAATGAAAAAATCTCAAATGAAAGTTTGAAAAATCTGTACCTTCCTATTAAATATACAAGGCAGGGAACTTAAGCTTGATTTGCCAAAAAAATCTAGTTTGTATCAAACACAATAACATACTTTATTACTGACATGGCAGATACCACTTCTTCAATTATACAAACCAGATAGTGCTCCAGTTTTTACACCTTTATTAAGATTTCACAGATTTGTAAAATTATAAATTGTATCAGATTTCACAAATCTACAATAATAAGCTGTATTGTTGTTCCTCTCTGTAGGGCGTTTTGGTTTCTTAGTCACACCTATACTTGTGATATCTTCAAATTTCTATAAAGTTTGTGGAAGTTTCCTTAGGCATGTCCTATAGAAATTGCTGTAGTATCTTTCTGAATATGGCAAAGTTTAAATACATTTCCCAAATTAGTAAATAAATCTGTGTACTCAGTAGGCAACTCACCAAACTAATCATTTTCTTATGTAATTCTACATTCACATTGTGAATTATTTTCACCATACTAACTTACTGACAAGCAAATTACTTAAAATTAAACAAGTATTTGCTATGTTGCTAAGTTTTTGCTAAGATGGCAGCCCCTTGTGTGGCAACAGTGTCTGTGGCTCCCATTGTGTGTTCTGTGTTTGTATAGGAGCTGTTGGCTAACATCTGTCATCCATTTTTGGAGTCCATTTAGAGTGGCCAGATGCAATGCAGCCATGGTGTCCTGCTTGGATTGCTCACTTTGTTGGCTTTTTTGGAATGGTCAGTCTGGTCATGGACATTCAGACCTGCCAAGGAGGATGGATGGGGATCCAGTTGTCTGCTGGATCCAGATTCAGTTTTTTTTGGTCGGAGGAAACTGGACTGCATGGAGATTTGGAGCATTGCTGGTGTGGAAATGTGGTGAGTGACAGTGTGGATGGAGAAGACTGTGGTCATTGAGGATCGGGAAGATTGTGATTGTTGGTCTGGTTGTGGCAGTTCAGACATTCGGGTGGCAGAAGCTCAGCTCTTGTCTGCAAGTTTTTGATTGAATCTGGATCTGAATTTAAGTTTTGATCTGAGTTTTTAGTTCTGTTGGTCAAAAGGGGATCTGACTGGGATTTGGATGGAGTCAGTGGAGTTGGTAAAGGATGACTGTGGTCACTGTTGGATGCTACCATGAATGAGTTGAGCATGGCTTCTGTGCCTATGATTGCTTGGGACTGTTGTTGTGTATGTGTTTATCGTTTGTTCTATGTTTTTGTTTTTATACATGATTTCTGTGATTTGTTATTCATGAGCTTAAAGGAATGTGATTTTTTTCAGCTGTGCACTTCTGTAGTATGGCCTAAATAACAATAACATTTTTACTTTTACTTTTACTTTTACTTTTACTTACTATGTCTCCAGTATGCATTTCTTTGTCTTATTTTTACATGTAAGAACCTTTGACACATTCATGTTAACATAAGTAAAACAATTAAGCAATTTACAAAACTTCATATTGTTGCTTCAAACCCACTACTTTGAATGTTTGATAAGGTTTTATACTTTGTAGCAGTGTATAGTTTAAAAACATATTATAGCTTATATAATTATTAATTATTATATAATTATATTATAGCTTTTAAATTTAAGCTTGTCTGCCCAAATTTCCAAATCATGATCTTCTTGTAGCTTTTCTGTATTTTTATCTTGCATATTGTTTACTCTGCATACATTCTCAACACAAAGTATGCCCCCAAACAACATAGTTTAATTATTTTAATGTTTTTTCTTCTACCCCTTATAATCTTTTCAGTTATAAACGTGCTTCTTTGATTTTACACACTTTAATAAAATGATCTCTGTTTCACCAGCTTCTGCATATGTGATTAATCATAGAACATGTATTTTCAGAATTATTTTAGCAACACCTCATGCAGAAGTAATAAACAGGTTTCCTATGCTTTTCCTGGTTAGTGAAAGTGTCACAATTATTTTTTCTATCTCACGTGCAACTTTACAGGCATCAAATTCTTCTGTGAGCTCCTTTAGCTATAAGTAAGTAATTTTATTCAGTCTGCGCACATCAGCTCTGTCCTTTGATAATTTCTGATCTCACTCAATTCTATCTTGTACTGAAGAATCATGGCTCTAACATAGCAGATACACTGTTTTAGGCTCATTTTAAATCCAGTAACAAGCTTGAAATAGCATTTTCCTTCTTAAAATTAAAATATATTACAAAGTGTCTGGGCTTCATTTTCTGAAATGCAGAAGAATAGCATAATATAATTTTTAGCCTTCTCAGATATTCTACTCATATTCAGGAAAAACAAATCAAATATATGGAAGCTCTGTTTCAAGTTCTTCAACAAACTCCCCTGTAGTGAGACATTTCTGGTTATATACAGTTTAACTATTTCTGAAACAAAAGAGATAATTGCTTACTTTGGATTATTTTTAATATCATGCAACATCTTTGAATTTAGGGTGGCTCCAAATGTGTACATGTTTTACAATACACATCAAATACAGATGTAATCTTTGCTACCAAAAAAGAAGCATTTGTCTAGTTTTCCCATTCTGTTTTCTCTGCCTAACATTATACTGTAGAACTATTCTGATGACAAAGGTTCTTAATTCCTCACACTTCACTTGTATTTTTAACACATACCAACCTGTCCTATGCAGTCATAAAATTAATTGTGCCTGCCTTTTTTCATTCTGGTATGTCTATGAAGAATAATTTCATTATATCACTCTAAACTAGCCCATTATTATAGTATTCTATATGCTGTTCTATGTCTCTTTCTGTAATATTATTATTTACCTGCCTAATATTATTTATTTGCTATTGTTTAACAGTGCGAGTGGACTTGTCTAAAGAGCATTTTCAGTTAGAACTACCAAAAGAAGCAAATTACCAAAAATATACAATGCAAGAATATTGATAATCATAAACTGAGGTAACAATAAAGAAAGCAGATACAGTTAGCATGATATACAAACATTGCTAATACTGCTATACCGAATTTAATGAAAACAAAACTAAAATTATATAATAAAAAGTAATATGTATAATAAAAATGATATATAAAATGAAGGAGGACAGGCATGAAATACATACATTTATTTGATGGGGTAGATATTTCAAAGCTACATAGTAAAAAAGAACTACCTTGACTTAGCACATATTTTTCTTTCTAGACTCTTTTCCTCTTCTATGGAGGATGTAATCATTTTTGTAACCATTCATTGCCCTGCATGCAGCATCTACACTGTTTTTGCCTTACATAATTCAGCTAGTAAAATCCTAGGAGTTGGAAACAGTATTGTAGCTGGTCTGAACACATTTGCTGCTTTATCAATCCAGTGAATATATTTGTGTAATACATTTATTTCAAACTCAGTTTAAATTTGATAATTATGTCAGTTTAGTTGTTACATTACCATGGAATCTTTATACATCACAAGTTATTATACCAGAATCTCATTTTGATTGTGTAATACTAATTTCTCCCATCTTTCAGCCACTAACCTCCTCCATGTATTACCACTAAGATATATATAATGACTACAGTGTCAGTTGTGCAAAGACAGCATACTTGCCTTAGGCTGTGGGTTCCCACATGAGTGAGAAGGATTTCTGACACTGCAGTGCAGCATAAGAGCATGTGGTTGGCATAATCATTGAGGTGTTTACCTTACATGTCCAATGTACAGGATCTGATTCTCACCTTTTAATGCATCAGTAGACTTAAAAAAGGCTTCTGGGGCCGTGTAATCATGTATGAACCAATGAACCATCAAACAGGTATAATGTAATGCTAGGCATTCTGTGCAATTTCCTGTATGCTTTACTACCAATGTTTATTTCCACTAATGCAATTATAAGAAGGAACACCAATGGAACTTACTTTGCTCCACCCCTCTACTTTAAAATGATCAAGGCAAAAGACATTGCTCTGTTTTTTGATGCAGTAGATGTGTCTAGTGGTCAGACTACCTATGACCATGCAGAGAAACCTCACCAGAAAATCAGTTCCAAAAATATGGAATTTCTACTACTGTTAAAGAACTACCAAAGTGATCTAAACCTTTGGAAAGCCTCCCACAAATGCTATCAAAAAGACATTTTGCTATTAAAGATCTAGTTTAATGTCTTTCAAGCAGAAATAAGAATGTGCTAATTCTACTATACAAGTCTTAGATAATGCTCAATACTGAACCCTGTGCACCAGCTTGTAGTTACAACCGCACACAGAACCATAAGCTTCACATAATACAGACTTATTATACAAGGTATATATCCAAAGTCAAACATTATATTACTGGAAAAAGATGGCACAGTTATTATTCTCTATAAACTAAAGAATAATTTTAATCATCATTTTTTGAGACTATCAACAAAAGTGCTTTTGTAAATGTGCCTGTGTCAAAGACTGTTTTGAAAAGTAGCCCATGTCACTGTATAGCCAGTAGAATATGGAATGCACTTCCGCTACTACTAGGAAGGCTAACAGCCTTATCACTTTTTAAAAAAGTGTGTGTGAAAGGTTTGGGAGAAGGGCTTTTAGGATCCAAGTATGATATATACAAATTAAAAATAGATTGACCCATACCCATTCTAACAACTCTTGGGACTATCCTTGAGAACATAGACTGTAACTAGTTCTCTTCATACTTATAGCAACAACCCCTCCTCTGCCATAAATAACATGGCTTCTGCTTAGATAGGAGAACCATGATAGCTCTCTGGACCCTCACTGATGGCATTCTACTTAAAATGGATAACAGTCTTACCTGAATTCATCTTTATTGATAAAGCATGTGCCTTTGTCTTTGAAGACCATTCCATTCTCCTAAAACCAGAACACAGAAATTGGAGATAGCCTCATAGTCTCAAGATAATTGTAAAAGTTCCTTAGCCATAGATCTTTCAGGGTAAAGACTGGAACACAGAACATCCTCATCAAATGAGGCACACACCATCAAAAGGGTATCCCAAGAGTCTGTCCTTGCTTAACTTCTTTTTCTCATCTTCATCAGTAAACTTTCTAATGATCTAACCATCTATGCATGATTTTGTATGCTAATAATACTTAATAAACAGGTCTGGCCCCTTTTACACAGACATTTAACAACTGCAAATCTATCTCTTTACTCTTTCTTCATGGCTGAACACAAACAAACTGCTACTAAATTCTAACAAAACCAAAACTATGATTTTTGGGACCTTTCAAAAAAATAACAAAAGCCACCACACACCCCCAACATCCTCATAAAAGACCAGAACAAACACCACTATGACTCTAGTCTATCAGTTATTAAAGAGGACCAATTATTTGAGCTGTTAATGAGCTGTTACTTATGACCGTGGTAAAGGATTTGATTCCTTCCATTGTAATATACCTACTGTGCAACTCTGAGCAGGTCACTTAACCAGGCATTAGTTTTGAGTTGCATAGAAAAGGAACAACTGTGTCCGGTGGCTTACCTGTATATAAAAATAAAAATAAATCTGGTTTGACAAGCCTCCGAATTTTCAAGCTTATATAGACAAAAAGAAGCCAAAGCTAATCACCTGGGCCAGGAAGATCTCCTCTTACCTCTACCTGCCAGTGCCAACTGCTATATGGAAGGGAATCCCATTCACCCTCAATTGGAGAGTGGACTTTCTTTAACTGTAGCAGCTTCTAGCAAAAACCTAACTTCTCACCAATCACTCTTTGTTCATTACAAACTTCCGTAGGTTGCACCAGCTCTGTATCACTATCTATAAAGCTAAGTATCTTCCAGTTATCTGACAGAGCTCACTCACATCTTAGTAGTTTCACTTTCTTTCAAACTTCTGCACCTAGACACACACACACACACACACACACACACACACACACACACACACACACACACACACACACACACAGCACTTGCTGCAAAACTTGTCACCATCACACCAACCTATATTCTCACAGCCCAATCTCAGTCTGAATTTATTCTTCAAAAAGAAAGGATAAACCTGCAGTGTGAAAACATTAGCTTGTCTCTTTTACCTGCCAAACTTTGGCAATCTCTACCTAACCACTTTAAAGAGCTAACTACTCTAACTTCAGATTGCTGCTTAAAGCATATCTTTGTCAGGAAAAGCAAATGTAGATACTTAGGTCCTGGCCATATCAGCTAACTATGACACTTGACTTGAACTGTCATTTTTGAAAACATATTGGGTCAGATTCATGAACGCCTGCAATAAGTGTTCATGATCTGTATTCAAGAACATCCCTACTATATTTTTTGTGCTGTCTATTGACTCAGAAATATTATACTAACTGTATATGTAGTCTGCACATTCTGGTACCCTTTATGAATCCCTTTCAATATTTAAGCTTGCAAGAAAATCAGTAGGAAAACTAAAAGCAGGAGGAAGAAGCTGGGAGTTATGCTTGTGCTGTACATTTACTGAAAATGGTGTACACTTACTGTAGGCAAATCTGGCCCATTGTCTTCAGCTATTGCAATGTTTTTTTTCTGTGTGCTTCCAAATCTTGCATGTTTAATAAATAGTGCTTCTCTCACAGTGTTATTTTATCCACTACTGTTAAGTTATGGACAGCTTATCTTTGGATTTTTTCACTACATTTATTTTGCACTGTTATTTATTGCTTGCCTATTGTGCCTTACACCTATTTTAGCACACGGTTTTGTTGAGCTATCTTATATCTCTGTACCACTGTGCAAAGACTGAAACTGATCCAATGAGATCAGTGTCCTGTCCTAGTAAACAAACTGAAGCAAATGAATAAATAAACTCTTATGTCAATTCACTTGAAAGCAGAATACTAAATAGGACCTTTAGTAACTAATACAACTTAGCTGAAAACTTAGCAACATCTGTGTTAGTTCTATTAATTTGAGCAGTACAAAGGGCACAGACCCTGCTTATCAAGTGGTAAGCTTTGGCGCCACTTCAACAATCTTTGGTAGTTTGTATTGCAGCCTTCCTTACTCAGTCAAATGAGTTTCATAGTGGCATGCATTGATAAGGGAAGCCATATCCTAATAAGAAGTTAGTATTCATCTGTTTGATATTCTTGGTTACAAAGCTATATGTAAAACTAGCATTATTTATTAAGTATGGTTAGTATCAATACAAAATTTTTCCAAATGGAAAAATTTTAGTACCATTACATGAATTCAGATGTGGTTAGTAACAGCAGTAGCAGCAATCCAAATGGAAACATATTACTGCATATTACTAAACAGGAAAACTTATTGCAAGTAAAGCATCCAAAAACGTAGCCAGACAATTCTAGATTGATAGCCTTAATGGAACATAACTATGATGTGTTTTTTGAACATAACTGTTTATGTCCATATCATTGCGGTTTCAGTTTCCATCTCATGTGTCCTTTGTGCGCTCCCTTCCAGCTGAGAATAAATAGATACATTCATTAATTCATTTACACTGGGTTAAGTAGGAATATCCAGCAGGAAAGATCTATTTCCAGTGGACTCTAGGGGAGAAACTATCCAGTATGGTACATGGCCAAACAATGCAGATAAAGTGCTTATGAATAAGTACATGCTCCAGTAAGCATGCATCTAGTGAGTGCTTCCACTGAAATATGGAAGTGAAAGAAAAAAAGAGTGACATTTTAAGCATGACATCCCAGGCTGCATTTTACATGAACTTCAGAATGAACTAGCTCCCCACTTAAGCACCATGTTCAATAATAGCCTCGCATCAGGCTTTGTGCCCACTGAATGGTGCACAGCAACAGTTATCCCACTCCACAAAGGGGGAGCCACCACTGATCCCGAGAACTATCGACCTATTAGCCTGACGAGCCTGGTCTGCAAGGCCATGGAACGTATCATCATGGAACTCATAAACAAAGACATTGGTAACCTCCAAACTCTGGATCCCACCCAGTTCAGGTTTGTGAAAGGCAGATCATGCCTACTGAACCTGATCGACTTCTTTGAGGCAGTCACCAAAGCCGTGGATTTGGGTAAGGTGGTTCACACAGTCTATCTTGACCTCACCAAGGCTTTCAACACCATTCTCCATTCTGGAATTATAGCTAAACTCACTAAACTAGGTATAAATCCCTATGTCACAAGATGGGTTGCCAACTGGCTCACTGATAGAACCCACACTGTAAAAGTTGCAGACTTCAAATCTGACCTCAAAGCAGTGACAAGTGGAGTACTACAGGGTTCTGTCCTGGGACCTCTCCTGTTTGGAATCTACTTCTCTGAAGTACAGGCTAACACAGAAGGACTCTGGCTAACAAAGTTCGCAGATGACTGCAAACTAGGAGCCAGACATCCTACAGAAAGGCCTCACTGAGACAGATGCCTGGTGTTAGAGCCATGTCCTCAAGCTCAATGCCAAAAAGTACAGTGTCATCCCCTTTGGTAAAAATTCTGTACTCGTGAACTACCACATAGGCAGCAATCTACTTAATCCCGAATGCATGATAAGAGACCTTGGGACCCAGGTGGACAATAGCCTTGCCTTTGATAGTCACATCACCACAGTAGTCAGGACATCCTTCTACGTGGCAGACCTCATCATAAAATGGTTCTCTTCCAGGAAAAAAGAGGTCATTGTTCCCCTCTACTCGTCACTCATTAGACCCATTATAGAGTACAATGCCCCTTTTGGAATGTACCTCACAAGACATCTGCAGCAGCTGGAAAGGCCACAGAAGTCCCTCACAAAGAGGATTACTGGCTGCAAGGCCATGGAACGTATCATCATGGAACTCATAAACAAAGACATTGGTAACCTCCAAACTCATGCTGTACACTGACCGCCTCAAAAAACTCCAGCTTTACCCCATAGCATATCGCCTACTCTGAGGTGATCTCTGCCTAACATATAAAGCTATGTTAAACCCAGAGCTGTTGGACATGCTACACCTAAAGAAATCCCAATCCCTCTGAGCTACACGCTCTAGGGACCTAAAACTTGTCACCACAATAAACAGGACATGCAGGAGGGATAGATTCCTGTCCCAGAGACTTCCTATACACTGGAACAAGCTACCCGTCTATGTCAAGCAAAGTTCTTCATTAGCACTCTTCAAGAAAAATTTTGATGAGTGGATGGGAAATAGGAAATACACCATGGGGATCACTTCTGAGTCTCTGCTGGACAGTGGCACAGGAAAATAACTTTCTTGGGTGGTGTAAGCTATGGAACCTTGCTGGCTAGGCTTACATAGGCCCTTGGGCCGATAGCCTAGTACCTACCTATGAACCTATGAACTAATACTCCACAATCTCAGACAGTATCTGGGAAGTTGGCATAATGTTTAAGGTGTTTACCTTATAAACACAGGGTACAGGGTTTGATTTTCACATGGGGTAAATGGCTAGACTTAAAATGGTCCACAAGGGCAGTTAGCCTAGTACTAATTTATAAACCTATGAATCTATGAACCTAGATCACATCATATGCAAGAAGAGTGCAGACAGAATGGCAATTGCCATCAATAGTGCAGTACATTATGTGCAATACGTTTAATAGGGCTTAGTAAAGCAAAATGTTATTTTTAAAAACAGAAATTAGTACTACTGAAAAGAAAAAAAATATCAATTAGTGTGTTATAGAAATAGCAGTGGTTAAAATGTGGGTATATATAAAAACTGCCAAAAGTCACAATGCAAACCCCTTGACCAAATATATAAATGTTAATGTAATAATCACTGATCTGGTCAACTTACGTACTTTAAAAATCTGTGATCTTACTAGCTGAGTGTGTATTGTATAGACAGGAAATTATTTATGTTTGACAATGAAGGGAACAGAATTCTGAAACTAAGAAATATGTACCTAAATTGCATAATCAATTATGGAATTCAGAAATTAAGAAACTTACCTAACGAAAAAAAAAAAAAACTAATATGATAGACCATTCAAAGCAGGTCCTCTACAAAAATCAATCCTCCCAAAAAATAATATAGTCAGTATCATACAAAATGGGGATGCAATCTTCTGGATGACAGAACCTTTAACAGGTATATTAGGTTGACCTTTAGGCATTTGGTAACCAGCACATAGAACTTTCTTGCTTTATCCTAATGAGATATGCGTACTATTTTACATATTTTTGAAATCTCATGTTCATTGTTAGTTTGTTATTACACAGTCTTTGACTCCTGTCATGGTTCTTTTTTTATTGCCTATGTGTTTATTTAGTTAGTTACTTAACTATTTGGTAACTGGGTAGATGGGCTGGTCCAAAGTTCTTTTTTTAGCTATGACCTAAAGATACAGATTAAATGTGCATCATGTACATTCATAGAAAATTATACAGGATTATAAGTGTGCAAGAAATTGTTAAATGTGTATCAGTTAAGTTCAAGCTAAGAATACAAACAGTTGGATAATTTGAAATAAATACAGAGTGTACAAACACAAAAGAAATTTTACAAAAAACTAAACCAAGATGTATTTGTAATCTTAGCAAATATTTCTAGCAAGGCATTTGTAAGCCAACATCTGCATATTGAAATGTCAGCACTTGAAATGCCAAGTGCCAACAAGCTGAAAATAAAAGACCGAAAACCCTGGAGAAGAACACATCTTAAAGATCACTCTTCTCCTTTAAACGTCTTTTTTGCACATCCCCAAACTTATATGCACCAATTCCGAGATGGCCATGCCTTGGAAAAAAAGGAATATATATCTTGTATTTATTTCATACTGTGATTTTAAAACTTTGAATGATGGGAGGGAGGTTCCAGTTGCTAATTGATCACATGATTTTTTAACTTTTATTTAAATGTGATTTTTCTGTTGATGGATGTATTTGAAGAAGTTTTACATTCTGTAGAATTAAATCACTCATATATTAAAGTGTTAAATTAAAATTTTTTGGTTAATATTTGGTGGTAGTGGATATGTAGTACTTCTCCAGCCTAGCATTTGTTGTGGATTCTTGGTTTGTGTTCTTCATAATTTTGTGAGGAAAGGGAATATCATGAGAAATAGTCATCTCAGACCTAGAATTTGTAAGTCCATTTTTCAGCCATTCAGGAGAGCCACCAAAGCTGGAAGGAGTAAAAATGGAGGAATGCTTGTGAGGAAAGAGTGTTTACAGAACAATAGCTACCTAGTTGTCACCAAGACAGAGTAAATGTGAATGATTGAAGGGAAATTAGTCTATTTGCCACATTGACCTAGAGAAGGGGAGTAAGCCACCTAACTGCCACTTAGGCTGAATAAAGGGAGAGGGTATTAGCTTGTATTAAGGTCTGATAAAGTTTGCATGAGATATAATACAATACAGT
Source organism: Protopterus annectens (assembly GCF_019279795.1). Lineage (NCBI taxonomy): Eukaryota > Metazoa > Chordata > Ceratodontiformes > Protopteridae > Protopterus > Protopterus annectens. The sequence continues at coordinate 564,849,060 of NC_056745.1, forward strand.
ATGTATATTAAGATAGGTTTATATAAAGTTGCTAATCTGGAGTGTAAAGTAAGACAGAAAATATGATTGAAGAGGGCAGCACTAGGGTTGCCACCTATCCATTTTTTTCCAGACTATCTGGAAATCAAATTGATTCTCTGGTAGTCCGGAAAACACTGTACAGACGCTGGTATTCTGTTTCAAAAAAGGAAGCCAACTATCTGAGTTTGTTAATCGACTGAAAGCAGGCACCAGGAATGGAAAAGAGGGTGTTCCAGTTCTCTGATGTCATAGTGATGTCACAAAATGAGCAGGCCATGGGCAGGAGGGGTGACAGGAATGGGTCTGGTTATGGGGTGATGCGAGGGGTATGGTATTATTCTGGTTTTAGCCACAATGAAAGGTGGCAACTCTAGGCAGCACAAATTCCAATGGGTTGAGATGTTGATTTACCTGTGTGAGCATGTATAAATTAAACAAAGTAGTAAGAGTGACTATGCAGTGAGAAAGCCATTGAGCAGCTATAAGTGTGAGGTTGGATGTTGACGGGATGAGTAGTGTATATGGAGGTATGCTTGACAATACTGTGATAAGCTGAAGTGGGGAGTCTGTGTGCAAAGAATGTTGAGAGAGGAATGTGGTTAAGCAAACCCTTTAATAGTGCATCTCAGAGGACTAGGGTTGGCCACCTGTGCTGCCTCGAAGTCTTTTATAGTGCAGTTGAGAGGACCAGGGTTGGCCACCTCTGCTGCTTTGAAAAACAATCAGCAAAAGGTGTTTACACAGAGCTGTGTGGTGGTGTAGATGCCCATACCAAAATATGTAGTGGAAGCCAGGAGGTCCCAAAGATGGCCCAAACAGAAAGTGGCACCCTTAGATAAACCAGGTGTGTTCACTGCCTGCGAAAATGCACCTGCAGTGCTCCAATAAGGCTTAGAGGCATTCAGGGCTTATTGCAATCTGAAGCACAGTAGTAACACTTTTAAAACTGGGTAGAGTGGCCAGCTGCAACCCTGCACTTAAGCTGTGGAAGAGTTCAGATCTTCTGCAAGTTTGTTTGCAATGAACCAGGTGTCTTGTAGGCACGGATTTACTTGCTTGAGATAAAACGATAATTGTTGTCACAGTTTAAGCCTACGCAGGAAGCAAAAAGAGAATGCAGGTTTTCTGCATGTTTAGTTGTATCAGCCCAGCTTCTTGAGGATTACTAGATGAGATGAAAGGGTACATTTCTACCCATTGCAATGAGTGCATGAGAAGCCACAGCAGCAGAAATTGATGCTGTGTGGTCTTGCTCTCTCATAATTTTACTTCAGTATTTTCTTCTTGTTACCATTAACTGTTATAATCATAATCATTAACTGTCATAATCTCTTCTTATTTGGTTAAGTCTAGAAAAATGTATTCTTTGTGCTTCTTTCCACCTTTTATTTATTTTCATTTGTTAACCAGTATAGTCCAACTGGGCCATGTAAGACTCATTTTCAGAGGAGTCCCAAGGATAAAAACTCCAGGCTGTAAATGAAAACCAATTATAGCAAGAAGGAATGGTCCTGATGAGAAAAGCTCTGGAAATTGCAGAGGCTGTGATGGCTTCCAGAGCTTGCAAAGCTGTTATTCTTTTATTTTTCAGCCTAAGGCTATGAATATTTTTCATTTGGAATCCTTCGAGTCCTTTAAATCTGTGTGTGTGTTTGGGGCAGATGCTGTGAGCTAGCATCTTATTACAAGACTTTCTGACATTACTTTAACTCAGTTCTTGAGAGTGAGAGGATGAGTCTCACGTTGACATAAAAATGTATTTAGTGTCTTTACATGTTAAGCATGTTAGGAGAGGTAGGAGTGTTGCATAGTGGTAAGGTTAAATTATTGGCTTTGTCTAGGGTATGGATGAAATGGACAAATTTTGATTAGATGATTTGTTGACTTTGGCTTTTTGTATAGGTGTTCAAACTGATTAATGTTGAATCTTACTGTTTAAGGATGGGATATGGATATGGATATGGGTAGTTGTAAAAAGTGCATAACTTGTAGAAAATAGGTTGTTTTTGAAAGTGAGAGATGCCATGCTGAGGAGACAATTGCTTTAAATAACTTTTATTCCTATTTTTAAGGTATTGAAGAACAAGGAAATACAAACTTTTGAGTATATGAATGTTTGTGTGAGTGTTTATTACATATTGTTGGGGATGATGGAAGCAGGTATTAATATTTTGTGTAATGATTTTAATGCCCTTGGTGTTGATACTAATAGAGGACAATTTGGTGAAATGATTAATATAATTAAGGGTCTGGGTTATTCACAAATTGTGTTACACCCAACAAGAGGGACACTTGTTTAAATATTATGTGGTTTAAAAATCAGGAATTAATCGATGCATGTGAGGTTCGTGAGAAACTTAATGACTACAATGATTGTTGTACTTCATGGTCTTATGAGTTTTTAAGACCTCATAAGCAGAAAATAGGTCAACAGAGGAGTTATGCTTATTATACAGCAGATTACAGTAAGATGAAACAAGAAGTAATTAACTGGAATTGGAGAAAATCTATTTGCTGGATAGATATAAAGGAAGGTTGGAATAGGTTTTATAATTTTTTTGTATCTGTTAATGGAAAATTTTGTTTCTGTGATTACTAATAAGTATAGGCCTCCTTAGTGAAACTCATCTTTATAAAGATAATCAATTATGGAATTTATGGAAAAGATTGAAAAGGAAGCATGGGGGAGGAAATTCTTCAGAATTTTCTATTTCTTCTATTTTCTATTTTCTATTTCTTCTATTTTTGTTTAAAAAAAATAGAGTTAGGATATTATGCCCCACTATAGAGTGTTAGAGGTATTAAATAAATGAAATATTAATGTATATATAATTAAGTGGATTGCAAATTGATTGGATTGTAGGAGTAGCAGGGTGAAAATTGGTAATTATTTTTCAGGTGAGAGGTTCATTTGAAAGAGTGTCCCACAGGGTGTAGTATTGAGTCTGATACTGTTTGGAATTTTTATGACTAGTTTTCCTTCTGATAATAAAATTAATTTGATAAAATATGCTGTTGTTAAATTTGGCTCATCTCAGAATTAACTAATCAGTTTTCTTTGCAAGTATATTTAGCTACTTTATTTAAATGGGCTATAGGAAATAAAATGAAGTTTAATGTTAAGAAGACTTGTCTTATGCACTTCGGTACTGAGAACCCCAATTATCCATATGCACTGGACAATATTGATATCCAAAAGGTTATTATTATTAAGGGGTTGGGTGTAAAAGTAGATAATATTTTAGGTTTTAATCAACACTGACTGGACATTACAAGATGTCATTATGAGATAGATAACATTTTTCAGAAGTATTGCGAGCAGAGACAGGACTATCTTGATTCCCAGCTACAAGACTATGGTGAGACAAGTTATAGGTTTATAGGTTCATAGGTAAGTACTAGGCTATCTGCCCAAAGGCATTTATAAGCCTAGCCAGAATGTGTTGGCTTTCGCCACCCCCTTAGATTAGTTCCCTGTGCCTTTGCCCAGCAGAGCCACTGAAGTGATCCCCAGGGTAAACTTTATGCTTCCCATCCACTCATCAGGTTTCTCTTAAAGAGTGCTAGCGAGGAGCTCTGCCTAATGATTGGAATTTTGCTCCAAAGCATGGGAAGTCTCTGGGACAAGAATCTATCCCTCCGGCACGTCCTATTTATTGTTGTGGTGAGGTTTAGATCCCTAGAGCATGTGGCTCGAGGGGATAAGGTTTTCTTCAGGTGGAGCATGTCCATCAATTCTGGGTTGGATATGGTCTTTTATGTCAGGCAGAGATCACCTCTGAGCAGGCGGTATGCAACCAAGTACAGCTGGAGTTTCTTCAGTTGAGCTGCATAGGGCATCTGTTTGAGGCCAGTGATCCTCTTGGTGAGGTACTTCTGTGGTCTTTCCAGCTATTGCAGGTGTCTTGTAAGGTACATTCCAAATGGGGCGTTGTACTCTATGATGGGTCTGATGAGTGATGAGCAGAGGGGCACAATGACCTCTTTTAATTTGGATGCAAACCCTTTTGTGATTAAGTGGGCCACATAGAAGGATTTTCTAACCACTTTGACAATGTGATTATCAAAGAAGAGATTACTATCTACTTAGGTCCCCAGATCTCTTATTACATTTTCTGTATTTAGGGGACTACCACCTATGTGGTAGTTTGTGGGTACTTTATTATTTCCAAAGGGAATAACTATGCACTTTTTGGCATTTAGCTTGAGGCCATGATTTTGACACCAGGTATCCATCCCAGTGAGACCCTTTTGAAGAATGTCTGTGTCAGCTGGTGAGTCAATTATAGCCCCTAGTTTGCAGTTGTCTGTGAACTTGGTCAGCCATAGTCCTCCTGTGCTTGTCTGCACTGCTGAGAAGTATATGCCGAACAGGAGGGGTCCTAGGACTGAGCCCTGAGGAATGCCACTTGTAACCGGTTTAGAGTCAGACCAAGCTCCTGCAACTCTCACCATGTGGGTTCTGTCCATGAGCCAATTGGCAACCCATCTTGTGACATAGGGGTTTATGTTCAGGCTGGTGAGCTTGTCTATAATACCAGAATGGGGAATGGTGTTGAAGGCCTTTGCGAGGTCTAGGTAGGCTGTGTGTACCAGCTTTCCCTTGTCTATAGCCTTGGTAATTGTCTCAAAGAAGTCCACCAGGTTTAGGAGGCATGATCTGCCCTTAACAAAGCCAAACTGGGTAGGGTCCAGTGTTTGGAGGTTCCCAATGTCTCTGTTAATGAGTTCTATGATAATGCACTCCATAGCCTTGCAGACCAAGCTAGTCAGGCTTATAGGGTGATAGTTCCCAGGGTCTGTTGTGGCTCTTATTGAACATTATGGGTCATTTGTCTATGCAATAAGATGCAGGTGGATCACCTGGGAAGAATTCGAAGACAATTTACTAGGAGAATTCAGGGGACGGCAGAGGTGAACTACTGTAGGCGACTTAAGGTACTATCTTTGTACATAGTAAATATAGATTTATCAGGGAATATATTATTACCATATTTAAGTGTCTTAAGGATTGTATACTTGGAAGTTGTATGGGAGTATTTAAAACAGTGCACTCCACAAATATAAGAAACAATAACTATATGGTGAATAGTATGTTAGGTAAAACACTGATAGGGAATAACTCTTTCTGTGGGAGAGCATTGGTATGGTTGAATAAAACTCTCTTAGGAGTGAGGAAATCAGAGACTACTGGATCTTTTAAATTCAGTTTGGATTCATGGGTGGGTTCAAAGGTTTTTAATCCAGTTTTTTATTGTGGTCTCTTTGAGGGCATTTATTAGGCTTTGGGGTTGGTGTCTCTGAACATCTGAAATTACACAATAACAAATTATTTTGAATAGCTGAATAATACAGAAAACATACAACATATGAGATGAGAAGATTGAAATAATAAATATATTAATCTATTTTTATTATTATGGTGGAGTGAATTTGTTCTATAATCTGAAAGAACATCACTTTTGTATCCAGTATGATCCTGCTTGTATGGATGCTGTCTTTCTAAACCTACCACTGCTAAATGCTTACCTCCTATTAAGTTGAAAAAAATCTTTGCCTTTCACTATTAAATATATTCCATTTCTGTTACTGAAACCTAATATACCTTTACACTGAAAACATAATAACTCCTGTCCTCTGTCAACATTTTACTCATTTGTTGGAACTTTGATTGCACGTCTCTTCTGTACTTTGCTTGCTCATTTTCATACTGTACAAAGTTTTAATATTTTGTAGAGTTTGTATGAAGCTTACACACTATTTTTTCAATGCTACATATTCTACAGTTTGATGTACTATGCTGTCTCTGCTTTTTTGTTTGATTTAATTTCTCCAACTGTAGGTTTCTTTACATACCTAACTTCATCCTAAGTCAGGGCATAATTAAAATTCATAAAACCAGTATTACTTCAGTTTGTGGTGTTTACCAACAGTGCATCTGCAAAGTACCCAGAACTGCCTCTTCCTGCAGTTTACAATGGGCCACTTGTGTCAGTAGCATGTGTAAATGTGTTTGAAAATGATTTCTATAAGCTCAGTTGCTCCTACTACAACTGGAATAATCTGCATATCCTTATTCCACATTGCTCCTGTTTTAGCAAACATCTTTTGATATTTTTCAAATAATCAGAGCAAACATACTGATGCTACTTATAGGTTCATAGGTAAGTACTAGGCTAGCTGCCCTTGCAGGCCATTTTAAGTCTAGCCAGTTTCCCTTTTTGTGTTACAAATAATTTATCCCATTTGGTTGTAGAATGGTCGTACCCATCCCATGGTCAATAATTATATATTAAACCCTAATGAGAATAATTTGAATCATACCATGGATAATTTGAGGGGACTCATGCATGGGATAAAGCATTTAGGAGCTTCTGTCCATTAGCAGTACAGGGGGGCAGCCCTGGAGTAAATTTTATATTTCCCATCCATAGATCTATGTTCCACTTGACAAAGTTTTATGTGGCTGGCGAATCTGTTGCATAGTATGTCCCTCTCTGCTGATGTTGGAAAAGAGGTTCAGATCCCCAGACTAAGTATTTCTAATGCAGTTTGACTTGCTGATTTGCAATAAAACCAACAGTAATGGGTTGGTGGATGCCTTGTATACTAGATACAGGTCACCGCTTAACAGTCTGTAGGATACCAAGTATAGTTTTAGGGATTTGAGTTAGTCCATGTAGGGCATGTTGTTTAGGCCTTCTATCCTTTTATTATGGTATCTCTGTGGGCATTCCAGTTGTTGCATATGTCTGCACAAATACATGCCAAAAGGTGCATTATATTTAATGATTGGCCTAATGAGGGCTGAGGAAAGTGCGACAATGACATCCCTAGATCTAGACACAATCCTTTGTTTATAAGCTGTGCAATATAGAGGGACCTTCTTACAAAAATAGACATGTGTTGGTCAAAAGTTAGATCACTGTTCACATAAGTTCCCCATTCCCAAACAACTGCATCAGCTCTTAGGGCCACTTTGTCAGTGTAGTAGTTCCTGGTAGTTAATGTAGTTAACTTCATGTTAACCTACCTTGTAAAATCTTGCCACATATGACACATTCAAACTGCTTCTCCCTTGTTAAAGTTCTCAAAATGCATAGGGTTTTTACATACCTTGATGGGAATGTATGTCATTCCTAAGTCAAGGCATAATCAAAGTTTATGAAACCAGTTTTGATGTTTGTCAAAAGTGCTCATTTCAGCAACTACAATGTACCCAGAACAGCATCTTTTTGTAGCTCATAAGAGGTCATCTGTATCAGAAACATCTGTAAATTTGTAGCTTATTTTTTATTAGCCAAGTTGCTCCTACAAAAGCTAGAATTGTTTGTATATCCTATCCCAATATCTGGAGAGAGAGATGGCAACAGCCTATGGGGTATGGATCTTCAAACGTCAGGAAGTGACATCCCTGGAGCAACCGATGAACAGGAACGGTTGCAAGCAGAATTGAATGACTTCGAGAGAGACTTTTTATAGTTCAAAAGACTACAGTTACAAAGACTGCATTTTGAGACATGCTTGGAGAAAAATATCGTACCCAGAGGTTTACGGTTGTTTAATATGCCCAGTCAGGGATCGCGGTACCCGGAGTTGTTAACCCAGTGGCAGAAACTCAATCTTGAGGTAAGCGCTAATTATATGTGTCTCCTCAATAACTTTTTCAAACCTGAAGAGGAGCGGCTGAACATTTTATTAACAAGCAAACAGAATAACTTGTTTCAGAGCTATAACTTGCATATACTGACTCCCCCGTTTGAGAGACTGTTGGACAGTGTTGCGGTGTTTGAACACAAATTAGTCGAACAAAAAAAGACTAAAATTGTTAGAGATTTGTCCGACTTTAGGACAGGCCATGTGTTTATGTGGCCACGTATTGGACAAAATAATAGTGATAATACTTTGAAGAATCGTGTTGTTAACACTGATATTGTTGCTAATTCATTAAATGTACCTTCTATCAAGGTAAATAACAAAACAGTGTCTATGGTTGGGGGTAATGATAGTAGTAATTTTCTTGTTGGTGAACCACCTCTCGTTGGTATTGGTATCAGCGATAACATTGATGATAACAGGGTTAATAGGACGCCTAGACAGGATCGCTTCATTGACAGTAAGGTTATAGATAGAATGCATAGTGTACCTGTTATTGACACTGGGGAGCAACACATAACGTCCAGTAGAGGACGTGATGAAGACAGTATATTGGAGGGTGATCAAAGACCGCCTTCTGCCAATTGGCACCTTTTTCCTAAAGTGATAGTGAATCACATGATAGTGTATCATGATACAATAGGGAAGGCATCTGGAGAACTCGAGTGTGTAGTGAGACCTAAGAGTAAGGATAAGACTATACACAATAATGTAGGCTTTGAACATGCCACTGAGTCTTTGAATAGTGAACTCCCTTTTCCATTGCCCATCCGTTCCGACAGGGGACGGGGGAGGGAGAGGTCTACCAGCAGAGGGAGGTACAAATGGAAGTTATCCGGAGACCTACACCCCAATCAGACTATAAAGAAAATGTGGGGCAAGATGAAACCTCATTAATTCATAACATTTCTGGTTATTCATTGACTGTCAAAGAATGTAACGTGTTATATAAAGGGTTGAGTTTTATACCCACTCGTTCCAGTAGGATGGAGGACACAGTCCTAGATTTGAAAATGTTTTGTAGGGATGTAATGCTACGGCATGTGTATGGTCAACAGGGTCCATACACACAGGATGGAGGTAATATGTATAAGTGTTTTAGGAAACCTAGTACTTTCACCCCTTTAAACCATCCCTTAGTTGAAGTGTACTGCAAATTAACTGAGGAAGGGATATTTTAATTTTATGACAACAGTAGGAGAAATGTTAATTAACTGAGGAAGGGATATTTCAATTTTATGACAACAGTAGGAGAAATGTTAATAGGGGTCTGAAATCCAACCTTACTTTTAAGGAAAGAAAAGCTTTACATTCATTACTTACAAGATAACAATAATCTTGTTATACGCCCTGCGGATAAGGGCGGTTTGATTGTCATTATGGATAGGAGCTTTTATGAGACTTCAATGATGAATATGTTGAGCGATAATGCTTTTTATAATATTATTTCAACTGGAGATGTTCATAGGATAATTGATACTGTTAAGCATGGTATAATGGACATCAAACAAGCTTCGCTTATCACAGATGAATTGTTTAATTTTATGATAGTAGATAATCCTTTAATTCCCATGATTCAAGGTATGCCTAAAGTTCACAAAAATTCTGATTTCCCCCCTATGAGACAGATCGTTGCAGGAGGTGGTTGGGTCACCGAACCCTTATCACTATATGTTGAAAAACTCCTACGACCTGTGATTAATTTGAATCCCACAGTGTTGAGAGACTTGAAACTGTTTTTGGTCGACTTGTATGACTGTATAAAAGGTGTTGAAGACATTAGTAGCCTAATTTTGACTACATTAGATATACAGTCTTTATTTACAATGATACCAAATGAACTGGGTGTACAGTTTGTGCATAAATATCTCAGTTCACATAGTGAAAGTTCAGCATCACAAGTTGACTTGATTTGTTTCTTTTTAGAAACTGTGCTTAATAATAATGTCTTTATTTTTGGAGATGGTATCTTTTTGCAGAAACATGGCGTAGCTATGGGCACATCCTGTGCCAATAGCTACGCCAATATGTTTCTTGCCCAGTGGGAAGAAGAATTTCTCTTCCCTTTGTCTGAATTTCGAGGACATGTTTTGTTCTACAGGTGTTTTGTTGACGACCTGTTTCTCTTGTGGAGAGGGTCGACAGAAGAACTGATCAAATTCTTTGGGACTATGAACAACCTATTGAATTCACTTATCAGTTTTCATACAATTGTATTGAATATTTGGATGTATACATAGAGAAGTTAGATCAAGGAGTGATCAATACAGGCATTTTTCATAAAACTTGCCACAGGAATGCGTTCCTTTTTAGGTCCAGTATGCATCCAGGATATATATTTAGGAACTTGATAAGAGGACAGGGGATGCGAGCGTCCAGAATGAATCCTTCCTTTGAAGGCTTCCAACAGGATTTAGGTTGAATTGAACAGAATTTACTAGATAGAGGATATAGTCATTCGGAGGTGGTCAAACAATGGGATGACTTGGTTGAATTGAGAGAGACTAGAGCCCAACCATATTATGGACCAGCAGGCACCCATGATAATAATATGGACCATAATCGAGATGTTGTCACTAAGGTCTCATTGTTTTATACCAGTGACATAGGATATGTCACTGATTTGTTTAAACAACATTGGCCTATATTATTAGTTGACAAAGATATTGCCAACTTGGTGGGTAATATACCTCACTTTAGATTTAAAAATCATAGTAATTTGAAAAAAATATTATGTACTAATAAGAGTATGATAAATAGAGCACCTATAGGTCATACTGCACCTTGTATGTCTTGTAACTTTTGCTCTTACATCAAAACCACGGAGGTGTTTCATCATCCAGACTTACATAAGGATTTTCATTTCAGGAGTATCCATAATTGCATGACTCCCCATGTAGTATATCTAGTAGTATGTGGAAGCTGTAGGGCCTTCTATGTGGGGAAGACGAATAGACCATTACGTGATAGAATGAGGGAACACTTGTATAATATCAGGAAGCTTTCTTCCTTGAATGCCCCGTCTAAACACGTGATGGAACAGGCTACCCACCATAGTTTTAGATTTAGGGTAATGGAAGCAATAAGACTGAGCATCAGGGAAGGAGACATTCAGACTTACACGGAATATAGAGAAATGTGTTGGATAATTACTTTAAGGGCAGATAGAGGCTTAGGCTTAAATGAGAGGGCGTCCATCCAGCCTGCTATGAAAAAGAGAAGGCTTTGTAAATGATTTCAATGATGAATTTATGTGTGTATTATTAGGTATTTCAGGTTAGTTTATTCCATTTACATTCATTTATTTTTAGCCACCTTTTCTATATACTATGTCTTTACATCATTTCTGACTACATTTCCTATTATTCCCATATATATTAGTGTTCCATATTATTTTATAGGTACATTTTAGCTTAGATAGATTTACCCATTATATTTTATACAGGATACAGTATTCCTTTTATTTTATATATTTTATATATTCGCATATTTGTTGTCTTTTATATTACTGCTTATACACCTTTAATGTATAATTGCTATTCAATTGATGTTGATTACTGCATGTTATAAATATGTGAAATATTTGTATGTATTTTTGGTCTGAAGAAGCTCCTAAGCAAAAGCGCTTACCACAGTAGAATAAACCAGTGTTTTTTAGGATCTTCTGGAGTGTTGCTTTCGTGCATTGGATGTCTTGATTATTTTGCATTTGGACTTATTTTCACATTGTTGGAATTTGTGACTTTTTATGCCCTAGCAGCCCCGTGGCACATTGTTTGTGGATTTATATTTTTTATCAGTTTCTGTGCATTGGGGCTCTTATCCTTGGGGGTACCAGCGATTGTACTTGCTTTTTTATGACAATTTTAATAATCAATGACGCTTTTGTGCTTTTTTCTTGAACTACTATATCCAATTTGTATGTTTCAACCTTCTTAGCTACTGATATGGGATAATCTTATGTGATCATTACTTTTTCATTTTCAACAATCCTTTATCAGCTATTTGTATATTGTAATGTTTACACAGTCTCTGTGTAACATTTTCACCACATTGTTATGACTTTCAGTATTCAAACCTTGAGTTATAAGCATGTCCCAGCCTACAAGATGTGCAACTGTTTTTAATTTTGTACTGCAAAATCGAAGTTTGTATATATATCGCCTAACTTTTCTATGGATGGTGTAAACCATCTAGAATGTATTACACTAGCTTGAGCTGCTAAAATTAATCTTTCTTCTTTTTGTTTAAATTCACCTCTCTACATCAACTCTTGATCAACACACGCTTGTTCCAGTAGATCTCTGTACAATTGTGGGCTTTCCATTTCTCCTTTCTGTTTTCTTCATCAAGTTCTTTGTATTCTTTCTTTTACATTTATTGCATTTTTGTTGCTACCTGTTTTTTGTTCACATCTAGTTTGATTTCCATGCCTGCTCCTTTCTTAAATGTTTCTGCTAACTTAAGTAAAGATGTCATCTTAAGACTAATTTTCTCAGTTTTAAAACTTTTATTATGTTTGAATCTGATGATATCAATAAACCTGTATGCAATCCCACAATCACCAACCTATTCATGTAGTCAGTTTTATGGAGGTCTTGTGATCTTTATACCAAAATATGATGTAGTATGTGTAATTTCTGTTCACATATACAAGGAACTTTCAAAAGGCCATTACTACAAATAGGCTCACAGAATTAGCTATAAACAAATAATATACTGTATTAATTTCTATTAAAAATGTAATTTCTAAGGCTGCCACTGTAAACGGGCTTTGCTGAGGTGGACAGTTCTCATCAAGAAAACAACTAAATGAAAAAAAATTCATATTGTACTCCTTGAAGAATGTTGTAGCAATGAAATGAACAAAACACATTATATTAACTGCTGTAGAAAAAGGCTGTTGCCTCTCAATCTCTTAGTACAAGAAATCTGGACAAACCCTGACAAAATGGGGGGACAAAGGCCCAAAAATAAGAACAGATTTTAAATATTGCTCTTATAAACTTATAAAGTTGCTAGAGCAAAAGGTTTTGTTTTAACATACATTCTAAAGGATTTGAAGTCCGAAACTCAAATGTATGTCATTATTTGGTGACTTCAGTCTTCAGATCATCCCAGTGATTTGCCAGAAAACCACAAATTTTATGAGGAACAGACCAAAAATATGAGTAAAAAATCTGACATTCTGCAAAAATCCAGACAGTTGAGAGGTATAATAAAAAAATGTATCATTTCACCTTACCAAGATCCACCATTCCAATATCGACATACAGTCTGGCACAGAGGGATCCCAATAAGAAGCCCAAAACAGGACCAATGATACCTACTGCCTGGACACATGCTGAAACAAAGATAAAAATATTATTATGAAGATAGAATTTAACCAACTCAATTTTAAAATACACTTTCACAATTAAAAACATACACACACACACACACACACACACATATATATATATATATATATATATATATACAGATATAGATATATATATATGTATATATAGATATATACACATAAGGGTGCATGTGTGTGTGTGTGTGTTTGTGTGTGTCTATATATATATATATATATATATATATATATATAGAGAGAGAGAGAGAGAGAGATTATATTTAATTGAATTCACATTTGGTTGAATCACAAATCATTAAATAAAATTCATTGAAAAAACATTTCATCAACATCCCACCCATTTCCTAGAAAATGTCAAATATTGGACATAGTTTATCATAGTTGTTTTCTTGATGAGAACTGTCTTGATGAGAATACCCCTACGCCTTCCATATGTGAAGCTTCCCCTGTCCACCTTTTTACTCAGTGGACAACTATGGAATATAATGAACAAATTCTGCTCCCTGGTGTGTTCTTTTTTTCTATCTCTAAATCCCATCACTCAAAATCATGGCTAAGGCATGGGCAAGATACTTATTTTAACTTATCTTCCAATTCTTGTTGTACACTAGAGGTAGTGCTAGCCATGGTTTTTTAAAAACTACAGTCCGTACTCTTCCAGCTAACATTAAAACCTACGCAAAGTCACCAGTTGCTCTGTTATCCCTAAATGAGCAGTAAGGCACACTCCCCTCAGTTCATTTCACCCAAGGAACACCCTCATAGGTTCATAAGTTGGTAGTAGGCTATCGGCCCTAGGGTCTATACAAGCCTAGCCATAACAATTCCCTGGATATTTCTTCCCACAATATTTACTTCCCTGGACCTCTGTCTAGCAGGGTGACTGATCCCCAGGGTGAATTTCCTATCTCCCATCCAATCGTCAAGGTTCCTTTTGAAGATGGCCAAGGAGGCACTCTGCTTGACATGTATGGGCAGTCTATTCCAGAGTATGGGGGGTCTCTGGGTCAGGAACCTATCCTTCCAGCATGTTTTGTTCATTGTGATGACAAGGTTTAGATCTCTGGAGCGTGTGGCTCTGAAGGATTGGGATTTCTTTAAGTGTAACATGTCCACAGCTCAGGGTTTGACATGGCCTTGTATGTTAAGCAGAGATCACCTCTGAGTAGATGAAATGCCACAGAGTATAGCTGGAGTTTTTTTAGACGGTCAGCACAAGGCATCTGTTTAGGCCTGCGATTCTTACATATTATGCATTCATTCCTGGTACTCACCCTGCCACTGTCATTCATATAAACTCCTTCCTGCAGGAGCAGGAACTTTGTTTTGTATTTACATTTGTTGGATGTCTTTATTTTCTTGAAGGAGCACAGGACTTGCTAACATTAAAATAATCCTACAACAGAAAGACTGGTTTTCTTTTTAAAGCAGGTTCTGCCTTTTACAATCCGGCTTTCAAGGCAGTAATTTGAGACGATGTTTGTATTGACAAATATTTGATTTTATTTAAGCAGATACTCCATTTGTAGAAGCTAGTACTTTATTGTGAAGTTCAGGTCATGCATTGACCAGATGCTGTTGCAGTGAAATGCTGAACTTTTTTCCCCTTATTCTTGACACCCTGATAATGTAATTAGTGACTAGCCTGCTACAAATACACTGACACTTTTTCATTGCAGTAAATCAATGAGGTTTACCATTAGTCTATGCCTGGGAGTGGAGATTTATAGATTCATATTTATTATTACGCAGAAAATGCATGTTGCTGCAAAACCTGTAGTATTAATCTTTTAGGTGAGTTAGACCAAAATTCAAAAACTCTTCCTGATGTAAAACATTAAAAAAAGATGACCAATATGCTTTCAAACCTGGTAAAACACTTCATCTTTCTACACTTTCTCTCTTTTTTCTGTTACTGGAAGTGCGCAGAGCAGATAAAATTCCATAGTTTTTTTTTTTTTTTTTACTGTTTGATTCTCCAGGTGTATATGCATGTAGCAAACCAGGAATAAATGAACACATCTCCATAGCTAGTTATTTAAAAATGAATTCATTCAACATCTAATGCTATTTTTTAAATTGTTGGCAAATTCATTATGTTAACTTTTTGATATTCACATTTATATTTATGTGTGCATAATTTAATATTTATTAACATACATTTTTAAAGTTACTAAGTATATTATAAGTATTAGTAGTATTAGTTAAGTATGTATTTAGTATTTTTTATTATTATGTCACATATTAGGTGAACGATGTTAAGTTAGATTTTCCCTAAATGTTTGAAGCATATTTTAATGAACAGTTATAGTTATAAATTATAGTAACTTTTCAATGAATTATTATTAATTTAATGAAATGTATTTATTGGTGTTGCGTGATTTATGTGATAGTTTTTTATGTAAAGTTCTTTATTGTACATACAGATATAAGTAGCACAAGTTATTTCAAAATGAATTTTTATAAGTATGTATATATTCTTTTAAATGATTTTAGGCACTTAAGTAATTGATTGTAAGTGATTGATACAATTAGATACACTATATAAATCAGCTGCTCTAATTTTAAGACCACTCTGATGAAACCCGCGTTGTGATGGGTGAAAGCGCTCAGGTCTTGGTTGTGTATTAAACCTTTTTCATTATATTCAGTTGCGTTTTGTTATTTTTATTAATCACTCAATAATACCTGACAGTGGATTTCTGTACATCTGATGCTGTCAATGTTCATTCAATTCTCAACTAATGGGTTCAGATCCGATCCCTCAAATGTGACTCAGCTGTTGCAAAAGCTCATGGCAACTTCAAATTCTTGAGCTTTTTCCTTGCCCACAATGCACCAACCCCACTTACCCCAGATTTCGTGAATCATCTTGAGCCAAGTGTAATTTTTTTCAGAAAAGCTTCATTTTTCCTTCCTTCTAAACTTTTACCAGTTAAATCTTATCTCCCTTATCCACTGCCTCTTACTTAGATAATTTTCTCCCAATTTTCATATGTTTTCGTGCTCTAAATACTATTGTTAGTATTCCTGCCCACCTTTTCTAACTATATGTACTGTATAGTTACTATCGTTGGTATTTTCTCTTTTCTGCATTTTCTGTCTTATTTCTGACATTTCTTGTGGTTGTTAAAAAAAGGGGGGGGGCTTCTTTAGTTGATATTGCTGCTAATTTCAACCTTTCTGATGAAGTCTGTTATACATCAGATGAAAGCGCTAAATATTTTGTGTGAGTAATAAAAGAATTCAGTTTTCCTTCATCTGGCTAGCTGCATCTTCATTTTCATCTGTTTGTTGCTTGGTTCCTGGTGGATTTGTGATTTATTAACTACCTTTATGTTGGAGTTCTATGTAATGGCTGAAAAACAGAGGCCCTGTGGAGTTTAAGATGTGACTTAAATGTAGTCATAAAATTCCATTCTTGGACTCTCACACACTTTGTGTGTACTGCCTAGGCCCCCTCCATTTACAGAAGGACTATACATTTGTCCCAGATTTAACCTGAGAGCTCTTACAGGGAGAAAGAAAACATTTATTCTGAAAGGTATGCTGCCTACCTTTTTTAAGGAGGCCTTAGCTGGAGTTTCTCCTACAAAATAAAAAATGTCAAAGTCTCCCTCTCCAAGTCCTTCCGCTTTTTCTTTGAAGGCTTCAGAACAGGGTGGGAAGAGGCCAGTATCTGAACAATCTGAACATAAGCAAAAGAAGGTAAAAACTTTGGATCAGATTTCTTCATCAGATTCCAAGCATAAAGAAAATCATCCTTGGATCCAACCTCAACATTGGATCCTAAACATAAGAAAATAAATTATCGGATCTGACCACATCGGATCCAACAGAAATCTCCACTTTGATAGATGTTTCTTATGCAGATGTAAAGCTGGGTAATCCAGTAACCAAGTAACCTTAGCCAGGTGGCTTACTGATTGCATTTATAGGCTCATAGGTTCATAGGTTGGTACTAGGCTATCAGCCCTAGGGCCTATACAAGCCTAGCCATAACAATTCCCTGGCTATTTCTTCCCACATTATTTACTTTCCTGGACCCCTGTCTAGCAGGGCGACTGACGTGATCTCTGGGGTGAATTTCCTTTCTCCCATCCAATCGTCAAGGTTCCTCTTGAAGAGGTCCAAAGAGGCATTCTGCTTGACATGTATGGGCAATCTATTCCAGAGTCTGGGGAGTCTCTGGGTCAGGAACCTATCCCTCCAGCATGTTTTGTTTATTGTGATGACAAGGTTTAGATCCCTGGAGCGTGTAGCTCTGAGTGATTGGGATTTCTTTAAGTGTAGCATGTCCAACAGCTCTGGGTTTGACATGGCCTTGTATGTTAAGCAGAGATTGCCTTTGAGTAGACGATATGCGACAGAGTATAGCTGGAGTTTTTTAAGGCGGTCAGCGTAGGGCATCTGCTTTAGGCCTGTGATTCTTTTAGTGAGGTATTTCTGAGGCCTTTCCAGTTGTTGCAGATGTCTTGAGAGGTACATACCAAATGGGGCGTTGTATTCTATAATGGGTCTAATGAGGGATGAGTACAGTGGGACAATGACCTCCTTTTTCTGGATGAAAAGCCCTTCGTGATGAGGTGTGCAACATAGAAGGATTTCCTGACTGTTGTGGCGATGTGGTTATCGAAGGTGAGACCACTGTCCACCTGTGTCCCTAAGTCTCTTATCACATTTTCTGTGTTTAGTGTACTGCCACCTATATGGTAATTCATGGATACATGTTTTTTCCCAAAGGGGATAACAATACATTTCTTGGCATTGAGCTTGAGCCCATGGCTCTGGCACCAAGCATCTGTTTCTGTAAGGCCCTTTTGTAGAGTATCCACATCATTTGGGGATTCAATAATGGCTCCCAGTTTGCAGTCATCTGCAAACTTTGTTAGCCAGAGTCCCTTAGTGTTGACCTGTACTTCAGAGAAGTAGATGCCAAACAAGAGCGGCGCCAGGACTGAACCCTGAGGTACTCCACTTGTCGCTTGTCTGGAGCTGGATTTGTAGTCGGCTACTTTTACAGTGTGGGTTCTATCAGTAAGCCATTTAGCAACCCATTGGGTGACATAGGGATTAATACCCAACTTAGTAAGTTTATCTATGATTCCAAAGTGGGGGATGGTGTCAAAGGCCTTGGCAAGGTCTAGATAGGCTGTGTGGACCACCTTACCCTTGTCCATGGCTCTGGAGACTGATTCAAAGAAGTCAATCAGGTTCAGGAGACAAGATCGGCCCTTCACAAACCCAAACTGGGTGGGGTCCAGTGTTTGAAGGTTGCCAATGTCTTTGTTTATAAGTTCCATGATAATACGCTCCATGGCCTTGCAGATAAGGCTTGTCAGACTGATGGGACGATAGTTTCCGGGATCCAAGGTGGATCCCGCGTTGTGGATTGGGATAACTGTAGCTCTGCGCCACTCAGTGGGCACGAAACCTGAGGTGAGGCTATGATTAAACATGACACTTAGGTGAGGTGCCAGTTCATATTGTAGTTCATGTAGTACACAGCCCGGGATGTCATCTGGTCCCATGGATGCTGTATTCTTGGCTTTAGAGAGTGCGTTTTGTACCTGTGTGGCCGTTATTACTGGAATTTGGCAATCTTCCGGTATTGAGATGGGCCATTTAGAGGGTGAGAAGGCGGTGAAGTTGGCACTGAATCGATCTGCCAGGATATTGGCAATATCCTTTCGATCAGTATATTTATTGCCATTCTGTTTTAGCTCAGAGCAGATCTGAGCATTGCCATTTAGATTCTTGACATAGTTATAGAATGCTTTGTGGTTGTCTTTGGAATCTTTGGCAATTTTATTTTCATAACTAGCTTTGGAGGATTTTATGAGGCATCTCAGTTTCTTACTGAGGCTAGTAAGGGAGTTTTTTGCATCCTGGGATTTTCCTCTTTCCTGCAAAAGTTTCTTCCTTTTGTTGTAAAGTTTGTTTATGGCAGGGGACCACCAGATTGGCTTCCTTTTTTTGGATGAGAGCATTTTGGTTCTATTTGGGATGGCACGATTCATGCATGAGTGGATGTGCTCGTACAGTGCCTTAGTGTAGGATTCAGCAGTTGAACATTCAGTTCCCGTCTGCATGGGTGTCATGAAGTTTGTCACTTCTGACTTGAGTAGCATGAAGTTGGCTTTGGAGAAGTTTTTTATGGTGGTTTCTTTACTGTTATTTACAACAAACTGGGTTTCACCCTACAAAGATGATTATGAGCTCACTCAGCCAGAGCCATGGCAATTTTCTTCCTTTTTCAAGCAAAAGCGTCCAGGTATGACGTGCAGAAGCAACCTGGATTTCTCCCCATACCTTCATTACTCACTACAAGTTGGATTTTGTCTCCAGAAGTAGAGCATCATTTGGCTCAGTGGTGCTCACAAATATCCTTCCTTGAGTCCACCCTGGAGCTAAGGTAGCTGGGGAATCTGTCCCATTAGTTGAGGACTGAATGAAAATTTAGAAGAAGTTATGTACTCAAAATAACGTTCCACCTGTGTTGTTGATTTTCATTCTTCCTCAACTCCCCTCCCATCAACCCCCATGCTTATGCAATTTCAGGAAGAGCAAGTGGTTAGCCACATAATTAAATTCTAGATATGGTCTCTGCTTTGATGTATATATTTAGATACACATTTTTTCTTTCTATTATAATCAGCAAACAAGATCTGAGGTAAATGGGGTTGGCAAATTATGGGTAAGGGAGAAGCTTGAAAGTTCTTAGTTGCACAAGCTTTTGCAATGGCCGAGTTGGATCTGAGGAATTGAATCCTAACCCATTAGAGGAAGAATGAAAATCAACAACACAGCTGGAACATTATGGTGAGCACACTTCTTTTTACTGTCATTAAATGCGTGTTGCTGCAAAACCGCTACTATGCCATTGTCTCTCACAGTTAGTAATGTCAGTGTTTCAAAACTTGAACTTTGAAAAAAGTCCTCTTATTCTATTAAATTAATTGAATTGCAGTTGCCAAATTGAACACAGGGAAGCTGATGGCAGCAGCTTCACAAGTACACAAAATAAATATATCACACAGAATTTAAGTGATTTTTATGGCGTCCATTTATAGTTTCTGCTGAAAACATTCAATAAATCCTGCCTTGACATATTTATTTTATGCTTGCTCTTCCATAATAGTTTCCCAGTGTTCATTTTCTTTTAATGGTTTTCCTTTACACATTGATACGGACTTCTTATGGAATTTCGGCTTGAGCCTTTGTCAGCAGTGTTTTTGTTTTTTTAAATAATATCCCTGATTTTCCTCATATTTTTGCCTTGCTCCTCTTTAAATTGTGGACATTGTGACAAATCACTAAGGATTACAGTCATTGCCAGATGTTAGAGTTTCAGAAAAAACCTTTTGCTCTATTAACTTGTTTAAGTGATTTATAGCAATATGAAAATACTTCAGGAAGACATTACTATAGTTTTATTTATTTATTAATGCAAAAACTGTTATTCCATTAACTTTTTAAGTTAATCAGAGTTGTATTCAATAACTATCCATGCTTTGTGCAGACATTATTGTTTTTTTAGTAGGTTGTATCGTACATGCCATACTATATAAGTTACCCTAAACAGCAGTGTAGAAAATATGTAAGTGTACACTAAAGGTAGTGGTATACACCTGTTCATTTCATCAGGAGGAATCTGAGTAGAGAAAGTAGAAAGACATGCAGGTTGCTGAATCAGGCAAACAGAACGTAATGGATATACAGGAGTGCATAGCTGTATGACTGTGTTTTTGTGAGAGAATAGGGACAGTACATGAGTGAGTCTGTATTTATTTGCATGAATAACTCTTGTAAGTCTATGTATGTTTCTGTTATGAATGGGGAATGGGGAAACCATGGATGCAAAGTATGTGTATGTGTGTGTATACATATATTGTAGATGTTTGTGTCTGAATGGTTGCCCTGAAAACAGATAAGTATGGGGAGGCCTTTTCTGTAGATATGTGTATGATCATGTGTGTGTATGTGTGTGTGTGTGTGTGTGTGTGTGTGTGTGTGTGTGTGTGTGTGTGTGTGTGTGTGTGTGTGTGTGTGTGTGTGTGTGTGTGTGTGTGTGTGTGTGTGTGTGTGTGTTTATGAGTAGTTCAGTGAAAGTATCTGTAATTGATCGCAGCTAAACAAATGTGTGTGTGTGTGTGTGTGTGTGTGTGTGTGTGTGTGTGTGTGTGTGTGTGTGTGTGTGTGTGTGTGCCTGTGTGTGCACAATTTTGTGCCAAAGCCATGGCTTAAAACTCAATTCCAAGAAATGATTATAGTACTTTTTGGGAAGTTGGCCACCCTGGGTAACTGCAACTTCAATGCAATACCCCTAAAAGTTGAATCATTTGTCAGAGAACTGGAAACTCATGTAGATAGTAACCTAGTATTTGACCAATATGTGTACAAGGTAGTAAGAAAATCCTTCTATGTTGCTCAACTTATAAGCAAGGACATGGCATCTAGGTCCAGAGCAGTCATCATACCACTGTACTCAACCCTCATCAGATCCATCATAGAGTATAATGCTTTTTTTGGTAAGTACCCGACCAGACTTCAGCAGCAGCTGAAGTGTCCGAAAATGTTCTTTACAAAAAGAAAAGAGGAAGTAAACACAATGCCCTTCACTGATCACCTCAAAGTCCTGACTCTTTACTCTATATTATACACACTTCTGAAAAATGATTGTTGCCTGGCATATAAGGCATCTCTGGACTCTGTTTTGATGAAACTTTTGCACATCCCCAAAACAAATAACATCACAATTACTCAATTAAAAGACCTAAATATTGCTTGTGACATAAGACATATTGTTGAGACAAATGTGTTTCTCAGATAATTCCCATTCTGTGGAACAGGCTCACCATCCATGTGAAGCAGAGTTCCTACTTCCCTATTTAACAGCAACCTGGACCAATGGACGGGTAATCAGAAATTCACCACTGGTTTGATGCCTTTGTCTCTGATGGACAGTGACAGTCAGTCAGTCACATCCTATAGAATAAAATTGGTGGTTTACATTTGGTTTTCACAGCTAGGCTTATAAGGGCCTTATTGGATGTTAGACTATTATACACCTATGAACCTTAAACCATTTCCTATTACCATCCATTTTAAGTACATGAAAACAGCAATTGATCCTAGTGCTTTCCCAGTAATTCTTATTCATATAACTAAAGATTACCAGAAGCTGAAGGTGTGCAGATCTTAAGTGATGTCTTCTCTTCCAGGTATGTACTTTATTTTAATTCCTACTGACAAAAGCAGCCGTTCTTGTGGGTGAATTCTGAGCAAGATGGTGGAAAAAGTAATTCTGTTGATGTAATTTCTGCCCTGATGTGCTCCTAAAAGATGTTTGACATATGATAGCTCAAAATTAAAGACAGGACTACATGAGCATCACAGAGAAATCACAAAAAAAAGAAAGCTCTGTGGCAGGAAATTTTCTAACATCACACATGGGCAGAGAAGACAGCCTTAGGACGTAGATGAAATGGGTAAGATGATCAAAAACTAAAGGATATAAAAGTATGCGTATATTACAATTTTTACATCAAGTCTAATAGGTCAAATAATGAGATAAACAAGAAACAATATTCTAGTTTTATTATGGTAGATAAGTTTTGATCAGATAATTGATTGATATGTTAATTGCAGTTTTATTCTATCATTTAAAATTTGTTCTCTGGCGTATTTTTTTTCATGTAGGCATTGAGATGAGGCACTACAGGTTATTATGCAAATCTACAGAAGTTTTATTACAAAGTTCTATAACATTTTATTATTAAATAATAATTGTTGTTGTTGTTGTTTGTCTTTCGGCTTTTCCCGATTAGGGGTCGCCACAGAGGAACTCTGGTCCGCTAATGACTGGCAGTACATTATCACGAACGCTGAGGTGCCAGCTCGACGTTCAACCTTCAACGAAGGCACACCCATTTACGCATGTCTTTCAAATGCCCACCCAACCATGGGGGGGACATGCAGACTCCACACAGAAGGCACTCCCACAGTCCAGACGAGAATCGAACGGGAGAACCTCTTGCTGTGAGGCAACAACACTGCCGCTGCACCACCACGGATGTATTAAATAATAATTGTTACACTTGCTTATTATTAGTTACATATCATAAACTTATTTCTAATAACTTTGCAAGCATTTGAAATATGTTTCATATTGTATCTTTTACTACCAGTCAACTTTTGAGCATTAGCAGAAAATTTTAATAATTTAGCTGATTTTATCTGTATTACATCTACATTATGGTTTTGCAATAGGCTTGAATTTAAGTTAGCTTACTAGTGGCAGAGAGGGAAAATGCCTTGACTACAGCAAAGATGATTGTAGTTTGATTAGTGGCTTGTGTACTTGATGACAAGCTTGGGAGGATGGCCATGCTTATTTTTTTTCTTGGGGTTGTAGAAGCATCTCTCTAATGAAACTGATGAAGGCTGAAGTTCAGAGGTATAACTCTAGGCTAGTGGCACTAAGACAAAATGAAGAAGTGACTGTACTGTGAAGCCTGGGGCAGAAACTCGTGCTCAAAATCACACCCCATTACCTGCTTAGCCTAACTGTCAAATGTCAGCAAGTTGAAAGAGATTATGGTTTATTGAAAACCCAGCACCAGGCTGTAGTTTGACAGCTTTTTCCATGAAAATAAAATTCAGCCCAGAAAACCCAACTATACCCATAATAGTTAGGAACAAAAAAAAAGCAAATTACTTCCTATTAAGTGACAATTTGTCAAAATTCATGGCTTCCCCAAACCCCAAGAACACAGCCACCTATACAGAATTTTGCCAGCATACCTACCAGAGCCAGATCTAACAAACCGCATTGATGGAATCCTTACCTTAACAGGCTATATAACAAAAGAAAAAAAGTCATGCTCCAAATCAGAAAGAGCAAATCTCAGAGACAACAGCTCAATGATTCAACCAAACAAGAAACTAAGTCTAATAAAGTTCAGTAAGACCAATTATGAGGTCAAGATAGCTTCCCAGGCTAAGGACAATCACAAGGCCTTCTTCAGCTATGTCAGGAATCTTAAATGTAAAACTCTGCAATATACAGAACTGGTGGTAAATGGCACAACTTTCACTGACCATGGTGACATAGTAAATCTACTGCCTGATAAATTTAGCTCTATCTTCAGCCCCCACTACCCCCTGTGAAATCCCTTCTGTCATATCCCCACAACTATCAACAGGGAGCAGGCTCTGGAGATGCTCACTAAGGCCAAAAACACTGCTTCAGTGGGCCCCTACAATATCCCTAGTCACCTCCTAAATAGCCTAAAACATGACCTAGCAGGACCACTTGAGGCAGTCTTCAACAACAGCCTCACAATGGGTAACATGCCAGGTGAGTGGAGGGCCAGATCAGTCATCACTCTTCATAAGGGGTGATAGTACCACCCCTGCTCATTCCTTACCAGACCATCAACTGACCCCGGGAACTACAGACTCATCAGTCTTACAAGTCTAATATGCAAAGCTATGGAATGAATTATCATGGAAATGATCAACAAATACATTAGCAACCCAGAGACACAGGACACATCCCAATTTGGCTTTGTTAAGTGAAGGTCTTGCCAGCTTAACTTGATAGACTTCTTTAAGAGGGACACTAACACTATGGATGAGGGAAAAATGGTGCATACCACCTACCTTGACCTGGCCAAAGCATTCAGTACATTACCCCGCTATGGTATTGTTGACAAACTCTCAGAACTAGTCATAAATCCCTACATAACTCACTGAATTGCCAGATGGCTTACACATAGGACCCAAGAAGTCAGGATTAGTGAGATCACCTTCACCAGCAGAGAACCTCAGGGCTCTGTGCTGGGCCCACTCATGTTTGGCAACTGCTTTTTAGACGTCATGGCTAGTGTCAAAGGCCTCTGGCTCACCAGCTTCACAGATAACTGCAAATTGAGAGCTATCATAGATTTCACCCACAATACAAACCTCCCACAACAGCATGTAACACAAACAAATGACTGGTGTGAAAGCCACAGATTAAAATTCAATGCAAATAAATGCATTATAGTGCCTTTTAAGAAAGTTCCCACCCAAGCTAATTACTTCATTAATAAAATATCACTAAGAGTTGATCCATTAGTTAGGGATCTGGGAACATACATAGACAGTAATCAGGAGGTTGCCCAACATGTAGCCAAAATAGTAAGAAAATCATTCTGTGTTGCCCTTGCTTATGAGTCAGGTGACATAGAAAATCATTCTATGTCACCCAGCTCATAAGCAAGGGTATAAGGGTATGGCATCCAGGGCCAAGGAAGTGATAGTACCACCCCTGCTCATTCCTTACCAGACCCATCGAGTACAATTCTGTCTTTGGCATGTAGTCAGCCAGGCACACGCAACAGTTGGAACACGGTCAAAGGTTCCTCACCAGGAGAATCCAGGGTGTAAATACCCTGTCCTATACAGATCACCTTAAGGTTCTATTTCTGTAATCAGCCTCCTACAGGTTACTGAGAGGTGATCTATGCCTAGCATATAAGGCGTCCTTAGATCCAGCTCTGATGGATCTCCTTGTACATTTGCAGGACAAACACCAGAAACAATAGATCCAAGGACCTGAACTTTGTCTGCAACATAAACAGAACCTGCTGAAATGACTGATATGAGTCTCAAAGGATCCTTGTGCTATGGAATAAGCTCCCCATCTATGTGAAGCAGAGTTCATCCCTGACCCTGTTCAAAAGAAACCTTGATCATTGTATAGAAATTCACCTCTGGCCTGGCCCCCATATCTCTGATGGACAGAGGTTGATAGTAAGTAAATTAATCCCCAACTAACATACCCCCCTCACATAACATTTAGCTATGTCTTTACTAACATAACCCACCATACAGACATCCAAGGAACTCTGAGACAAAACTGGGTTGGGTTGCACAGCTAGGCTTGTAAAGACCCTGGTGGTCATTAGCTTAGTGTGAACCTCTGAACCTATTAATCTTCCTGCCTAGCCTTTCCCATTCTGAGGTTCCATCAGGTACTGCTGATTTATGCCTTCATATGAAGTGAAGTGAAGGGATTGTGTATGCAAGACTGTAACAGAAGGGACTCCCTCTTTTTATGGAGACACCTATGAGTCTGCCAGGGGAATATGGATACTGGGACTATCAGGAGCTTGCCTGAGGAAAATCCTGATGTCAGAAGTGCGTGAGATGAAAAAAGTCTTAAACATAAATTATAATCTTGACAGTGCAGCAACACTTTAAAGCATGCCCCTTTTCTTTGAATTGGAATGTATGTTGCTAAGATGGGAAAATAAAGCATTTTTTTTTCTTTGACACATGGAACAAGTAAATTGGCATGCATTATCAAAATTATAACTGGTAAACTATATAGATACGGAATAAACTTAATCTGATCACTTCTTGTAAATAATACCCATTCCTTAGCATGATTACACTTAGTAATGCCAGACAGAATTTCATAAAATGCATGTTAAAGCTGAGTTTCATTTAACAGTTCTCAGTGTTTTTGCGTCGACAGTATTTTTTTTTCAAGTAGGTTATAGGTTGCTTATGTCCTACTTGAAAAAAAAAATTGCTGTCTACACAAAAACGCTGAGAACTGTTAAATGAAACTCAGCTTTAACATGCATTTTATGAAATTCTCTCTGGCATTACTAAGTGTAATCTTGCTAAGGAATGGGTATTAAGTAGGTTATAGGTCACTTATGTGATCTGCGGTGGTGGTGCTGCGGTAGCGTTGTCGCCTCATAGCAAGACGTTGTTCCGTTCGATTCTCAGCTAGAGCGTCTTCTGTGTGGAGGCATACATGAATGGGGCGTGCCTTCATTGAAGGTTGTGCATCAGGGCTGGTAACCCAGTATGTAAAAATCCACTACCAATCATTAGCGGACCGGAGTTCCGCTGTGGTGACCCCTAACTGGGAAAAGCCGAAAGACACAAACAAGTTATAGGTCACTTATGTAATCTCTGTAAATAGTCTGTTTGTAATATGTAATGCTGGTATTGTGTAATGCTGTATCTGCTTACCCTTGGAGCTTTTCTCCCCGGGCCTCCGCTGAAAATGGCATCCAGTCGGACTATCCTGGTCAACAAATGTAAAATAAAATAAATAAAATAAATAAATGTAAAAGTTTTTGGATTGATTCTCCTGTTTTTCTGAAAGTACTGACAGAATAAATCACACTGCTGCAACCATGTTGCAAATAAATATTCATTTACAGAGAGGATATATACATACATACCTCTCAACTATCCCTGAATTGGCAGAACATGTCTGATTTTGCATCATATTTTGCCATGTCTCTCATACATTTTTACATTTTTGTGTGTAAGTAACTGAGGGTTACAGACATCAGTAATGCCAGATATTAG
Source organism: Protopterus annectens (assembly GCF_019279795.1). Taxonomy (NCBI): domain Eukaryota; kingdom Metazoa; phylum Chordata; order Ceratodontiformes; family Protopteridae; genus Protopterus; species Protopterus annectens. The sequence goes on from NC_056745.1 coordinate 564,876,478, forward strand.
ACTTTCATACTACTTCTTGAGTAAATGAATGTAAATATGAAACCTATTATTTTTTAATAATACTCTTGGTAATTAATACTAAATCATACTATTTCAGGCAAAGAAAGTTTGTCAGACATTCATTGTTATTACTTTCTAAAATAATATCAGTTGAAAATAATACTGAATTGTACTAATTCAGCAAAATAACTTTTTATAAGTATTGTGTGATGTATTATAACCATGCTGTGAGCTCCATAGTTGAAGCTGGTAGTTAGTGTCTAGAATTTTGTTTGTTTATTCCACATAATGAGATTTAGTGTTCCACATTTTAGAGATGGAAGGTTGAGAGCTATTCAACTGATGCATTGGATGATATTCATTTTTGTTGTACATTTGTTATTTACATAAGTATGTGTTACTGTTTGATTACTTGCACCTCTCAGCTTTTATAGTTTCATTGTTTCTTACAAAGTATTAGTTTAAGGGTGTGAACACACAACAAAGTATTAGTTTAAGGGTGTGCACACATATGCAACCAGCGTATTGTATGATTTTTATTTTCTATATTTTTTCCCCTAACAGATATGTTTGTTTTTCAATTCAATTGCACAGGTTATAGGTCACATTAAAGGTGGGAACATTTTTTTTTTAATGATTTATTGTGGTCTCATTTTTTTATATCACAAAAACCTGGCATTTTAACAGGGGTGTGTAAAGTTTTTATATCCACTGTATATACATATATGTACATGTCTAAATTACACACACCTGTCTATAGTTTGGTCATATGCGTGTATGTTTATATGTATGTATAGATTACATAAAATCAAGGAATGTACAACGTCACTGTGAAATGTGGGCATTTGTACCTTGCCAGTACCTCCGTTTGTACCTTACTTCCTTTTTCAAGAAGTGACAGACTAGTCATACCTGGGGAGAATTTATAAATACTCATCCAATTATCAAATTCCTCCTTAAGGAAGATAGTCTGCCACACTGTAGATCTGGAGAGGAAGATTATTCCAGAGGAGAGGTAGTAGATGACTGACAAATCTGCCTCTCCCATATGATTTTTTCATTTGTTGAAGCAAGTTCAGATCTCTTCTTTTGGTGTTCATCAGACTGTTGCATTTGTGGAGAAACTGGAGATCTTGGCCTGATGAATCTCTACCCCCCCCCCCCCCCCACTGCAAAAGCAAGACACACATCACTTCTATGGAGTCTGTATGACAGAGAATATAGGGATAAGGCCTCCATCCTCTCTTGATAGATCAGGCCCTTTAGTCCCATAATCCTAATGTAAGGACCTTTGTGGTTTGTCTGTCTGCTTTTTTTATTTATTAATTTTTTGCTCTTGTTTACCGGGTTCAATCAAAGCCTCTTCTGAGTGGAGACCCAGAGAGAAAAGCTCCAACATATTACGAACATTTTTAAACCTACACTCAGTAATATACATGAGCAGACATTGGTGCAGATTAAATAAAGGCTATATAGTCCTCTAAGGCCATGTTTGTGCTGTAGAGCAATGCACACAAAGCAGTGCACTGTTTTGTGTTCAGTAAGTGGCTTTACATGTAGTGTACAGCTGCGCAAATAAAAGGTAAGCACTATGGCAAATTATTTGTTAATCAACCAATGCAGGATGGAGGAGCTATTCAACAAGCTATAAAGCAATCATGTAGGTTTTCCATGTGAATTCCAAAACCTATTGAAATACAGCTACAGAAACTGCTCTACACAGAAATAATGTTAGGGGCTGCAGTTGCTCTTATATATGTGTATGTGCAACAGGCACAAGTCTATGCTGCTGCTGCTGCTAATAGACCTTGGTCAAGAAGTAGGGGGGGTACTTAGACCCCTTTTATCTTACTACAGGGTGGATAGAGACACACTATAGGAACTCTGGAACCTCACTCATCCATGAGAGCAAGGATAAACTGAGAAGAGGCAATACCTGTGGAAACAAAGGTATGTGTAGCACTTAAAATATTAGCTACAGGAAACTTTCAGAGGCCAACAGGAGATATGCTGGGGATATCGCAGGCATCAGCTTCCTGGATTCTACATCAATTCCTGAATACTATGCTACGACATGCCAGGTGTTACATACAGTTTCCCAGTACACCTGAGGGAAAAGCTACAACTATGCAAGATTTCTACCCCAGAAAGTTCACCACAGCCACAAGCATGTGAGGAGTCAGAGGGGGAACTACCAGCCGCTGTGGGTTTAGGTAGACGTAGGCGTACACAGTATGCTCTTGCCTTGGCCACGAGGCAATGGAAAGCACACATGCTCACCTCCTAAGGAGGTAAAACCTGCATCCTATGCACATACATACCATAACACTGCTACTAGGCAACACTGACAGCCATCACTTCCCCATGTAACGGCTATGTACTGCTAGCATCACACAGACTCAACCCTGAAGTAAAACAGTTATAACTGCTGGACTATCAAGGTAAGTGCTGAACATGGAATATGGCAATAAATGTCTAAGAACACAAATAAATGGCAGATCCTTACACACTGTTACTTGCTAATGTAACTAAGTATAAGGTGTGTGATATAAGGTTGTTATGTTTGTAAGATATCACACTCATACACAAACCAATGTGTAGTCCAAAACAAGCACTACCAAAGGAGTACTGTATTGTTTCCCACAGAAATGCCAGGATGACTACACAAATGCAAGAGCTAAACTCTTGAAACCCAACTTTGCTGTGGAAACACACAAATAGTACTTCCCTCCCCACCCTCAAAACAACAGGAAAATGACAGTTTGTACAATCCAAGGAACAACACATAATTCACTTATAATAAATGGTTTCCACACAATTCTCACAAAATGTGTAACCATTTACAATACAAAAGTCAATTGTATATAACTGAGAGTACAGCGCACATAAAAGAATGGACACAATATAAAGAGAAAACATAGTGCACTTATGCAAATAATACTCATAAATGGTTGTGTGATCGTTTATTAACTAAATATGTAAGCAACACATGTACAAACAACTGAGAGTGTACAACTGATATATGTCTTTATAATACAATAGTGGAAATGGGACTGGCTTATATGTGCAATAATTTTCATTTCTTCTGCAAAGCTGCTTTGTGGCAGAGACATAAGACACCCTTACTGTGTTTTATAGGTCTGAAAGTTCAAATCCAGAGTTGTGTAGAAATTGGTACTGTGTGTTAAAATGCATTTTGCTATTTTTTTTCTTTTTTTTATAATATTAATATTTGAGCAGTGCGTGGCTTAGTGCCAACATTGTGAAATGGATAAGTACATTAATTTTAATGATAAGTTACTTGCATGATAAAGACTACATAAATTTCAGCTCTGAATCAAGTGTGTGTGTAGTACACCTTGGAAACATGATTAACCATACACTATATAATATATGTAGATCATGGTTGAAGTCCCACATTTATCTTTTAATTTTGAAGCCTAATAAATACTTGCTACCAGAGTTATGCATGTTAAGCTTTGATTGTCACATTTGCTCACCATTTACTTTAATGCAGGCATGGTCTAATGGCCTAGACAAAAATCAGACATTGTCAGTTCCAAATAGGATACAGTGTTACCTCTTTTACTTTCCATCCTGCAAACCCACTATGAGGTGTTGCAGTGACAGTCCACAACAGCTGTAGGTCCAGAACACCTGCAAACAATAGGCAGGCACTTGTCAATTTCAAAAAGGATACATTATTGCATCTTTTGCTTGCCATCAGGCAAACCCACTAAGTGGCATTGGGTGACAGTCAACAACACTTGCAGGTCCAGGACACCTGCAGACATCAAGGAGACCCTTGTCATTCAAATAGTTACATTCCATCGTGTATCATCTGCTATCATACAAACATGCTACACAGCATTGTGTGGTGGTCAGCACACATACATAGTACCGAATGTGAAAATACACAGCTGCTGCCTAGTTGTTCCTGTGGCAGCAGGTGTAAGTTAAAGGCTACAATACAAATGAGCCATGGTTCTAATATGGCAAAGCCCAAAGTTTTATTACTACTGTTTCATTTTATTTTATATAAAAATTAACATTAGAAGAATAATCACACATAGAAATAATTATCTTTAGCAGGTGCGTTGAGCATAAACAGGATATCAGATATATAGTAAGTGTGCAACTGTGTGTATCAGTAAAATTATGGTTGCACAATTAAACCTTTATTTTCTGAGCTTTCATGTTACACACACATACATGGTCAAATACTCAACTCTTAATGTATATGTATAACTAATGAGCAGGTCGGACAGACAAGGTCTCAGTTGCAATGAGCACTCTGCACATTAATAATTGTAAAAAAATACACCTGTAGCCTGACTTTCCCAGTGGCAAGTGGTGTAAGTTAATGCTCATAATACAGGTGAGCCAGGGTTCTGATCTAGTACACTCACAATTTTATTAAAGCTTGTCCACTCAATTTTAAAAAATAAAGAACAACATAAACATAATTATAAATAATAACTATGTATAGCACTGTAGCTCATATGAATATACTGACAATTATGTTTCTGTAATAACACTTTTCTTTTTTGGCCTTGGATGGACTTCATACTTAATAATAGTCACACACACACACACACACACACACACACAAACACACACACACACACACACACACACACACACACACACACACACACACACACACACACACACACATGAATGTATAAACCTGGACCTTGGCAGGACACACACAAACATGGTTAACCGTCACTCTGCCCTGTATATATATAATTAATTACCATGTCTGACATGCACTTCTGTATCAAGGATGAAAAAACACCTATGTGGAAGAAAACCTTTTGTCTATTTTAAATAGATTTGAATCTCACATTGTAAAAATTACTTTCATAAGTGTGTAAAGACACCAAAGAATGTGTCAGGTCATAAAATGTATACCCCTAATACATGCCTGCAAAGTTATATCAATTAACATTTACAGTAGCAGCTAAACCAAAAACAAATGCCAACTGTAACATTACCCTTATTTCATAAACTGCCTTCCTCTCTTTTAGGCACCAGTTATTTTAATACAATACTTCACTGTAGTCATTCCCTCTCACATTTCAACTTATCACATGTAATTATTTAATTACATCATGAATACATATGTAAAAACATTACACAGAACTGGATTCAAACCCTGTATCATCTATGCTTAAAATAAGGACTTAGTGCTCTTACAACTGCTGCTACACAATAAGCTAGACAGTAGGTGTAATCCACTCAGTACTGTCCAAAGTGCTGACAGCTGCATCTCTCTGCTTAATGTATTTGTGAGGAGGAAATTGAACCAATACAACTCTCATAATTTTCTCAATGAAACAGAGACCTATGTATGCTTTTCACTTAATTATGTGCAAATGGGGAAAGCAGTATAAATACTTTTTAAGGTTATACAATTTATGACACAGCATATCTGATATGAACTGGTCATGAACAGCATAGTATCTGTTAGCTGTGTCCACCATATCCAGTATGAATAAGTACTTCTCAAGTTCTGGTAGAGTCTTTAAATGTGTATCTCGCATGTGCAAACATTTTGCCATTGATCGCTCAAACCAGCTGCTTGGCGGTACACTATGGAAACTGCTTATTAGCATTTTTTACTTGTTTACTGCCCAGTTAGTCTTCATCCCATTAAATTACATATAAAAACACAACCAAAGGGAAGGCACTTTTTAATGAATGAACACATATTTACACTGTAGTCATGTGTTACCTGCACCCATGTACTTGAAATTGGGTATATCAGTACTTGTTCCCTAATATCAGTTACATTACAGAAAAAATGCATTGTTATATACCATGCACACCTCTATAATGACAATACACATTCAGATTGTCTTATACTTGGATTAATGTGGACAGCAACTGTTTACAAATGTGATCACAAAAAATGTGTGTGTCTATATGTGACAATTTAAATCTGTAATATACACAACATACTGGGGAACAGCTGCATGTCTCATTTCTGCTACATAAATTCCTGTCAGCTGTTTGCATCTAGTTTGGCAAGCTGTTTCTTAAACCATACCTGCACATTGGAAATACAACAGGAAATAGTACATCCACACTTTGCACACGACTCTCATAACAAGATAAATTAACCAGCTCATATAATGATGATGATGGCATCATCTATGAAGACCACTATGATAAGGCAAATACATACTTCACTGGTTTTGCAGTCATTAAATACTGTATTTTGCAGATGGGAACAAAATACTTGCACATGTGTTAGATTAGCACAACAGCCACATTGTGTGTGTGTCTCTATGTATGTGTAAATGTGTGTGTGTGTGTGTGTGTGTGTGTGTGTGTGTGTGTGTGTGTGTGTGTGTGTGTGTGTGTGTGTGTGTGTGTGTGTGTGCGTGTGTGTATGTAATCAGAAGAGCATAACTGTATTCTAATGCCATTCTCATGGACTGCAAATATTTTGACAGTTGTACATGCCTACATATCCATTTCATACAGGTCAGATAAACCTCAGTCTTTATCTTACTATCATTATTTCAGTCCCATGCAGAACTAATATCTTTAAAGTTGTACATGGCCACCCATCCATTTCATACAGGCCTCCATATATCTCTTAAATATCCAGTGATGATGTCATCCACTATAAACTGTCCAGCAGCATTGTAAAAAACTGACTTGTGCCATGGCACTTGCATTAAATACTGTGTTCTCTAGCTGTCCTACTTAGGAGGGGGTTCTAATCTCACTGCAGTCAGTTGGTGTGTGTGTGTGTGTGTGTGTGTGTGTGTGTGTGTGTGTGTGTGTGTGTGTGTGTGTGTGTGTGTGTAATCAGAAGAGCATAACTGTGTATTCTACTGCCATTCTCATGGACTGCAAATATTTTGACAGTTGTACATGCCTATATATCCATTTCATACAGGCCTCCCAAACATCCAATGATTATGTCATCCACTACAGATTGTCCAGCAGCATTGTAAAAGTCAAGCTTGTGCTGTGGCACATGCATTAAATACAGAGTTCTCTAGCTGGCCTACTGGTGTGTGTGTGTGTGTGTGTGTGTGTGTGTGTGTGTGTGTGTGTGTGTGTGTGTGTGTGTGTGTGTGTGTGTAATCAGAAGAGCATAACTGTGTATCCTACTGTCAGCAATTCAGTCCCATGCAGTGCAAATATTTTGACAGATGTACATGCCTGCACATCCATTTCATACAGGCTTCACAACATCTTCTCTCAAACATCTAATTATTGTCATCCACTTTAAATTACCCCCCAGCATTGTAAAAGTCAGACTTGTACTGTGAAGCTTGAGTTAAGTACTGAGTTCTGTAGCTGGTATACTTGGGAGAGGGTTCTAATCTCACAGCAATCTACTGGTGTGGGTCTCTGTGCTCACTTGATTGACATTCAAGAAACCATTTTATACCAGCATGTGAGACACTTCTACTACCATCTTCTTCTCACCAGACACTGCTGATGTCATCAGCTATAAAGTGTTGTCAGACACTATAAAACAAACAGACTTGTTCTGTGGTGCTTGTGTTAAGTACTGTGCTTTGTAAATAGTCAAGTAAGGGTTCTACTCTCACTGTGGTCAATTGGTATTTGTGCATGGCTGCTTCCACTTGCTTGACATTCAAGAGACTATTTTACACCAGCGTGTGAGAAACTGCTAATACCAACTTCTTCTCACCAGACACTACTGATGTCATCAGCTATAAAGTGTTGTCTGACACTGCAAAATCCAGACTTGTGCTGTGGCACTTGCATTGAGAACTGTGCTTTGTAAATAGTTACACATGGGGTCTAATGTCAGTGGGGAATCTATACACAAAGCAGATGACGGAAATTAGTATAGTGACAATTTTATAATGACATGTGAGTTAACAGCTATGTCAGACCCTCCTCCAAACAACTTCTTGTAACATAACTGATGTCATCCTGTATTGTGCACAGTATGCACTGTGACAGTATTCAAGACAACAAACCTGTGCTTTGCCAGTAACATTAACTACTGTGTTTTCAAGTTACTTTACCTAAATATACAGGGGTTCTAATCTTACAGCAGGCAACTTGAGTGTGTATACATTCAAACATTACATTTGAGACAAATTTATATGTTCTTCTCAGCATACAATGATGTGATCATACTCCATAAAGTGCAACATGACAGTGTTCTTCTCAGCATACAATGATGTGATCATACTCCATAAAGTGCAACATGACAGTGTTAAAGTCAAACATATGTGGTGGTGCTACTGTTACATTACATGGCATTCATCTTCTATACCTACACAGGTGTAATGTTCAAATCAGGCTCAGTCAACTGCTGTGTGTGTGTGGTTGGTGGTGCATTATGGTCATTGCATGATCTTTGGAATTGTTCTTCATTTCACTACCACTTAGGTGAACTTTTCACATAGCTCTATGCATCCACCATCCTCCTTTTCCATCTGGCCACATGACATCCTTCCTGCAGAGGACTGCAGAATGTCCGTATATCAAATATGTATACACATATCATGAAGTAGAGTCCTTCCATGAGCCTCTGCAAGCCATCTCCAGACCATTGCATTTGTGATTGCTAATTCTGTCATGGTGTGGTGCATATGTCCCACATGGACAGTGGCAGTATATAATGCAATCCAACAAATATTTTATTTATTTATTTATTTTATTTTTATTTTATTTTACATTTGTTTACCGGGCTGGTCTGACTGGATATATTTCCATTTTCAGCAGAGGCCCAGGGAGAAAAACTCCACATAGAGACAAAACACAGTTACATTATATATATAAAAAAAAGTAGCTGGTTAAACATGATTCTAGACTACATTACACAATCAATTTATACTTACATACTAGGTAGAGCATCACCATTAAGTTATATTATAGAAATACAAAATAGAAAGGTTCTGCAACAGTAAAACATTTGCGGAAGGTGTAAAGCACATTCAGGAAATTACTTTCACATCCAAAATTCTTTAATAGATTGTAATAGTTACTACTTATTAAAGGAGATTATGAGAGAAGGTTCTCAAAGGGTAAGCAGTAGTGAGTAATGAAAAGAAGGTGTTAAAGAGAGAGAAAAATTAGTGGAAATCACAAAATTAGTCAGGATTTATGCATGGGCATAACCAGTGTATTTTTAGGTGTTTTTTAAGCTTTTGTTTAAAGAGGACAGGGGAGGGAATGGAAATTAGAGCAGTAGGTAGAAGATTCCAATATTTACCAATGGTATTGGGGAATAGGGAGTCACCAGCGATGTTATTAGACTTAGTTAAGCTCACTAGAAGTTTGCTTGAAGAGCGTAATGAATTTAGGTTAGTATAAGGGGTAAATAGGTTAGAAAGTATGGGTGTGTTATTAGGTTGGTAAAATATCCTATGGACAAAGGTGAGTTGGGAAAGTATCAACATGTTTTTTAGTTCAAGCCAGTGTAGTTGCTGTAGGTTCTGACAGTGGTGAGTTCTAAATTGGTTCCCAGTAGCAAACCTAGCAATACTATTGTATGTATTAGCCAGCTTAGAAAGATTCTTTTTCTTTAGGTTAGTATATATGAGTGAAGCATAGAGAAGAGTAGAAATAAGATGAGAGTGGGCAAGTCTAGCTTTGGCTGTTGGAGTTAAGAACATTTTAATTCTGTAGAAGGAGCCCAGTTTTCTATTTACAGTTTTGATAGTGTTATTAATGTGATTATCAAAGGCAAGGCTATTGTCTATAGTGACACCTAACAGTTTGGTGGAAGAATCAGGGGATATATGGGTGCCATTTTTGGATAAGACAGAGAAATCTATTGGGGAGGACTTAATAGTAGGCTTAAAGAGCAGGAGTTTGTTTTTTTTTGGCATTCAAAAGGAGGCAGCATTTTAAGAACCATGCCTCAACTGTGTTAAATACATTTTGTGTTAGTGTTTGTAGTTCCAAAATGGATTTAGCAGAACATATGAGTGTAGAATCATCTGCATATTGTATGCATGTAGCTTGAGGTATAGCTACTTGTAGGTCGTTTATGAATAAGGAGAATAGAAGAGGTCCTAGAATAGAGCCCTGGGGGACACCAAGTGAGACTGGCAGAAGAGATGAAAGTTTGTCATCCCAGAGAACTGCCTGTTGCCTGTTGCTGAGGTAGGAAGTGAACCAGTGAACAGCCTTGGGGTCTAAAGAAAGAGATTCTAGGGTTTTGTATGAGCAGGGGATGGTTCATAGGTTCATAGGTTCATAGGTTCATAGGTTGGTATTAGGCTATCAGCCCTAGGGCCTATACAAGCCTAGCCATAACAATTCCCTGGCTATTTCTTCCCACATTAACCATATCAAAGGCTTTTGACAGGTCTATAAAGAGTGCTGATGAGAGGATGTTATTGTTGCATTTTTTATTGATGAAATCAGTAAAGGATAGGAGAGCTGTGGTGGTACTATGAAATGGCCTAAAACCGTGCTGGCAGTTAGATAGTAAGTTATGTTGAGTTAAGTGGCCCATTAAATGATAGTGAATACATTTCTCCATAATTTTTGCTAAGGGTGATAATAGTGCTATAGGCCTGTAATTAGAATACTCATTAGAGTTACCTCCTTTATGTAAGAGGATAATGTGGGAGATTTTCCAGATAACAGGGATGGTTTCGTCAATGATGGTTCTGTTTATAAGGATGGATATGGGATAGGCCACTGCATCAGCTGCTTTTTGAAGGTATTCTGATGGTAGCTGATCAGCAGAGGGGGGTGCAGGGTTTACATTTTTGGATAAGTTTTTGGATAAAGGTGGTAGAGATGGGTTGTAGTTGGAAAGTAGGGAGATTTAAAGATGTGTAGCTAGGGAGGCTAGACTTGTCTATGGAAAGGTGAGAGGCTAGTGAATTAATGGTATCAGTAAAAAGGGAATTAAAGGCATCAGCAGCTTCATGTGTTGTATTCTTTTCAGCCCCTAAGGGGGAGGGTGCACTAGTCTGGCCTGTATGTAGTAGTCTATTTAAGGTTGACAAGAACCTTTGGGGGTTGTTGTGATGGATTTGCTGCAGTTTACTATAGTAGTTCTTTTTGTCTGTAAGTATGGCTTTTTTAGTACTATTTCTTAAGTGTCTAAAGGTTTGTTGATCAGAGGTTGATTTAGTAGCTCTCCACTTTGCCCATGATTTGTTTCTAAGTAATAAGTTTTGTCTTGTTTCTTTAGTCAGCCAGGGGGCAAGCTTAGATTTGACTCTAATAGAACGTTTTGGTGCATGCTTATCAAGGATTGTTAAGAATTTGTCATTAAAATATTTAACAGCATCTTCAAGTGGGAGAATTTTTAGAGGGTTCCAGTTGCAGGCATTTAGTTCAGTTTTGAATAAAAGTAGGTTAAAGTGTTTATTACTTCGTGAGATCCTATAGGTTGGGGTGTTAGTAATATCACTCTTTTGTCTTATTATGTAAGTTAAAGTATGGTTGCTTACATCATCAGGCAAAGTACCTACTAAATAAGTTTGTTGTTGTTTGTTAATAAGAATCCAATCTAATATACTTTCTTTGTTGTTAGGTTTATTAATTCTAGTGGTGGTGTTTATTGTCTGAATAAAGCCACGAAGATTAATGTGTGAGGAAGGGTTGTCTGTATTGATTGAGGACCAATCATAGTTAAGATCTCCTAATATGATAGTTTCTTGTGGGTAAGTAGAATATACCCAACTAAGGATATTTTCAATTATGGTAGAGTTATTTCCAGGAGGTAGATATATACAGATAATATAGATTGATTTGTTTGGGTTTAATTGTAGTTTTGAAATAAGGAGTTCAGCCTTAGTATCCTGTAGTGGGTTATAGGGTACTGAGGAGATGTGTAGTCCAGTCTTAAACAGCAGTTATGTTTAATGCGGTCCAGTCTCAGTATATTGTAACCTGGGGGAATTATTTCATTATCTTTAGTACAAGGTTTTAACCAAGTTTCAGTTAGACAGAAAATGTCAAAGGAGTGATTTTCAAGGAGAGCATGGAAATGGGCAACCTTGATGTTAATACTTCGGATATTAAGATGTCTTATAAGTAAGGCATTAGAATCAGTGGTTAGTGTTGGAAGGGTGGAGTTTGTGATAATATGACTTGTTTCAGCAGAGGTATTAGTGGATTAGGATGTATGTCACCATCTTTTAGGGTGGGAGTTTTAAATTGTAAAGATGGTTTACAGGAGAAGCTGGTTAGATATTTCAGTCTCCTTAAAGTTGGATTATTGAATTTAATATGTGAATGTCGATGGTATTTGGCTAGGAGGTAGTTGGAGGTGGATGTGATATTTAAATGAGTCAATTTTTGGGTAGTAAAATCAATGGCTGTTTGTTTGAGAGAGTAATTGATGTGGTAATAATTTACATTTTCATAAGAGGTAAGGAGATATGACAATGTGAGAACTAGAGAAGGTATGAGTAAGAGTATTAGCTTGGCTAGGCTGCTTTTAGTTATAGGAGGCTTAGGTAGGGTACTGTTAGTTTTGGAAGACATACTGCAAAGAAGAGTTATGGAACCTTACAGATATAGAGTTAGTATATAACTACAGTATAAATTATAGGAAGGTAAGGTCTTTTTTAGGAAGTATTAGCTACAGGTATATGAGTAAGGTAAGATAGTATAAGAGAAGGCAGTATGGAAAGTAGAATAGGTGAGATGAGGTGGAGTTGTATTAATTGTTAGTTTGTTCAGATAGGTTGTTTCCGGGAGGGGGTGTGGTGAGGGAAGTATAAGTGTAGGACCACTAGGGGTGGGTGGGTTATGGGTGTAGGGTAGGGGAGCGAAGTGGGGCAGAGCCAGTTAATGGAGAGTGTGGAGCCAATCAGTCCTTTCAGTGAAGCTAAGCACTGATGCCTCTTTGCTAGGTAAGAAAAACACCTTATTATGGGAACTTCATATTAAAGTTACTACTACAGTTAATATACAAAGTTAAGGTAAGAAACACCTTATTGTGGGAATTTAAAAATAAAGTAAAATACAAATCCAGCAAACTCTTACTTTATAAAGTGGAGTCTACTGTAAGATCTCATGGGTAGAATTAATACCTAAACTAGAAGGTTAGCGATGGGCAGCACAGAGATCCAGGACAAAGCTCTGAAGTGCATTAAATGCTATCAGACGTTGTGTACTGCTGCCCTCTAGAGGCATAGTGGAGAAAGGAATTCAACTTTAATACTAAGTAAAAAATAACTAGTAACTGCAGGGAAGGAAAAAAAGAAATAAAAAACGGCCTCGGTTAGTTCCGCGAGTGTGCTGGTCCAGTTCAAAACTACTGTAGCAATGTTACAAAACAAAAAATGCACATACAGCAGATTATGTAAGGCTATCAGCTATAGCCAACACTGTGAGGTAAAAGGGATGCATCCTGGGTGTCCACGCTTTAGTAGCCTACCTTGTATCTTCAGTGATACTTTGTAAAAAATTAAGCAGGGGAGGGACAACCCGATTAGGAACGCTGGGCTTCCAGGGGGTAGCACACCACTCGGACGACCGAGGAGATGCCTTAAGTAAGAAGATCAGGTTTAAATATCACACAATAGTCTTACTATATTCCATAATATAGATATAAGGAGTTTGTTTTAAATGGTATAATAATGGCTAGGATTTTATGTGATGTTGATTGTTACCTAATAATCTCCTATGACCTTATGAACAGTTGACATGCCAGTGGTTCTGTCATAGACATGTGCTATATTGAGGTGTGGATGTACAGTAAGGCTACAAGAGGGTATTATAACCTGTGATGTGAGCTAATGTACTGATGGTGACTGCTGCTATACATTACATGCTCCTTCTATAACAGCTGTAGTAATATGCCTCCTGAAAGCTGTTGACATGCGATGATGCACTTTTATGTAAGTTTGTGGCTTACTAGGACATGTGTTTTTGTAGTGGAGCAGATCAACATTCTACACAGTTCATATTCCACCATCACAGTGACACCTGCAGTATAGTACAAGCGTGCATGTGTCTGCATACCCATCATTAAATGTGCTGTGACAGACAACAGTACAAATTCATACTGCTTACAGGTGCCCATAAGTCTTGTTTCATGCACATATTTTTATGCTGTGATGAATGCAACAATTTATCACATTTGATTCAGTTGCACCCTTGTGGAACTCATTATATGTGTGCAGTTGTGTTGCTATTCCTAAGGATTATTGAGATTGTCAGCAGCACCACTGTGTAACTATCAGCATTTTTTGTCAGGAAATGCTCTGAATGGGCCACAAACAACTGATCTGTAATGTGTCCTTATATGACATCAGGCTGCTCAAACACAGTTTTCCCATGAAACACATATAGACATATGTTGTGCAACTGATGTAATTACTTGAAACTGGTACAGTCGTGTGAACAACACCACTGTGTGGTATGTGATGCATGACCAAGGTTGTATATGGAGACCTTTTCACAAATCAGGTATTCCAATAAATGTGAAATGTTAAGGGGAATGCATAACTAAGCACAGAGCTGTATGTGGATGCCACAAGACATACTCACCCAGCAAAACAGACAATATGCTAGCTGACAGTTTGTCTCATACAACACCGCCCTGTCGCCACTGGCCATCAGCCAAAGTATACATGCAGCATTACTCAGTTTGTATTCTCAGGAGGACAGCTCATCTGTGTGCACTCTATGGCTAATAACACAGAATCAATGGGCTCTGACAACATCACAGGTTACCTATAGCATGACTTAAAACCTGACCAAGCAGACAGTTAGATCCCTACTTCAACACAGCCTCCAGATAGCCTATGTTCTTATAGAAGGGTGTACACCAACATGCATCCTTCTAACTGGGGGGGACCATCACCTGATGTATGATGTTATAGACCCATACTCCTGATTCTCCTCATCAATGATGTAGACCAATGAGTCATCATCAGTGCCTGAGATGGTTGGTAAGATGCACACTATGGGACAGATGAAGAAATGAGGACACAAGAGGAGGAGCCAAAGTAACTCCATTTGCAGAGAAGGTCAAAGAGAACAGATTACCATGGTTTATGCACATGTGCAGAAAAGCAGAGGACAATCTGGTGAAAAATATTTTGGGAGTGACAGGGAATAGGTAAGAGGAAACAAGGGCACCCAGCAAAGAGATGGATGGATTGTATAATATAAGACCTAGGGCAGTCAGGGTCTATATTACATGATTGAACATTAAGGTGATCGAACACCTAAATGTCAACCCATAAATATTGAACCTTAAAACCATGAACTGCCATTTACGCAATTTTTTTCCCTGGGAAAAAATTACTTGGCCATAGGAAACAAAACACACCTTTAAACACTAATCAAGTGGGGGCTTCGCCCCCACACCCCCCTAACTAAATATACCAACTCCGAGATCACTCTGCATTGGGGAAAAGGGCAAATTACCAATGATGGCCAAGCAAAATTTTTCCCAGGGAAAAATTCTTATAAATGGCCATTCACAATTGTCAAAGTTCGACATTTATGGGTCGACCTTTAGATGTTCGATCACCTAAACATTCGATCACATAATATAGACTTGGGCAGTCATACATAACCATTGGAAAAGGAATGAGGGTGGCACTGAATCAAAAAAGATGACAGCAGTTAATGTGACATTCTGACCACATGCAAAAAATGGGGAAATAGGGGTTTGATGAAGATGAAGATGATAATGAAGATAACCTCCGGATGTTAATTTTGACCTGTAAGTCTTTAGCTTTGATAAATATTCTAATGTGATTTCTAAACAGAGGGGAGTACCAGTCATTTATTGTTTTAAAACTGAGGCTACTGAGCATTGTGCGACAGATGGTAATGACAGAGCTTGATGGCATGAAGAAAATTTGATATGCACTGGAATATATGTATCAAGAGATACAGATATAAAAATATATATACATATTAGTTTTTTTAACAAGTATAGGTAAGTGATCTATACAGACCATTTTGAGGTTCAGTTTTGTAGGAGATGTACACAGTACATATAGTTGAAAACATCTGAATTATCGTAATCTAGTATAATACGGTGACCATGCACAAAGATTTATGTACTGGAAATATTTACAAGCATTGATAGTGAAGATAAGGCAATCCGTGGTGGTACAGCGGTAGCGTTGTTACCTCAAAGCAAGAGATTCTCCTGTTCGATTCTCGGCTGGAGTGCCTTCTGTGTGGAGTCTGCATGTCCTCCCCGCAGTCGAGTGACCTCCGAAAGACATGCGTTAATGGACGTGCCTTCGCTGAAGGTTGGACGTCAGGCTGACAACCCGGCACCATAAAAAAAATTGACTGCCAATCATTACCGGACCGGAGTTCCACTGTGGTGACCCCTAACCGGGAAAAGTCAAAAAGACAAACATTGATAGTGAAGATAAGCAGGGTAAATGAAAGGAAATAAGTAGGTTCTTGTGGACACCAAGACTGCTAACCATGAGAGTAATCTTTTGAACAAAATATATATGAAAGATCATTATGAGAAAAATAATGTACACAAAGCTGTTGTGTGTTTCAGTATGTTTGTCTGTGACAATTTTAAGTGTGCATGTTCATTTTATAAATACTGTGGTGTATGTATATACATAATCTGTTCAGAGGATGGGTGATAACCCAAGTAAAATCTGTACCTTGCCATGGTGGGAGAGGTAATGCTTTTCCTGAAAGTGTATTTGGATGCTTTTGGAATGTAAGAAGCTGATGACATACATACATTTCTTCTGTTCTGCATGTCCCACTCTGATTGTGCTCTTTCCTTTCCTTTGAAGTAAGATGTTTAACAAGTAATCAGCACAGTTAAAGGACAACAATGGGATTCTTATTATTAAATGCTTAACTTCTCTGTCCTTTTTCTCCCTATTTACAGTCCCTGCTATGAATAAACAATACAGTATGTAAAATATTTTAAATTGCCTGTTTCTTTCCAATAGAACAGTACCTTACCATACTATGGTGGTTTCACTTTCAAAAAACTGTTATCCCACCCTGGAAAAGCTTGCTGCAGTCTCTAATTCATTGATGTCATCAAGGCCAATGAATACAGGTAGTTTTCTGGCCAATTCCCTCCCCATACTGACATCAATATGACTGTCCTAAAAACCCACTGATCCTGTGATTTCACAGCTCCCTGGTTCATTCCCTACCCATACAGAAAGGAAAGGCTAGAGCAAGGAATCAGTACACGAGCCAAGTCTCCTGCTGTGAGCTGTCAATCACAGCAGATAACAGCATAAAATTACCCTTAGCACTTTGACAGCTAGAGAAGTTAGGTGTGAAGGGGGAATGAGAGAAGAGTAGAGTAGGTACAATTCAGGCTTCACAAAAGACTGCAATTTAGCCATTCTAAAAAGAAGCAGCAGTAAAAAGCACTTTGAAAGTCTTTTCTGTGGCTTTTGGACTGTTTGTGTTTTAAGTAGTCATTGAATGGCATGAAATGCTACTTAAAACTAACTGACTGAAAGATAGCAGTGTATGCATGTAAAATCAATGCAGCGACAGGAGCTTTAGGAAGAAAGAGGTCTGTGTGATGCAATTTTTTACAGAAAAGAGCTGCATTGTGGGACACCTAGAGGCAGACTAAACAATCAGGATCACTACAAGATGTTAGACCCTATGTGGTCAGACTCAGAAATTACATGTAAAAATGTTTAAAAACCTGTAAATAGTCCCAGAGTGGTGTTAAAATGTAGGAAACACCAAACCATGATGAAATAAACATTTTTTTTTGAGTCTGTGGGTGGAGTTCTTTAACATAACTATAAGGGTCATGGCGAGTTGGGTCATAACAGCCAGACCATTACTTTTTTGTCATATATTTTCCCTTTGTCTTTAGCTCAAAACCCAATCAAACAAATGTATTTAGTTGTCCTGATTTCTGCAGCCGCATTTCAGATAGTATGATTGACATTTCCTGCTGTGTCACTCCCTTCCAATTGGAAGCACTCAGGCTCATTGTTATTCAGCTGCCTTCATACCTCTCAACTATCCGGATTTTCGCAGAATGTTCAGATTTTTGACTCACAGTTTTGGTCCATTCCTCATAAAATTTGTGGTTTTCTGGATTTTTGTGGCAAATCTGTGAGGACTGAATTCACTAAATAATGGAAGGCATTTGAGTTTCAGACTTCATACCCTTCAAAAAATTCATGGCAACACAATACATTTTATTCTAGCAACATTTTAAGATTATAAAATCAATATTTAGAATCTGGGGCTTTTTTCAGATTTTTTTGTACTAAGAGGTTGAGAGGTATAACCTTATGCTTTCTGTAGACATTCTAAGATATGCATTCTGTGTTAATTTCTGAATTAATGCTGAATTAATGAGGTTTCACTTGTTCACTTTATAGAAAGTGTTTCACTGTTCTCTTTTAATATGTACAGTATAAGTCACATAAAATACCTTAGCAGACATGGGATCTGACCTGCACTATGATCTAACAAATAATTAAAGACTTCAACTTCAGAACACATTCAGGTTAATTCATGTGCTCTTATTTTGTCTGCTTTCCAAATGCAGTAGTAATGCAATGTAAACAGTCTCCCTATTTTTTGCTCTGTGTCTAATTCTGGTGCTAAGAGGTTGAGACCTATGCTTACAAAAGTATGTTAACTTGCTTATCCCCTTTAAAAAACAAACACACCCACAGACTGAAAAACATGGGGTTCTATATACTTTATGTATTTTTATATTTAATTCTAGATTCTGCCCATGTGGGGTCCAGCATCTTGATGTGATTTTGATTTGTTAGTCTACCTCTAAGTATTCCACAATGCAGTGTTTGGCTTTAAAATATTACATCAAGCTTAGTTCTAAAGGCTCTGTCACTGCATTGACTTTACATGTCCTTTCAGACATAACCTGTCTTGTTCTGAAAGTCAGGTTTAATTACTATTTGTTGTTGTTCAATGACTACTTAAAAGATAAGCAGAGATAATCTCTCAGAAAAGTCTTTCTAAGTGCCTTTTACTTCTTTTTATTTCTAAAGTGGCTAATTTTTATTCTTTTATGTCTGAGTTGTAGTCCTTCAACTCAACATCCTAACCCTTGCACACCTCCCCTTCCTAGCTGTCAAAGAGGTAAAGGTAATTTGAGCTGTTTGCTGTTGTGATTAATAGCTCACAGCAGGTGACTAATCTCATAAACTGTTACCTTGTATTACCCAGTGGTACACTTATTTTTGCTGCACCATAGTCTCTTTCTGTCCTCAAATTTCAATCCATACTCCATACTAACTGGCAACACATTACCTAGCAAACATCCCAACTTCATTTCTCAGGCATTATTCCCTTACTAATTATGTTACAAAGGCTGAAAAACCTAACATTTTGTTTTTAAAAAGCACTGTGATCACAACTTTCAGTGAATCAGGGGCAAATCCAGAAATAATCAGAGACAATCAGGAACACATAAAATATTAGTACTGTAAACATGAGACGTTAACAGAATAAGAAAATGTTAACTAACATCTATTTTCACAAGTAAAGGAAGTATATAACTCTAATTATTGTCATTAATTATTAAGTGTAATTTACCACCTTTTCTCCAAAAGTGACTGGTTTTAGGAGGAATTAAGAGGTACAGGGCTAATTTTTGAATCAGAATCAGTGACATTCCTCAAAATCAGGGACAGTTGAAAGGTATGACTGTCATGCACTTAAAAACATATGTTTTTGCATCAACATCTATTTTCTGCACAATAGTTCAAGATTAATGTTCACATTACTGACTTACAGTACCTGATAAAAAGTTAAGACAGGTCCAAAGTATGATTAGAAAATTAGGAGTATTCTGCAAAATCAAGGACATTATGAGACATAGTCTTGGGCCATTTATCTCTTACTGTGGTGGTGTCTGCTCAATATATTTTTTACATCAGTGAATCAGTGCTAATGCATATCTCAGGTTTATTGTTATTTTTTATTTTTTACACATTGCAAGTCAGTACACACAGGGCCCCATTCACTGTTCTGTTTCTGATTCCTGTCACTTCAGTTTTTCAAAGAGTTGCTATGCAACCACTCCTCTTGTGGTAGATAGGCTACCTAGTGCTTACCACTCCCACTGATAAGCTAGAAGGCTTCCCTCCAACACAGAAAGGCTTAGGGGGGCTCATAAGCATACAAACATGCACTCTCCAGCTAAGACCAGACTTGCTGGTCAAGAAGAGACGGTCAACACCTGCACCACACAACATGGAACACATAGCCCTCCAGAACACCCACCATCACAGCTCTCACATAAAAAAACACAAACCCACACACCCATCTTTGTGGAGGCTCTCAATAGAAATTTACCCAAACAGCAGAGACCTCCAAGACAGAAATGCACTCGACCACCACAACACAGCACAAATCACAGGACACATAGCTCACCTCCAGAGTGTGCTCCATCAACCTAAACCCCTAAGGCTAAACATCTTGCCCAATACACTAATCATAGGTGACAATAGTGAGGCACACAGATGGCCCACTCACTAGGTTGAATAAGGAGAAGGTAACAGTCAGCTGTCTATCAGGTGCTAGAATCCGACACATAACACATGCACTCAGGTCACTCCACAAGCACAAGTATGACTTTGTCATTGTCCATGTGGATGTGAATGACCTGAGATGCACCTCCCTGGACTACATGAAAAGAGACATGGTGGAGGTCTTGGATTATGTGGCCCAGGCAGGTATGACCCTAGCCCTGAACAGTATCCTACCATCACCCAGAATGATACCGCAGTACAAACAAAAAAATGATTGACTTCAACAATTGGCTAAGTTTCTGGTGTCATTCTAAGGGGATCCAGTATCTGTCTGCTTGAGATGATATGACTGACAGACCTCGATGCTTTACCAGAGATGGCCTGCATCTGTCACCCCTGGGTTTCTGGGTACTGGTTAAGGCTCTTGCCACCCCTATAGTACCTCTTTTAGGCAGTTTTTCAAAGAACAAATTACCACCATAACAGCTATAAATGAATGCAATCTGAGGGTCATGTTGCGCAACGCTAGAAGTCTAAATCACAAGATGCACTCACTCGAAGCACTCCTCAAAATGGAGAACATCGACATTTGTACTGCAAAGGAGACCTGATTTAAAGTGGCAGAAAGCACCCCTGCACTACCAGGCTGTAACTCATTCCACACCTTTCAGCCCCGAAACGTGGACCGACGCTCCAAAGGCAGTGGTGTCTCCATATTCATAAAGGATATGCACACCTCCAGACTAGTAGCCCAGCATAATGCATCTGAGATATTTCAGGTACAACTAACATTGGGTAAGACTGCGACCCAGGTCATAACCTGCTATAGGTTCCCAACCATGTCCCTAGACTCTCACTCCATGTTCCTAAGCACCCTGGAATCTATCAAGGTCCAACCCAATACTCTCATACTAGGAGACTTCAACTATCCCTTCAACTGGGAAAACTACTCAAGCACCAATACAGTGGCCCAACGCTTCCTGGAATTCATCAATTCCAATGCCCTTGACCAGCTCATTCACCCACACCCCCACAAAGGTAACTACTTTGAAAACCTTCTCCAAAGCTGACTTTGGGCTCCTAAAAACAGAGGTGGCTAACTTCCCGGCACCCATGCCAATGGAAAACAGCTGCATGACTGCCAAATCATACAACAATGCACTGTATGAACATGTACATAAATGCATGGAACTAGCCATACCCAACAGAACCAAGATGCTCTCCTCCAAGAAAAGGAAGCAAATCTGGTGGTCCCCCATAAACTCTACAACAGAAGGAAGAAACTGTTGCAGAAAAAGGTGAAGTCTCAAGACTGGAAAAACTCCCTTATTAGCCTTGAGATCCCTCATCAAATCCTCCAAAGCCAGCTATGAAGGCAGAATTGTGGCAGACACTAAAAGCAATCGCAAAGCCTTCTATACTTATATCAAGAACCTCCACAGCACTACCCAGATTTGCTCTGAATTACTGCACAATGGTACCTCTTATACTGAGCCAACAGATATTGCCAACATACTGGCCAACAGATTGAGTGCCAACTTTACCCCTCTCCACCCAAAGGACCAATCAATCACAATACGGGAAGAATGCCAGTCACCCAGCATTACTGCAGCACAGGTTAAAGCTAAATTGTTCAAGGCCAAGAATACAGCTTCCATGGGACCTGATAATATCCCTGGCTGTGTTCTACATGAACTACAAAGTGAACTGGCACCACATCTGTCACAGCCCCACCTCATGCTTTGTCCCTACCAAATGGCACACTGCTACAGTCATCCCTCTCCTTAAAGGGGGAGCAACTACTGACCCTGGGAATTATTGCCCCATTAGCCTGACAAGTCTGATATGTAAAGCTATGGAGCACATCATTTTGGACCTGATTAACAAAGATATAGGAAACCTCCAAATTCTAGACCCCATGCAATTTGGCTTTGTGAAAGGGAAATCATGCCCGCTCAACCTGGTTGACTTCTTTGAGTCAGTAACCAGGGCTGTAGATGAAGGTAAGGCAGTGCATACAGCCTACCTTGATCTGGCCAAGGCCTTTGATACCATTCCTCACTCAGGAATTATTGATAAACTCACCAAACTAGGCATCAACCCCTATATCACTAGGTGGGTTGCAAATTGGCTCACATATAGAATCAAGAATCTCAATGGCAACACCCACATCTGCTCTGAGTTACATCACAACAGCATGAAAATTATAGAACCAACTGATATTGCCAACATCCTGGCAGATAGGTTCAGTGCTAACTTTATCCCCCCCCCCTCACCCCCTAAAGGACCCATATCTACACAGGAAGAATGCAAAGTCCCTTTAATCACATCTATGCAGGTAAAAGCTGCACTCTCTAAAACCAAAAACACAGCATCCATGGGACTGGACAACATCCCAGGTTGTGTTTTACATGAACTTCAGAACAAACTGGCTCCCCACCTAAGCACCATGTTCAGTCATTTATGTACATGTTCATACAGTGCATTGTTGTATGATTTGGCAGTCATGCAGCTGTTTTCCATTGGCACATCAGGCTTTGTGCCCATTGAATGGTGCACAGCAACAGTTATCCCACTCCACAAAGGGAGAGCCACCACTGATCCTGGAAACTATTGCTCTATTAGTCTGATTAGCCTGGTCTGCAAGGCCATGGAACATATCATCATGGAACTCATAAACAAAGACATTGGTAACCTCCAAACTCTTGACCCCACCCAGTTCGGGTATGTGAAAGCCAGATCATGCCTTATGAACCTAATCGACTTCTTTGAGGCAGTCACCAAAGCCGTAGATGAGGGAAGGTGGTTCACACAGCCTATCTGGGCCTTGCCAAGGCTTTCGACACCCTCCCCCATTCTGGAATTATTGCTAAATTCACTAAACTAGGTATAAATCCCTACGTCACAAGATGGGTTGCCAACTGGCTCACTAAGAGAATCCACACTGTAAAAGTTGCAGACTCCAAATCTGAATTTAAATCAGTGACAAGTGGAGTACCACAGGGTTCAGTCCTGGGACCTCTCCTGTTTGGTATCTACTTCTCTGAAGTACTGGCTAACACAGAAGGCCTCTGGCTAATGAAGTTTGCAGATGACTGCAAACTAGGAGTCATAGTTGAGTCCCCAAATGACGTGGACATGCTACAGAAGGGCCTCAATGAGACAAAAGCCTGGTGTCAGAGGCATGACCTCAAGCTCCATGCCAAAAAGTGCATTGTCATCCCCTTTGGTAAAAACTCTGTACCCATGAACATAAATGGCAGTATACTTAATGCCGAATGTGTGATAAGAGACCTTGGGACCCAGGTGGACAGTAGTCTTTCCTTTGATAATCACATTGCCACAGTAGTCAGGAAATCCTTCTATGTGGCACACCTCATCACAAAAGGGTTCTCATCTAGGAAAAAAGAGGTAATTGTTTCCCTCTACTCGGCACTCATTAGACCCATTATAGAGTACAATGCCCCTTTTGGAATGTACCTTTCAAGACACCTGCAGCAGCTACTCCGAGATCTCTGCCTAACATATAAAGCTATGTTAAACCCAGAGCTGTTGGACATGCTACACCTAAAGAAATCCCAATCCCTCCGAGCTACACACTCTAGAGACCTAAATCTTGTCACCGCAATAAACAGGATATGCTGGAGGGATAGATTCCTGTCCCAGAGACTTCCTATACTCTGGAACAAGTTACCCATCTATTTCAAGCAAAGTTCTTCATTAGCACTCTTCAAGAAAAATCTTGATGAGTGGATGGGAAATAGGAAATTCACCCTGGGGATCACTTCTGTGGCTCTGCTCAACCAGGGCACAGGAAATTATCTTTCTTGGGTGGCATAAGCCAGGGAATTTTGTTGGCTAGGCTTACTTAGGCCCTTGGGCTGATAGTCTAGTACCTACCTATGAACCTATGAACACAGTGTGAAAGTAGCGGACTCCAAGTCAGACTGCTGACCAGTCATGAGTGGAGTCCCACAGGGATTGGTCCTGGGTCCTCTCCTGTTTGGCATCTAATTCTCAGAAGTCCAGGCAAACACAAAAGAACTCAGGCTGACCAAGTTCGCAGATGACTGCAAGCTGGGAGCCATTATTAACTCCCCAAGTGATGCAGGCATCCTACAGAAAGGCCTCACTGAGACCAGTGACTGGTGTCCTAACCATGGCCTTAAGCTTATTGCCAAAAAATGCACCATCATCTCCTTTGGTAGAAACTCAGTTCCCACTAATTACCACATCAATGGGAGCCCACTGAACACTGAAGGAATTATAAGAGATCTGGAGATTCAGGTTGACAACAACCTCTCCTTCAACCACCACATTGCCAATGTGGTCAGAAAGTCCTTCTATGTGGCATATCTCAATACCAAGGGTTTTGCATCCAGGAAGAAAGAGGTCATTGTCTCTCTCTCTACTCTTCCCTCATTAGGCTCTATGTGGCACATCTCATTACCAAGGGTTTTGCATTCAGGAAGAATGAGGTCATCGTCTCTCTGTACTCTTCCCTCATTAGACCAATCATCAAGTATAATGCCCCATTTGGCGTGTATCTAACTAGACACCTGCAACAACTGGATAGGCCACAGACGTACCTCACAAACAGGATCCTAGGCATTAAACACATGTCCTACATGGACAGACTCAAAATACTCCAGCTATTCTCTGTCTCATATCACCTACTTAGAGGCAATCTCTGCTTGACTTACAAAGAAATCCCAGTCCCTCAACACCAAACACTTCAGAGGCCTTAACCTCATTACCACAATCAACAGAACATGCTGGAGGGACAGGTTCCTCACCCAGAGACTGCCCATGCTCCGGGATAGACTTCCCATGCATGTCAAGCAGAGCCCCTCACTGTCCCTCTTCAAGAGAAATCCTGATGAGTGGATGGGTAATAGAAAGTTCACCCCAGGGATAATTCCAGTGGCTGTACTTGATAGAGGCACTGGGAACTAATGTCTGGGCGACACGATGCCAGTGCACTTCTATGGGCTAAGCTTGTAAAGGCTCCAAGGCCATTAGCCTAGTACTGTGTACCTAGTGCTATGAACCTATGCACTTCATGTGCATTTCTCTTTTTAAATCCACCACACATATCATTGTCTTTAATCTAAATATGCTTGCTTTAGTCCTTTCCATTTTCAATTCCAAAGTACTAATGTGTATGCTGTTAAACCTCTCATGTCATTTATTACAATGAAAGTAAGCCTGTTTATTATAAGGATGTCTACATTCATATCCCTGAATCAGACAACAGATGAAATTACATGCAATGACTAGGCAAATGCTGCCATGCTTGGATGGAATGCATTACTTGTCCCCCTTCACTATTTCTACCATGGAGACACACCCCCTACTTAACAGCAGTATTTGATATCAAATTCACAATTCATGTCATTTATTACAATGAAAGTAAGCCTGTTTATTATAAGGATGTCTACATTCATACCCCTGAATCAGACAACAGATTAAATTATATGCAATGACTACCATGCCTGGATGGAATGCATTACTTCTCCTCCTTCACTGTCTCTAGCATGGAGACACACCCTACTTAATAGCAGTATTAAATACTGAATTCACAAATGCTACAGCTATACCTGGCATGCACATATTGTCAATAAGCTTGATTCAAATACTTGTATATAATGGTCTTATTTCATTATGATAAGTTAATGTAAGTATTAAATCAGTAAATAAAAAGCTTGTAACAAATGCTGCTTTCAGGATGCATGTGACATACACACATATATATATATATATATATATATATATATATATATATATATATATATATGTGTATATACTTGTGTTTATGTGGCAACGTCATAAAAAGTTTCCTCCTATTTACATATAAGTACTTACTACTTTATTTTTCTACATTTTGTATTGTTAATGAAAGCACAAGAATGCATATTATGATCTGGGTTTTGCTCTGATAACATTTGATGAAACTTTCATTTCCTTGCCTTGGAATCAAAGGAAGAGAAAGACCACCCACTTTTTTTTTTTGTTAAGCTTAACAATTTCTTTACACAGAAAATTCAAATCCTTGATGCCACCATATTATATATATATATATATATATATATATATATATATATATATATATATATATATATATATATATATATATATATATATATATATATACACATATACATGCATGTACACTTGCAGGAATGAGTGTAGTCATAGCAATGTCAATCGACTGACCTAATGTTATGCAATGTATGAATTTTGTCTACCTTTCCTGCTTGCCTGTTTGGTCCAGGATATAGCTAAAAAAGGTCCTCAGAACTGTATAGTGATCAAGTAAACAAAGATGAAATAAAATAAATAAATAAATATAACAATAAAGACTGATTATGATAACACATTAATGGGGTGCACCTAGATGCTTGGCTTAATGAACATGGTTTTACTCAACCAGTATGTAGCTGGCACTGGATTTTGAATGCAGTGGTATTATGGTATTATCCTAAGTAGAAGGCACTTCCAATGCTTCCTTTATATCAAGATTATGTGGTTTAAAAATGAGAAAGTACTCCCTCATTAGGTTTTGCCCCTACCACAACTTAAGACCCAGTTGTGAACTGTGGAGTTTCCATATTTGTTAAAGAACATATTACTTCAAGGTAGATTCAGAGACCCAGAAACTTCATTGAGTCCAAGTAAAACCAGCTATGTTGTTTTTTTAAATATGCTGCATAAACTGAAATACATAAAAACTCTATCACCTTGAAATACTTTAAGTATCCACTGATAAAGTGGGAGACTGCTACTTCAAATGAAGTTTATGCCCAAAATATCCTTATTTTCATGAACTCAAATTCCCTGGATTAAACAGTCAAAGAGTCAGCTAGACGACATAATGCTATTGACCCTGGCATTGTATATAATGTACTGTCACAGTGGTATAATCTTTCATGGTAAAATATGACCAGAAATTGGTAACGTTTGTTTACCAGGTAGGTAAACTGTCCCAAAGACACTTTTCACTCATCATCCAGGCCAGAGAATATTGTGAGTGCCTAGTAAGTATGCAAATACATAATATACTCATCTAGAAAACTATAAGTGCATCAGTACTTACCAAAATGGTAAGAACAAACCAACCTGAAACTCCACATATCCACATACATCGATAACAGTGCTTTAAAGGAAAATATTTATTAGAATTTAAAGTGAAACTAAAAGCCCACAAATCCAGGTCAACATCAAAAGTTTATGGAAGGTAATGGAAAATACTATGTACTATGAGATAAAGGTTTCCCATGAACTATAAGGCTGATGTCAGAAGGAAAGGGAAGGATAAGTACAAAACCATCATTACTTAAGTCAAGGAATTAGGAAATAATACCACAATGCTCTGAACTTCTTCATAATGGCACTACCTTGTCTGATCCAGGGCCAATATATTAGAAAATCACCGCGAGCAAATTTCAATCCAGAGAATCCGCACAAAAATGACATTTACCTAAGGCTGTTAAATCCCCTAACATGACAAAAACACTTGTTAAAAGACCCCCCCCCCCAAAAAAAAAAGCATTCTGTATGGGACAATGTCTACTTAATAGCACTAAACACACACAACATTCCAATTTTCTATTTTATTTTTTGCCTGCAAAGCTATTGTTTTCCCCCAATGCCAAAACCCAGAAAACCTACAATGAAACCCACCACATAGAGTCCCAGCAAGCATAGATTACCTATTGTTGTACATCTCAGATATCACAGTAGCAAAGTAAAATTCATATCTAAACTTCTTATGGAAAGAAAGTCAACAGAAAAAAGGCAAATGGAAGTCATAAGCAGACGTGACACAGAATTTTGGTGAGGTAGGAGAACAATGACTCTTACTGGTTCTCATTATGGCATGGATACAAATATCACAGCTGTCTACAGAATAAGCACTGGGCCTCAGAGTAGAAAAAAACATTGGTGACATTCAAATCTCTGAGTGGCACAAAGGTGAACAAATCCTGTTACACTACATGAAAGTGTTGTACAGTGCAACTGATAAAAGAATACACAGGACTGGAGAAAGTGAGGTATGACATGACCATTTTGGATTTAGATAGGATGCAGCACAAATGACCCAACTGTGTAATGAGATTGATAGTGGAGAAAAACCTGGAGATGAAACAGTACAACTGGACAATTCTAGACTTGGAGAAAACATATGACAGAGTACCAAGAAATTTGCTATGGGAAGTTCTGTGATGGATCAAAGTCAAAGAAGCATTGATGGAATTAATGCAGGCTGTGTTAAAGAACCCTATGATACAAGTACAAACATTGCTCAGAATCAGAGAGGGGTTTCCCGTGGGAGTGGGTGCACATTAGGGTTCATCTCTGAGCTTACTGCTGCTCATATTGGTGATGGACTACTGAACAAAGAGGGTGGAGGGAAAGCTGTTCTATGCAGATAAAGTAGCATTGCAAGTAAACTCTAAACAGGAAGTTCAACACATGACAGGGGACTAGAATGCAAAATAAAAGGTACATTGGGTGAGGCAGACTAAAGACAGTTGTCATGGCAGTAAAAAGAGGAAATCAGAAAAAGCTGTAATGTGAGTGTGATTGCAAAACAGTGGAACAGTTAATCAGCTTCAAGTATCTGGGGAGTAGCAGATTCTGATTGTCAGTGATAGTATGTGACAGAAGATTGCCAAAGAAGGTGAAGATGAAGATGTACTAGATAGTGGTGCCATATGGTGCATGGCAGGGAAAAGAATGGTAATGACAGTGGTGCCATATGGTGCATGGCAGGGAAAAGAATGGTAATGACAGTGGTGCCATATGGTGCATGGCAGGGAAACGAATGGTAATGACAGTGGTGCCATATGGTGCATGGCAGGGAAAAGAATGGTAATGACAGTGGTGCCATATGGTACATGGCAGGGAAACGAATGGTAATGACAGTGGTGCCATATGGTGCATGGCAGGGAAAAGAATGGTAATGACAGTGGTGCCATATGGTGCATGGCAGGGAAAAGAATGGTAATGACAGTGGTGCCATATGGTGCATGGCAGGGAAAAGAATGGTAATGACAGTGGTGCATATGGTGCATGGCAGGGAAAAGAATGGTAATGACAGTGGTGCCATATGGTGCATGGCAGGGAAAAGAATGGTAATGACAGTGGTGCCATATGGTGCATGGCAGGGAAAAGAATGGTAATGTCAGTGGTGCCATATGGTGCATGGCAGGGAAAAGAATGGTAATGACAGTGGTGCCATATGGTGCATGGCAGGGAAAAGAATGGTAATGACAGTGGTGCCATATGGTGCATGGCAGGCAAAGAATGGTAATGACAGTGGTGCCATATGGTGCATGGCAGGGAAAAGAATGGTAATGACAGTGGTGCCATATGGTGCATGGCAGGGAAAAGAATGGTAATGACAGTGGTGCCATATGGTGCATGGCAGGGAAAAGAATGGTAATGACAGTGGTGCCATATGGTGCATGGCAGGAAAAGAATGGTAATGACAGTGGTGCCATATGGTGCATGGCAGGGAAAAGAATGGTAATGACAGTGGTGCCATATGGTGCATGGCAGGGAAAAGAATGGTAATGACAGCTGAGCAGCTGACGATGCAACATGACGATGTTTGTAGTAGGATGCACACAAAGAAATGAGGACATCAGAGCAGAAACCAAAGTAGACTCAAATGCAGAGCAGGGCAAGGAGAAAAGATTACACTAGTTTAGTCATATATATAAGAAATCAGAATACAATGTGCTGAAGATAATTTTGGAAAGACAGGAAGAAGGAAATGAGAACATCCTTTCAAGAGATGTATGGACAACATAGAAAAGACCTGTGATAGTCAGCCATGACTGTCAAAGATGGTAGAAGAGTGGCAGTGAATTGTGTAAGGTGGCAACAGTTGATGCAACACCCAGACCACATGTATACCTGATGTAAAGGCAGAATTCACTACAGAAGCCACTGATGCTGGAAAATATCAAAGGCGAAATAAGAGGAGACAGACAGATGCAAAGTGGGGGCACAGCATTGCTGGAGTAATGAATATGAATCTTCAATAACCTAAAGAAGGAGTTCTTAAAAGATAGACATGGCATTCTAAAATCCAAGACGTCACAAAGAACTGAATTTGACTAAACAACAGCTATATTTATTTATTTTGTTTACCAGAAAAGTCTGACTGAGCACAAGTTCCATTTTCATATGCTATGGGTTGCAGAGTTTATGAAGAATTCATAAACTGATACAGTAATTTTTAACATTAACTGATAAAAAATCACATTGTCAAAGGCAGAATATTTCAAACACAGTTTAAGCAAAAACATTCTAACTTGCATACTGTTGCAGTAAGTGCTGTAACATCCACTCAGAGATTACCACACACTCCAAAAAGTACAGAATGTAGTGCTGGGGAAGTCAGTGGGATCAAAACCAATGTAATTAAACAGTAAAGTCTTACAGCTTATGGACTGACAAAACTGTCCACACGATAATTAATGTTCAATCATCTTACGGTCTTCAAGCTGATACAAATTTATGATCACTAGTGTTACATGGACAAGCCAGACTCCCTTTATTTTATATTTTGACAGACCAAATAACCACAAATTAGATCATTATTTAATATTTCCAATTCCTGTACCTCATTATCCTACAAATTAAACTCCAAAAACCTGGACATCTTGAAGTGGTAACAGTTCCTGCTCAAAACACATTAAAAGAACTTGACTTTTCTTTCATTAATATTTTATTTCGTAAAAGAATCCAAGATAAAGTATAAATAATCTCTACATGTCATCCAACTTACTTATAGGTTCATAGGTTAGTACTAGGTTAATGGCCCTGGAGCCAATACAAGCCTAGCCCAAGAATATTCCCAGTCATCCTGTTGCCAGTTGTTAGTTCCTTGTGCTTGAGCAAGGTTATTGAAGTGATCCCCAGGGTGAATGTCCTGTTACCCATCCACTCATCAAGATTTTTCTTGAAGAGGGCTAGTGAGGTGCTCTGCTTGATTTAGGATTCTGTCTCTCCCAACGATCATAACGACTCTGGTGTAAACTTGTATCTGACTTTTCACAACTTGGTGTTATATAATTTAAAACCATTTTAAGTTACCTTTGCGCAATGTTCCTATCTAATGAATCTTGTTTAACAAATCCCTTCCACAATGTTAATTTTTTAATATGCTCAAAAAGTATTTTGGTCATCTCTATTTTTCTCCATCAGTTCTTCATAAAACAGTATAAAATGTGCTTTTATTAACTTGATGGCATAGATTGCTCTCACACTGTTTTGCTTATTATTTTATTTATTTATTTATTTATTTATTTTACATTTGTTGACCGGGCTAGTCTAGCTGGATACATGTCCATTTTCAGTAAAGGCCCAGGGAGAAAAGCTCCACACACACAATAATGTAGAACAAAACTAGTTATACAAAAAAGAAATATTTTACAAATGGATAGTAGTATATAAACAATGCCAGAAGCATAGCCAACAAAATACATCAGGTGATAAAATTGCTAATGCAAGAAGGGATAGAAATCTTATGTATCACATAACAGAACATGTTGATTGACCTGCATCACGGAAAATGTTAGGGGAGGTCCAATGTCATTATACCTGGAAGAAAAAAAGCTATGTTGGCAACTGAGGCTGAATGCTTCAGTATATCCTGGGCTCAATTATACCATCTCTATAATGAGCCTTTTAAAACTTAAGGCTTCTTTTAGATAGATTTGTATATTTATTATGTTTATATTCAGTTTTGAATGTATATTTGGTGTCTTACTTTTAATAAGAATGATATGTATATATGTATTATATTGAATGCATATTGCTTTGAATTTAAAAGCAGGATGTGATGTAATGTAATGCTGTTTTATAAGAAGTGTTCTTTTCCTGTGTTTTTTGTCTGAAGAAGTTTATTTATTGCACTATAAATGAAAGCACTTACTATACTAAACTTGTGTCCAACGTGGTGTCTTTCTGGATTACTTTGTTTGTTTTCTTTTTCCTGCTTAGTTTACGTGTTTATTTGGAGGCACCATGGCTACTGGGTCACAAAGTTTGTTTGAAACAGCAGATTCGCCTAGGACTACTTCAACATGTATTGGCGAATCTGCTGAATTTGGAAAGTTAACAGCATTAATAGAACTGCTTACTCAGCGTGTCGACGCTCTTGCGAGCCAGGTAGCAGGAGTTGTTGACCAACATGGAAGCAGTACCAACAATGGCGTGTGGAGAACAAACCAAACGCCCAATTCAGCTGATGGACGTCCCCTCGGATCGAAGGATCAGGGTTCCGTGATTTGTGTTAGATTTTATGAATATAAATCTGAAATTAATTATGTTGTAAATATGCTGAAAGAAAAGGCTTGCTTAAATGCAGAAACAAAGTTTAAGTAATATGTGATCAGCAGTCATACTAAATGACCATGGCTTGGAAAAGGAATCTGCTGAATGGACATTCTTCCCTTACAGACTCAAAACAGGATGTATGCAAGAGCAAAAATACAAAATCTGCTTTTAAGGAATGGACAGTTTTCCCTTACAGACTCAAAACAGGATGTATGCAAGAACAAAAATGCAAAATCTGCTTTTAAAGAACAATGACATGTTATTCTGCATGGAAAAACAGGATAACAGATGTTTTTTATACAAAGATCCAAATAAAATACAGGATGTTCACACTGTCAGAAAAGCTGATCTCTGACAATGTGTTTTCTCAAAAATATGTTTTTCTTCATAAAAACAGGATATGCTTATCAGCATTGGTACAAGAACATATGGTCATATACACAGATCCAAATAGAATACAGACAATGTGTTTCCTCAAAAATATGTTTTTCTACATGGACATTAGGACACTGTTACAGGATATTCACACTGTCAGAAAAGCTGGTCTCTTACAAGACATTGTTAAACAAGGAAGCTTAGTATTGTTTCTACAGGACTAAAACTGTATATAAAGAGCTGTATAAATCCAGCTATGTGAGAGAGGTTTGGTAGGGACACAAGTCCCAAGGTAAATGTTATATCTCTCACATCATCTGTACTATATGAGAAGTAAAGTTGGAACAGTACTTTTAAGCTGCAACGTTTGTCCAGTTTTATTTATTATAAAGGTTATTGGTTACTGCTCTTAAAGACAAGTGCTGCAAAGTATATTCTCTCATCAGTGTATATTCTGCAAGTTTCTGTATGCAACAGACTGTGAATGCAAATATAATCAGACTTTGAATTTTAGCAAGAATCCAGCCAGCAAGACTGAGTGTCTTAAGAGCACTTCAGATCCATCCCACAGCAAGAAGCAGCAAGAAGTAAGCAAGTAAGATCAAAATATTTTTTCAATGGCGAGGCAGCTGAGTGACTAGCTCCATATAATTTTTTCAATGGCAAGCTAGCCTGCACTTGAACCTACAATCTGCATTCAAACACAGGAGGAGTGATGGTAAGCCCTGCAGAGGGTCACTTCAGTTAAATTGCAGTAACTAACATTTGTACGTATGTGTAAATCCTAAACAGAAGTATTCCAGTTTATGCAGCTTGCAGTAGTAAAGTTTTTTTAGACGTCTACAATCCGGAGTGAGACTAGTTCAAGAAATTCGCAGTGCCATAAATTCTTCAAGAAAAGGGGATATCCACTAGCCCATCAGTCCACTGCCTGTTGTGCTTTCCCAGCTTCTCAAGTGACTTTGAAAAAATTCCAGCCATTTGCAATAGCAGCCTGATCACCTGTTTTCTTGCTAACTGGTAAGACTTTTTTCTGTGTCACATATTTACTGTGGATGATGTTAAAACAGTTTATATATTCTTAAGAGAGTTTTTATATTCTTAAGACAGTTTGTATATTCATATATAGTTTCTGTATTCCTAGACAGGTTGTATATTACTAGATAGTATGGATATTATTTATAATTCATGCAGGAGTAAACCAAACTTTAGTAAATTGCTATGTTGGTATACACAGCACATTAGTAAATGTAAAACCTTATTAGGGCAGGTTGATAGTAAGGCATTATGCAAATGTATTACAATATTTGACTGGTATCTCAAAGAAAACCATGTGAAATATGACAAATGTTTATTGTGTGCTTCAACAAAAACTGCATTTTGTGTATTATGTCATAAAATAATATTGCATCATATTGCTAAAAAATAGACTGTAAAGACAGATCTGAAGAATTAACTAAGGGTAAAGTGTTTCCATTACATTCTGATGTTGAACAGTTATGTCCTGTCACCACATGTGAGTCAAATCAGTTACTGATAGAACCCTAGTACATTTTGTTACAAAGGAATGTAGTAAACTTCTAAAAGACAGACACAATGAGTTCAGGAAGCTTAGACAAGTTATACATACATCTTTTCAAAAGTGCATAGGAGTTTCAAATTCAGCAGAACAGCTTACTAAAGAATGTCAGAAAGACCATGCAACATTACTGAAACTTCAACAGCAGTTGCAGGATAAAGGAAATAAATTAGCTGAACTGACAGAGACTGGGAACTTCCTACATACACAGTTAATCTGTGCAAAAGAAATATATTTTATAATATGTTTATGTTTTGAAAATGGTTAAACATACATGGTAGGATGGTAGGATCTGATGTCTGGACAAATCATTCTTAAATGTTTTACTTTCATTCAGTTAAAGCAAGACATCTATCAGTACTACAGTAAAGTAAAGCATATGAATGCCATTCATTAGCATAGTCAAAAGGTAAACAAAACTGTTCTAGTGTATTATAATATATAAAATTAAATAAAAATAGATGAGTAAAAATTTAAAATCACAAGACTGACATGCTTGTATAAAGATATACAGATACAAGACAGACATGCATGTGTGTTCTTTTCATCTAGAGTACATCTGTTACAATACACAGGAATAAAAGGCAGACAGCAGCAAATATAAATAATATAAATATAAATGTGTTGGTTAAACTAATATCTATTTTGTTTTTTACAATTTGTTTATAATTATATAGTAACACCAAACAGTTAAAATTCTGAATTTTAAAAAGAAAATCACAGATGGTATTAGTCAAATAGTTTTTGTAAAATTAATGGCAGGACAGTTAAATAGTTAAATAAATAAATAAATAAAAAATACTGAAATCCATGTAAGGTAATTGTAAAATGATGTCTATTTATGTAGTATAAATGCATAGTTATGCAAATCAAAATCACATTAAAGGAAAAATGCTAAAAGAATTAACTATAGTTTACAGAGTATGAAATGTGAGCTCTGACCTTCCTAGACTAGATGAATAGTTACAGGAAATGCTGGAAAGATAAGATAAACAACAAGACTGATTGCCAGGCAAGTAGCTTGAGTTTTTCTAAAGCATCATTGTTATTAAAACATAATTGTTAAAATGTTTACAGACAACACTATTTAATAATTGTCATAAAATGCCACAATTGTGCATAGATGTCACTGATAATCTGCAAGTAAATGTTAAAAGGACAGAAAAAACCTCAGTTGCATCAAGTACAGCCAGCAAATGGGCTACAGTATATATACAGTTCAAATCAATTGTGCAGGAGGGTGTAAATACCTACTAGAGATAATATACAGTGAAAGCTTTATTTAGTAACCTAATAAAATAAATGTATAACCAAAGTGTTGGGCTGACATACATTCTATTTTCACAGCATAGGGCAGATAAATAGTGCTGAAGTACTACAGGGGGAGGGGCACTTTCTCAGTTTTACACTGACTGTATAAGCAGTACTGAACAAGGGTCTGAAATAAAGTTACAGAAAAAATAAACAACAAGGGTCTGAAATAAAGCTACAGAAAAATAAACAAGGGTCTGAAATAAAGCTACATAAAAATAAATAATAAGGGTCTAAAATAAAGCTACAGGAAAAAATATCTCATTCCTTCTTGACAATACTCTTTTAGGGAGAGGAAAAAGCAGGTATTAGTGTATTAGAAATACTGGTAAACTGGATTAAACCTGACAGGATAAGATATTTTACAAGTTGTTAATAGCTATCATAATGGTTATTATTGTATTGTTTAGTATTAAATTGTATTTACAACCTATTAAACTGTAAAGCTATACAAGAGATGATTTAAAATTGATTACAGCTATACAAAAGAGAGTAAAGATATGTAAAAAAATTGAACAAGACTGGTCACTATTTTTAATAAGTTTTTGGCAAAACAATGTTGGTATAAAAAGCATGAATATTTTTAATAATTGTTGAGTATGTAGTTTAAAATAACAGGACATATGGATTTGGTGTCAATTCCACTAGATATTTCTAAAGAGACAAACATTTTCCAAGATTTTGCTTAATATTAATGTTATTAAATTTGTAAGATTAGACTAAATGTACTTTATAGTCATTGTCTGTACAAATGCAGAAGAATTCAGTACAAATTAAATAAATGTCTAGTAATAAATATATTAGACTAAATGTACTTTATAGTCATTGTCTGTACAAATGCAGAAGAATTCAGTACAAATTAAATAAATGTCTAGTAATAAATATGTGTGAAAAAACATGTTTTAAAAAAAGTGGGTCCAGTATACCTACTAGATTGAAATGCATAAATAGCAAACAGTCTGTGTAAATACATACTGTACAGAATACATTGTAGCAGTTCAAAGACATGACCACAATGTTATGGTTAAAATGACATTGAAATTGTGTGTTTTCAGTAGTGTATAAATGCTTGCAGTAGCACATAGTTATTGTCTCATAGTTAATTCAACAGCTGCAAAGAGTTAATGAAACAGTTCTAAGTCATAAATTAAATTCTGTGATTGCAAAAGAATAAATTGATCATGTTAAAAAAAAATAACATTAAAGCAGACACAGCTTATAACTGATAAAATATTTTCACAGAATGGTCTGCAAAAGAAAAAGTTGTTAAATACATTCAGTTTTGGTAGTAATACTTTAATATCATTGTATTAACTATGTAAAATTGCATTTTGATTTGTTGTATCAAACTAAAGGTTTGTTTCTTGTGTTTTCTATATAAAATGTTTTGAGTATGTTTAAAAACAGAGGGAATTGTTAGATTTTATGAATATAAATCTGAAATTAATTATGTTGTAAATATGCTGAAAGAAAAGGCTTGCTTAAATGCAGAAACAAAGTTTAAGTAATATGTGATCAGCAGTCATACTAAATGACCATGGCTTGGAAAAGGAATCTGCTGAATGGACATTCTTCCCTTACAGACTCAAAACAGGATGTATGCAAGAGCAAAAATACAAAATCTGCTTTTAAAGAATGGACAGTTTTCCCTTACAGACTCAAAACAGGATGTATGCAAGAACAAAAATGCAAAATCTGCTTTTAAAGAACAATGACATGTTATTCTGCATGGAAAAACAGGATAACAGATGTTTTATACAAAGATCCAAATAAAATACAGGATGTTCACACTGTCAGAAAAGCTGATCTCTGACAATGTGTTTTCTCAAAAATATGTTTTTCTTCATGTTTTTCTTCATAAAAAACAGGATATGCTTATCAGCATTGGTACAAGAACATATGGTCATATACACAGATCCAAATAGAATACAGACAATGTGTTTCCTCAAAACTATGTTTTTCTACATGGACATTAGGACACTGTTACAGGATATTCACACTGTCAGAAAAGCTGGTCTCTTACAAGACATTGTTAAACAAGGAAGCTTAGTATTGTTTCTACAGGACTAAAACTGTATATAAAGAGCTGTATAAATCCAGCTATGTGACAGAGGTTTGGTAGGGACACAAGTCCCAAGGTAAATGTTATATCTCTCACATCATCTGTACTATATGAGAAGTAAAGTTGGAACAGTACTTTTAAGCTGCAACGTTTGTCCAGTTTTATTTATTATAAAAGTTATTGGTTACTGCTCTTAAAGACAAGTGCTGCAAAGTATATTCTCTCATCAGTGTATATTCTGCAAGTTTCTGTATGCAACAGACTGTGAATGCAAATATAATCAGACTTTGAATTTTAGCAAGAATCCAGCCAGCAAGACTGAGTGTCTTAAGAGCACTTCAGATCCATCCCACAGCAAGAAGCAGCAAGAAGTAAGCAAGTAAGATCAAAATATTTTTTCAATTTGTGGTCAGTTAACACCTAATAATCCTACAAATACCGAAAATTTGGGTCAATTGACATCGAACAACATTTTAACTAGTGGAATTTCTAATGGGAGAACTGGTAAGACAACAAGGGGAATCTCGCGTGTTTCATCAAACGACAATAACAACACTAATGTAGTCAACGGCCCCTCAACCTCTGTTAATACAGGGAATAATACAGGTACTGTGTCAATTATTCCCTTACTCAATGACTGGCTTAAGGAACTGAACATTTTGTTTGGTAACATAGATTCAAGAGAGTGTGTTGATGAGACGAACACGCAAACTAATGATTTAATTGTCAATTTAAAGAACTTTGACATTAAACTGTTTAAATTCAAGAAATTGCAAATTGAAATTGAATATCTTAGGGAATGCTGCCAAAGGAAACAAGTTCCTAAAGGATTAAGACAATGGTGCTTCCCTAATGGTGTTATCTTGAAGTCCGAATTTCATAATGATTTATTGCAACTTTTTGATAAACAGGGTCTTGAATTTATAGAATGTTTATTAAAACATTATTCTAAGCAAATTGTTTGTCTACAATCTGAGTTAACTGTGTTGGATGATGTGATTCGAAATGATAAAGAGTTTTTAAAATATAAATATGATTTTCTACGAATTTTTTCTAGCATTGATAATGCCTTAAATAAAATAAAAGAGAATAAAAAGAAAAAAATATTTAGAGACTCTATAGCTTATGAAAAAGGGATGGCTTATCCCGTGCCACATCAGAATAATACTACTGAAAAGGAAAATATGTTAAGTGGCATGAATGGTGCTAACAATGGTTTTCCCACTGGTAATACTGATAATTTTGAGTCATATATATTGAATGATAGTGTTAATTTTGATAATAACGTGGACACATCATCTCCAGTTAGAAGGAGTGAAAGGATAGCAGGCAGGAATAATAATGGTCATAATATAAATAATAATAATACAAATACTGGGAATAATAGGAATGGGAATAGTGGCAATCAGAAGGGTTTTTTAAACCCACGGTAGGGAACAGATCCAAACAGCAGTTTACTCCCAGATATCAGAACCAAAAGAAAAGGAGAAATCAAACCAGGAGGAAGAGGTAACTATAGATATTTTGAATAATGATTACCTTGGTATTGTTAATAGGCCCTTGAATCTTGAACAAAGTTTTGAAAATAATTCTAGTACTGAGACAGAATTTTTTGTTCCCACACAAGTACCTAATGGTAAACTACATATACAAACTAATGATGACAAGGACTTTAAGATTTATAATTTTTCTGATTTTTTGCCAGACAATATTTTGATTAATGTATTAGCTAAGAGACAAACATGTATACCTTCTTTTAGAGGTGATGTAGCACAAACATTAATGGATCTGAAATTCTTTACTAGGAAACTAAATTTGAGGTTTATGTTTAACAGTACGGAAAGTCTGAGAAATGACTTTAAAGTTTCCAGAGTATTTCATCCACCATTACACCCTACAATTCTCCTCTATGAAAAAATTTGTGAGAATGACATCAGGAATGCTTTACAAGCACAACATAAATCAAGGAATTTTGTTAGTAATTTGAGTTCATTAGAGAGAGAAGTATTAGATAGTCTGAAATTTGCAGATCTAAGAATTTGTAAACCAGACAAAGGGGGTGGGCTTAATCAATCAGAATATGTGTCAAGAATGAATGACATGTTAAATACACCAGCTTATATGAAAGTTTCTCGGAATGAAATCAATGGAGCTTACCGGAAGGTGACTGGCTTCATAAATGACCTCTTTGTAGAAGGTAGAATAGATATAGATCTTTTTAATTATTTAAAAAGGATACATCCAATAACACCTACTTTATTTGGACTACCTAAAATACACAAATGCCTAGAGGCACCGCCATTTAGACCTATAATTGATGGTAGTAGGCAATCTACCACCTATGGTTGCGCTAAGTATGTTGATTGTAAACTGAAGGAATTTTTGAAAAATCAAAAACAAATCTGTAAAGACTCATGGTCCTTCCTTGAAGCGATTAATAATTTTCCATTTTCCCCTGAACTCAATTTCCTTACAATTGATGCAAGGGATCTATATACATGTATACCTCAGGATATAGGATGTGATTGGGTTAGGGATTACTTATTGAACCAGAAGATGGATGGTAATGAGATTGATTTGATAATATATCTTTTAGAAATTGTCCTCATGAACAACTTTTTCATATTTGATAAGGAATTTTACTTACAAAAAACTGGAATAGCCGTGGGTACACCATGTGGAGTAACATTTGCCAACACAGTAATGGCTTTTTGGGAAAATCAATTCCTTTTCAAAAATAATATATTCCATGAGAAAGTTGCTTGGTACACCAGATACCTGGATGATATATTTATTTTATGGAAGGAGGACAAGCAATCAGCAGAGTTATTTATGGCAGTTCTGAATAATTTTACGAACTTCTTGGAATTTACTTTTGAATTCCAAGAAGAGACCATTGCATTTTTGGATGTATCACTTACTAAAAATTATAACCTTAGAAGATTTACATCTAAAATACATAGAAAGTCAACTTATTCAAATTGCTTTTTGCATTTTTCTAGCTGCCACCCTCTCTATCAAAAGAGAGGTGTTGTGAAAGGACAATTAGTTAGGGCAGCTAGAATGTCATCACTTTTAGTTGATTTCCTGGAGGAATGTAATCTTTTATATGATATGTTCCAGAATAGAGGTTATCCAAAGTATTTATTGGATGAATTAGTAAAGGAGGTTAGTACCAAAAGACAGAATGGTTATTTTAAACCAATTTTGGGTACCCCAGACGAACAAATGGTAACACTAAATGATAGTTATGATAACATTTGTTCTGTAGTGGATGATCGAAATACCATTACTGTTATGAACAATGAATATAGTGGCACTAACTTTATTACTACCTTTTCAAGTAATGGATTGACTATTAAGTCAATTATTGTCAAAAATTGGACATTTTTGATGGATGATTTATCTTTGAAAAAATGTCTTACGGATAGACCTAGGAGAGGCAAAAATCTCAAAGGTTGGTTAGAGTCCAAACATTATAATTGTCATAAACCATATTGTGGTATGTTTAAATGTGGGACATGTAATATGTGTAAGAATGTATTTGTCTCCAAGAGTTTTGAAATTAAGGGTGAAAAGTTCACTTTAAAGGATAAATATAATTGTAAAACTAAAGGAGTAGTATACCTGGCTTTATGCCGGTTTTGTTCTGCATTCTACATCGGGAAAACCGATAGAGTATTTAAAAGTAGAAAGTATGAACATATTTATGCTATTAGTAAAGGTAATATCACTAATGCCTTAGCTAGGCATACATTATCTTATCCTGGCCATGACTTTCATTTTATGATTATTGAAAAAATCACGGAAAATGTTAGGGGAGGTCCAATGTCATTATACCTGGAAGAAAAAGAGCTATGTTGGCAACTGAGGCTGAATGCTTCAGTATATCCTGGGCTCAATGATACCATCTCTATAATGAGCCTTTTAAAACTTAAGGCTTCTTTTAGATAAATTTGTATATTTATTATGTTTATATTCAGTTCTGAATGTATATTTGGTGTCTTACTTTTAATAAGAATGATATGTATATATGTATTATATTGAATGCATATTGCTTTTAATTTAAAAGCAGGATGTGATGTCATGTAATGCTGTTTTATAAGAAGTGTTCTTTTCCTGTGTTTTTTGTCAGAAGAAGTTTATTTATTGCACTATAAACGAAAGCGCTTACTATACTAAACTTGTGTCCAACGTGGTGTCTTTTTGGATTACTTCGTTAGAAATCTTATGTATCACATAACAGAACATGTTGATTGACCTGCATAGAAGAATCACATTGCAGGTTTTCTTTTTTTTTTTTTTTTTTTTTTTTTTTTTTTTGTAGTTCAGTGGAAATGGTAAAGTGAAAGAAAAATGGTACTGTAAAAACCTAGTAAAGTATCTGAAGTGACCAAGAACAGGTAGACCACTTTTTTGGTTTTATTATCACTTTTAAATGTAACAAAGCAAAAAATAAGCACTGAAACATATGTACGCCATCTTGAATATCCTTAGTGTACAATATCTCTGGCTCCACTGATTTCAGTTTCAACTCCAAACTAATTAAAGAACATTACAATTGCATCCATATCATGTTAAATATATATATAACCTTAACTTTACTTTTCCTAACAAAACATACAATAAAATGTTTACTCTTCCTTTTAAGCAGTGCGTATTTCTTCCATAAACTAGTCATTACATTTACAGCATACTCCACTACATTTCTCCCTAAAATTCACAGTTAGAAGATTCAGAGGAAAGTTTTGAGCCAAACTCAGGGATGTCTATGAAAACAGGGGGCAAGTGAGAGGTACATTTGTCAGTTAAAGCAGTATTACACAGTTGACACTATCACTTGCAGGATAGTTTGGTCACCAATGGAAAAATTATCATCTCAAAAATAGCTATAAACAATGCAGAACTATAAAAGACACTATCTCTCAATCTCTTAAGCTCAAGAATTATGGACAAACCCAGAAGTCATGGCAGGATGAATAACTAAAACTTAGGGACATAGCTTAAATGCCTGGACTTAACTAAGAAAGTAGCAAGAATAGGTTTCACAATATCATGCATTTCCTTAAGGGTGTGAAGTCTGAAACTCAAAATGCTGTTATTATTTAATGATGTTGGTCTGTAAAGATAAGCCAGCAATCTACAAGAGTTATGGGGAGCAGACCAAAAATATGAGGTAAAAATCAGTACATTTTGCAAATGCATAGACAGTTGAGAGGCTTGGTAA
The DNA here is from genome assembly GCF_019279795.1 of Protopterus annectens. Lineage (NCBI taxonomy): Eukaryota > Metazoa > Chordata > Ceratodontiformes > Protopteridae > Protopterus > Protopterus annectens. The sequence goes on from NC_056745.1 coordinate 564,919,812, forward strand.
CAGATTTAAAGAACACATGTACTTTAAGTAAAAAAAAATACAGCATAACATAAAACTGCAATAATATATTTGTAGATAAGAAAAAGAACTTTCCTGGACAAGCCCCCCCCCCCCCATCTTTAAAGATCTGAAAATATGAGGCAAAAATCAGTACATTTTGCAAATTTATAGACAGTTGAGAGGCACGGTAACAGGCACAATTTTACAGTATATTTGTACAATCAGTTGAAAAAAAAAAATAACTGCATAGCATAAATCTGTAGCAGTACATTTGCAACTAAGACTTAAAGCATTCCTGGACAAGTGCCCCCCTCCACAAGTACACAGTGTGCTCCATTGCCAGAGTTTGCTGCAAGCAAATGATTGACAACTGAAAAGAACAGCAAAATATGTTATTTGCATTAACTTTGGGTAAAACTTATTTAAAACATTTATCATGTCAATATTCTCAAGCATTTCAGCTGAATACTCTAGTTAATGCATTTTCTGATATTTAAATTACATTTAGGACAACAAGTGTGAATACCTAATCAGCAGTATGGCTGTGAAGCTACTTACCTACATATGTCTGCATCTCTTCAGCTCACATGCATCAATGACCTTCTGTAAAATTTTGGACAGCTGAGAAGATAGAAAATAGAACATTTAAAGAAGCAAAATGTTAGTGGAGCTCCTTCCTCCCATTAGTAAGAAGAAGAAGAAAAGAAGGAAAAATATTTAAGTGGCCTGTACATAATTACACCTTTTTTGAAGATCTGCAGCTCACAGATAAAAGGAAAATTTGAGATTGTGTATACGCAAATATTATGCATGCTCACGTTTGGCAGCTTCACAGATTACTGTTTAAGTATATTTACAGAGGTACTTTACCTACCAAAAGGTAAGGCATAGATTGCTCTACCCATCCCCCCAAAAGACATAAAACAATAAGTGCAAAGATATATAAATGTACATAGAGTGGAGTGTAAAGACAAAGAGCTAGTATCCCACAAACAAATTCAATGACTGCTGAAGGTTCTCAATGGAACAAAAGATATCACTAAGCAATTTTCCACTGGGAAGAAAAAACAGGATAGGAACAGGGCAGGCATGTTGTACTTGAAGATAGTTAATGCAAAAAGTGGGTATGTTTTACAATGGAGCTAATGGTGAACTGCTGACATCAACTAATCATAGGCTCATAGGAGGTTATTAGTCTAACGGCCCTAGGGCTCTTACAAGCCTAGCCAAGAGTTTGTCCCCAAAAAAGAAACCTCAGTCAGCACCTGTCACCCCTATCAATGAGGGACAAAGGTGGAATGCCTGTGACAAATTTGTGGCTTCCCATCCACTCAGCAAGGTTGCACTTGAAGAGGGTCAGCGAGGTACTCTGTTTGACATGTATGGGAAGTCTATTCCAGTGACAGGGCAGCCTCTGGGAGACAAACCTGTCTCTCCAACAGGTTTTGTTGATGTTGCATATTAGATTTATTCCTATCAAGCGGGTAATGCGCGAGGAGTTATACTTACGGATATGGAGCATCTGTTTTAGGACAGCGTCTGATATTGCCTTGTAGGTGGGACACAGATGACCTCTGAGCAATCTGTATGATACTGAGTAAAATGATAGTGATATGAGCCTGTCCACATAGGACAGGTGTTACAGGTCATGGAGTCTCTTTGTGAGGTATTTCTGTGGCCTTTCCAGTTGCTGCAGGTGTTTGGAGAGGTACATACCAAACGGGGCTTCATATTCAATGTCTAATGAGGGAGGAGTACAGAGAGGTAATAACATTCTTTTTTTCTGGATGCAATCCCTTTACTTATGAGATGAACCAAGTTAAAGGCTTTTCTGACCACTGCCACCACATGATGGTTGAATGTGAGATTGTTGTCAACCTGAGTACCCAGGTCTCTCACCGCAGGTTGTGTGCTTAGGGGGTAGCCGTTGATGTGGTAATCAGTTGGGGCCGTGATTTTGCCAAATGGTATGATAATACATTTTTTTGCATTTAACTTAAGGCCATGACTTTGGCACCAGTTATTTGTAGCTCTGAGACCCTCTTGCAGTATGTTAACATCATTCAGGGAGTCAATGACAGCACCCAACTTACAGTCATCCACAAACTCAGTCAGCCACACCCTTTGCCTTTGCTTGGACCTCTGAGAAGTAGATGGCAAAGAGAAGAGGTTCGAGGACAGATCCCTGGGGAACACCACTAGTGACAAGTTTGATGTTGGAAGTGATGGCACCTATTTTGACCTTGTGGGTCCTATCTGTGAGCCAGTTGGCCACTCATCTGATGAGAAAGGGATTAACATCAAGTTGTGTTAGCTTTTCAATGATGCCCGAGTGGGGAATTGTGTCAAATGCCTTGGCCAGGTCAAGGTAAGCTGTATGTACTGACTTTCCCTCATCTAGGTCCTTGGTGACAGTCTCAAAGAAGTCTGCTAGGTTCAATAGGCAACATCTGCCACTGACAAAACTGAACTGGGTGTGGTCGAGTGCTTGGAGACTGCCTATGCCCTTGTTTATGAGATCCATAATAATACGCTCCATGGCTTTACAGATCAAACTTGTCAAGCTAATAGGGCAATAGTTTCCTGGGTCAGTAGTGGCTCCATCTTTATGCAAGGGGATGACAATGGCAGTTCTTCACTCTGTTGGAATGAAGCCTGTAATTAGGCTGTGGTTGAATAGGATGCTCAATGCGAAGCTAGTTTTTGCTGGAGATGGTGCAGAATACTGTCTGGGATACTATCAAGTTCCATGGAAGCTGTATTCTTTGCCTTGGATAGGGCCTTTAACACTTGATCTATGGAGATGTGAGTTATGGGACAAGTATTGCGGATGTTGACTGGGCTTTTGGGGGGTGATTAGGAGTAAAGTTTGCATTGAATCCATCAGCTAGCAGGTTGGCTAAGTCAGCAGGATCAGTGTAAGTGCTAACATTAAATACTAATATGGAACAGCAGGATCAGTGGACATGATACCATTAAGTACCAATTTGGAACAAACTTGGACTTTGCCATGGAGGTTCCTAACATAGCTGAAGAAAAACTTGTGGTTTGCCTTTGTTTCGGAGGCTAGTTTCAACTCATAATTGGCTTTGGAGTTTTTCATTAGTGATCTTATTTGCTTGCTGAGGCAGAGGAGGGAGTTTTTCCAATTTGGAATTTGTTTCTTTTTACACTTGGACAAAAGTTTCTTTCTTTTGTTGTAAAGCCTGTTGATAGAGGATGTCCATCAGAAAGGTTTGCATTTCCTTGAGGAGCAGGTTTTAGTTCTGTTGGGTATGGCTGAGTCCATGCAGTTGTACAGGTGTTTGTATACTGCACGGGCGTACTGTTCAGTATAGTTGTTTGCATCCTCTGAGGGGGGCTGTGGTATGAAGCTGCTGATACCCTCCCTTAGGAGGTTCTAGTCAGCTTTTGAGAAGTTTTTTAGCCTGGTTATGGCTGGGGAGGGGTTGGGTGGGATACAAACTTTGAATGAGACAGACTGATGATCTGATCTTACCAGGGAAGAACATTCTATGGGAGTAGTGCAGCAGTCACCCATGTTGGTGAGAAGTCCAGTATGCTATCTCCCCTTGTATGGGATAAGACCAGCTGGTCTCGTGCATTAGAGTTGATAAAATCAAGGAATCATTAGGTGAGTACATTTGTGCAGGAATAGTTCACCCAGTCTATGGTGGAGTAGTTGAAGTCATCAAGGATCAGGGTGTTAAGGGGGTACCTTGATGGAGTCAAGTAGGTCCAGGTAGGAGGAGTGGGTGTCCTGAGACATGGAGGGGGTTCTATAGCTGGCTATAACTTAGATGGGTGTCTTGCCAACTGCCAGTGGCACCTGGAGTAATTCCACTGTGTCATGCTGGTAGACCAGTCTGGAGGTCTGCCTATCCTTAATGAACATAGAGACTCCACCACCCTTAGTCTTTTTTACCTCATTTTGGGGTCAGAAGGTGAGGAATGAGGTACAGCCTGGTAAGGCAGGGGTGATCTCCACAGCCCTGAACCAAGTTTCCATGACTGGACAGATATCGTCATCTTCCAGTGTGAGGAGAGCCTCTGGTGAGGGCATTTTCAGATTAATGCTCCTAGCATTGAGCAGCATGACCTTCAATTTGCTTTTTGACAGATCTTTTATGTTGGAAGATTTGTCTTTGAGACACAGCCTAAAAAGGCACAATGGGGAGGCAAGAGCCTTGGTCAAGATCTGGCACCAGAGGTGACAGGTGGAGACCATCTCTGGCAAAGCATCGAGGCTTTTCATCCATGTCATCCCAAGCAGACAGATACTGGATCCCCTTGGAAAGGCACCAGAAACTAAGCCAATTGTTGAAATCAATCAATTTTTGTTGGTATTGCTCATAGGTTCATAGGTTGGTACTAGGCTATCAGCCCTAGGGCCTATACTAGCCTAGCCATAACAATTCCCTGGATATTTCTTCCCACAGTATTTATTTCCCTGGACCCCTGTGTAGCAGGGCAACTGACATGATCCCTGGGGTGAATTTCCTATCTCCCATCCAATCATCAAGGTTCCTTTTGAAGAGGGCCAAGGAAGCGCTCTGCTTGACATGTATGGGCAGTCTATTCCAGAGTATGGGGAGTCTCTGGGTCAGGAACCTATTGTTCTAGCATGTTTTGTTCATTGTGGTGACAAGGTTGCGCATATGGCTCTGAGGGATTGGGATTTTTTTAAGTAGAGCAGGTCCAACAGTTCAGGGTTTGACATGGCCTTGTATGTTAAGCAGAGATCACCTCTGAGTAGAAGATATGCCACAGAGTATAGCTGGAGTTTTTTAAGACGGTTAGCATATGGCATCTACTTTAGGCTTGTGATTCTTTTAGTGAGGTATTTCTGCGGCCTTTCCAGCTGTTGCAGATTGTCTTGTGAGGTACATAACAAATGGGGTGTTATACTCTATAATGAGTCTAATGAGGGATGAGTACAGTGGGACAATGGCTTCCTTTTTTCTGGATGAAAAGCCCTTAGTGATGAGGTGTGCCACATAGAAGGATTTCCTGTCTGTTGTGGCGATATGGTTATCGAAGGTGAGACCACTGTCCATCTGCGTCCCTAAGTCTCTCATCACACTTTCAACATTTAGTGTACTGCCACCTATGTGGTAATTCATGGGTACATGTGTTTTTCCAAAGGGGATAACTATACATTTCTTGGCATTAAGCTTGAGCCCATGGCTCTGGCACCAGGCATCTGTTTCTGTAAGGCCCTTTTGTAGAATATCCACATCATTTGGGGATTCAATAATGGCTCCCAGTTTGCAGTCATCTGCAAACTTTGTTAGCCAGAGACCATTAGTGTTGACCTGTACTAAAGAGAAGAAGATGCCAAACAAGAGTGGTCCCAGGACTGAACCCTGAGGTACTCCACTTGTCGCTTGTCTGGAGCTGGATTTGGAGTCGACTACTTTTACAGTCTGGGTTCTGTCAGTAAGCCAGGTGGCAACCCATCGAGTGACATAGGGATTTATGCCCAGCTTAGTAAGTCTATCTATAAATACAGAGTGGGGGATGGTGTTGAAGGCCTTGTTGAGGTCCAGATAGGCTGTGTGGATCACCTTACCCTCGACCACAGCTCTGGAGACTGATTTGAAGAAGTTAATCAGGTTCAGGAGACAAGATCGACCCTTCACGAACCCAAACTGGGTGGGGTCCAGTGTTTGAAGGTTGCCAATGTCTTTGTTTATAAGTTTGATGGTAATGCATTCCATGCCCTTGCAGATCAGGCTCATCAGACTGATGGAACAGTAGTTCCTGGGATCCAAGGTGGATCCCTCCTTGTGGAGTGGGATGACTGTAGTTGTGCCCCACTCAGTGAGCATAAAAGCCTAAGGTGACACTTAGGTGAGGTGCCAGTTCATTTTGTAGTTCATGTAGTACACAGCCCAGGATGTCATCTGGTCCCATGGATGTATTCTTAGCTTTGGAGAGTTTTATTTCTACCTGTGTGGCCGTGATTACCAGAATTTGGCAATCTTTTGGTATTGAGATGGGCCCTTTAGGGGGTGAGAGGGTGTGAAGTTGGCACTAAATTGATATGCCAGGCAATATCCTTGGGATCTGTATATTTAATGCCATTCTGTTGTAGCTCAGAGTAGATCTGAGCATTTCCATTTAGATTCTTGACATAACTATAGAATGCCTTGTGGTTGTCTTTGGAATCTTTGGCAATTTTATTTTCGTAACTAGCTCTTGAGGATTTTATGAGGGATCTCAGCTTCTTACTGAGGCTGGTGAGGGAGTTTTTTTGCATCCTGGGATTTTCCTCTTTTCTGCAGCAGTTTCTTCCTTCTGTTGTATAGCTTGTTTACAGCAGGGGACCACCAGATTGGCTTCCTTTTTTTGGAGGAGAGCATCTTGGTTCTATTTGGGATGGCGTGATTCATGCACGAGTGGATGTGCTCATACAGTGCCTTAGTGTAGGATTTAGCAGTTGAACTTTCAGATCCCATCTGCATGGGTGTCATGAAGTTTGTCACTTCTGACTTCAGTAGCATGAAGTTGGCTTTGGAGAAGTTTTTTACAGAGGTTTCCTTACTGGGGTGTGGGGGTGGGATGTGGATGCCAAGGGTGATTTGCTTATGGTCAGACCTGACCAATGAGGGGGTGACCACTGGTGTGGAGCATCTATCTCCCATGTTGGTAATGACCAGGTCTAGGATATTGGAGCCCCTGGTGGGACAATGGATTAGGTGATCCAGGGCGTTGAAATTTATGAATTCCAAGAACCGTTGGGAAAAGGTGTTGGTACCCGAATAGTTTTCCCAGTTAATGGCAGGGTAGTTGAAATCACCCAGTATTAGGGTGTTTGGTTGTATCTTAATATTTTCCAGTATGTTTAGAAAGGTGTAGTGAGAATCTTGGGACATGGTGGGGGATCTGTAGCAAGCTACAATTTGGATTGCAGTCTTGCCTAGTGTTAGTTGCACCTGGAGAATTTCAGATGCATTGTGTTGGGCAACTACCGTGGAGGTGTGAATATCCTTGGTGAATATGGACACTCCTCCACCTTTAGTGTTTCGGTCTTGGTTTTGTGGCCGAAAAGTGTGGTAAGAGTTGTAGCCTGGTATTGCAGTGGTGCTCTCTGGAGCCTTGAACCAGGTCTCAGTTACTGCACAGATATCGATGTTCTCCATTTTTTGGAGTGCCTCGAGAGAGTGCATTTTGAGGTTTAGACTTCTAGCACTGAGTAGCATTACCTTCAGATTTTGCATGCTTGTATCTGTTACAGTGATGGTTTTGTCCTTTGAACCTTACCTAAAAAAGATACTATAGGGGTGGCAAGAGCTTTTGCTAGTTACCTGAATCCCAGTGGTGACAGGTGCAGACCTCTGGCAAAGCATCATGGTTTGTCGATCATGTCTTCCCAAGCAGACAGATACTGGATCCCCTTTGTATGACACCAGAAGCTTAGCCAATTATTGAAGTCAATTATTTTGTCCTTATACTGTGGCATCATTCTGGGTGAAGGCAGGATGCTACTCAGGGCTAGGGTCATACCTGCCTGGGCCACATGATCTGAGAGCTCTTCCATGTCTCTTTTCATGTAGTCCATGGAGGTATGTCTCAAGTCATTCACTCCAACTTGGATAATGACAGAGTTGTATTTGTACTTATGGACTGACTTGAGTGCATGCATTATGTGGCGGATCCTGGCACCCGACAGGCAGCTGACTGTAATTTTCTCCTTGTTCAGCCTGGTGAGTGGGACATCAGTGTGCCTGTCTACAGAGTCACCTATGACTAAAGTGTTGGGTACATTGTCTTGCCTTAGGGGCTGATGTTGGGTGGCACACTGGTGTTGTGAGCTATGTCTCACTTTGGTTGTGACTGGTGTTTGTTTGTGTTTCAGCTTCAGAGGTCCTTGTTGCTTGGGCAGGATAATGTTAAGGGCCTTTGCATATGTGGGTTTAGTGTTGCTATGTGTGGGTGTTGATGGTGTGGGTTTTGAAGGGCTATGAGTTGCTTGAGGTGTAGTGCAGGTGTTAAACTTCTCCTCTTGACTGTCTAGCACAATCTTGGCTGGAGAGAGCTTTGCTTCGATTTTGGCTATGTAAGTGCATCTTTCACAGGTTGTAGTGTTAGGTGGTAGGAGGAGAGGGTTGTCTGTGTACATGAGGCAGTTGCTGCATTGTGCCAGTATGCCCAGATTCACCAGGTGGACAGGGGAAATCACCGGAAGCTGACCCTTGGACATGCCTGTTTAGGTGCTTTTTTTTGTAAAGTACAAGAGCTGTTTTCCCTTACCTTTGCAAGGTACTTTGCAATTATAGGCTGTTTAGTGCCTACAATTAATTTCTCCTTATTGACAAGAAGAGTGCTTGTTTCAGTTTCAGGCTTCCTAGTGCTTTCCAGCAGGTTCTAGAACAAGTGCTAGTCACAGGGGTTCAGATTTTAGTGCTACTACTGAGAAACCAGCTAGTTCTAAGGGAAAATTTGAAGAGCAGACTTTCTGGACCTGGAATAGTTTAACTGTAGCCCTGCAGTACTGCACAATATGAAAAATGCGCAAACACACACATTTTTAAGCCAGAAAGTTGAAAGGGATAGAAATCAGCCCAAAAAGGCTAATAAAATTACAATTTCAGAGTTGGAAACCACTCCTCTAGTGTTAGATAGCCAGTACAATGCTCACCACTCCCACTGGTAAGCAGTAGGACTTCCCTCTACCACAGCAAGGTCTGGATAGCTATGAACACAGAAAATAAAGTCCCGAGACAAGCAAAGCCTGGGGTCTGGACTATACTGGCTAGGAAAGGTGAGAAACAAGCAAACAAGATAGTATTTTTTTTGGTTAAAGCAGGCTAAACAATGCAATAATACAGTAAATAAACGCAGAAAAGGCTAACACACTTGAGTGTGTAGTCCTAAACAGTAAATGCAATTAAAACTCTACAAAATTAGCAATTTAAAACTTTTTAAATTAAGCAAGGCAAGTGCACAACTGAAAAACTATTTAAGAGGCAGTAATACAGTAGAATAAGTAGTTAGTCTATATATATATCATTCTTATTGAAGGTAGGATGCTGCTTAGGACTAGGATCATACCTGCCTGGAGCACATATTCTGAGAGCTCAATCATGTCTCTCTTCATATAGTCCAGGGAGGTATGTCTCAAGTCATTCACACCAACATGGACAATGACAGAGTCATACTTGTACCTGTTGTGGACAGACTTAAGTGCAGGCATAATGTGGCAGATTCTAGGGCCTGACAAACAGCTGACTGTGACCTTCTCTTTGTTGAACCTGGTGAGAAGAACATCAGTGTGTCTCACTATCGAATCGCCAAAGACTTGTATGTTTGGTTTATTTTTATGCCTTATGGGGTGTGTTGGTTTATTGTTATGCCTAATGGGCTGTGTTTGTGAGACATTGGTATGTTGACTACTGTGTGTGATGTGACTGGTGTTGTGTGTCTAATGTTTGTGAGTGTGTTTTGGGGATCTCTGTTGTATAGGTAAGTTTCTGTTGAGGACCACTGCATAGGTGGTTATGTGACTCTGTGATGTGGGTGGTGTGGTGTTTGTGCTGGCAAGCTCCTCTTTGTCAGGAGTACTGACTGTGGTGTAAGAGAGCTTGGATTCCATCTTACTGATGTAGATGCATCTCTCACAAGAGAATTATGTGCTAGGACAAGGGAACTGTCTGTGAACATGAGGCAGTTGCTACACTAACTCAGTATGTCCATGTCGACCAGGTTGGCAGGGGAAACTGATGGGAATTGTCCAGATATAGCACTCTGAATACTTGGGGACTTATGGAGAGCAGAGTTTGATAAGGGACTGTCCACAAAAAAAAAAAATAAATGTAAAATAATTGGCCTGAAGCACAAGTGCTAAAACCAAAACTAAGATGCTTTGAATAGCATGCATATTTAATCAGGCTACCAACAGGCAGTAATAAGTGCAGAATAAGAGCACTTGAACACTTAAGAGCACACAGAACAGCAAACTAAGGCAATAAAGCAGGCAGAGGACAGTTACAGTAAGAGCAGCTGAATAAAGTATAAATATATTTTTTTAGTGGAGAGGGAGGGAACAGAGCAAGATTAAGAGACTACAGGGGCTGTCCTTCCCAAATGTTCTCTCTATACAGATTGGACAGAGCTGAAGAAATTAGAATGTTAGGAAATCAAATTATAATCACACACTACTCAGCTCAGTGAGCAAATGAGATGGGCCCAGGAGGAGAGCCCAAACACAAATTTACAGCACGGGTGGGCAATTCCAAAGCCACCAAGATTAACACCACCACAACAGGGAAGAAGGGTGGGAAACTAACTGCAGAGAGACAGAAAGACCACAAGATTCAATTAATATTTAATGAAACAAATAAATAAAATGCAGTACTATCTGAAACAATGCAAGTGCCAAAAAAGTGTACTTAAATCAGCTTGCACAGCAAGATGATTGCAGGTAGATTGCAGCCAGCCAAACAGCTCAGATACTGAGGAGAAATAAATACACAGAGATGTGACTAACACTTACAAGGCAAAGAAAACCCCCCTAGGCTAAGAGTTAAACACCGAATTTCAAAGTGAAACAAAACCAGAATGAGTCCAGTGCCTACACTGACCGGAATAATCAATTAATATTCAAATAAACAGATAAATAAAATACAGTACTATCTGAAACAATGCAAGTGCCAAAAAAAAGAGAACTTACTATTTTACATTCCAAAATGACATTTATCTCCAGAAGCGTGGTGTAGCCATGGGCTCACCTTGCAGTGGGAGTTTCGCAAACACTGTCATGGTTTATTGGGAGAAACAATTTGTATTCAACAATGCTTTTCATGACAAATATCATGTACTATACACGTTTCCTTGATGATATTTTTATTCTGTTTCGAGGTGATGAAGATTTAGCAAAAAAGTTTGTGGAGTATTTAAACAGCTCGACTGAATTTCTTAAATTTACATTTAACTTTCAATTGTCTTGTATTGATTACTTGGATGTTAGACTTTCTAAAGACATTGTAACTGATAGATATGTTTCAAAGATATTCAGAAAAGACATGTATTGCAACTCATTTTTACACTTTACTAGTTCTCATCCACTGTCACAGAAGCGTTCAATAATAAAAGGTCAACTAATTAGGGCCACCAGAATGGTATCACTTGACACTGAATTTTTAGAAGAATGTAAATTACTTAGTGAAATGTTTCCATTGAACTTCATTGAGATTATTATAAATGAAGTTCTTTCAAAAAGACATAACGGGATAATTAAACCGATTTTAAATAGAAGACCAGTTATAAGTGAACTTGGTGTAGCAACAGTTAGTGAAAATCTGTTGGCCTTAAATTGTGATGAGGCAACTAGTAATAGCTTGATTAATGTGTATGAATGCAGCTTTATTACAACATTCAGTATGGACAGTGCAATTATAAGAACTATCTTGTACAAAAATTGGGAACTAATTAAACACGACAAAATATTGTCAGAAAAGCTAGGTAGTGTTCCAAAAATTGTCTTTAGAAGAGGAATGAATTTGAAAACTTTGCTCGAGACAAATAACAATGTTGGTGTCCATAGATTTGCTGGTATGTCTATTTGCGGTTGTTGTAGTATGTGTACGTTTATAGCTACAGGTAGAACATTCATTATTAATGAGAGAAAGTATGAATTAAAGCACAAACTGCACTGCAATTCAAAATTGGTTGTGTATACCACTACGTGTACATCTTGCAGAGCATTTTATGTAGGGAAAACGGAGCGAAGACTCCGAGACAGAATCTATGAACACATTTATGCAATAGGAACAAACAAAACTGACAACGCACTCACCAAACATAGTATGTTGAACAAAGGACACAAATTTACTTTTAGGGCAATAGATCAAATTCAGTGTGACATTCGAGGCGGCCCTTTAAATTTGTTGTTAGAAGAACGTGAACTTGCATGGCAAATTAGATGAAACGCTTTTGTTGAACCTGGCTTAAATGAGTTTTGCAACATTAGGTGTCAACAAAAATTAAAAGGTTTGTGTAGATAGAAATTAACATTATTTATATATTATTATTATTTATGTGTTTTATTATTTGTTTAAGTGAAATTACTGCTATATAACTGTACAGTAGTGGAGGTATTGTACATATTTACTAGCTTAAGAAGCGGTACGTTGACTTCTTGTTTTTAGATGATTTTTGTACAAGCACTATTTTAAATACCTTTAAGAGGTTGATCATGTGATTCTTTTTCATTATTTAAATAGGAGCTTGTTTTTTTGAAATGTAATCTGAAGAAGTTGTCTTATTGAAGGCGACGAAAAGCGCTTCATTAAACTGTTGAATATTATCAGTGTTTGAGCCTGATTCACGGAGCTTCTTTGTTTTTGTGGAGAAGTGAAACAACAACCCCGAGTGAAACCAGTGGCTACACTTCTATTTTATTTTATGTTTTATTTTTACTTTTATTTTTTTATTTTACATTTGTTGACCAGGCTAGTCTAACTGGATACATGTCCATTTTCAGTAGAGGCCCGGGGAGATAAGCTCCAAGATAGAACAATGAAATTAACACAATAACAAATAAGGAAACATTAAACAAAAAAAAAATCCTATTTACAATACATATTACAGGTTATCACAGTAAATTTAGCAGTGCAGAATACAGGCATAACATAGCATGCTAGTACAATCCAGATATTCTAGAGGTAGATAGTATAATGGTTAATAAGGAAGGACTTATAGTTAATGAGTAGAAGCGGTAGGAAGAGCAAAGTATTAAGAGACACATAAACTAGTCAGGTTTAGTACAGAGGCATAACCAGTGTGTTCTGAGGAACACTTTCAATTTGTTTTTGAAGCAGGATAGTGAGAGGAGTGTGGAGAGTTCATTGGAGAGGAGATTCCAGGCTTTTCCAACAATATTAGAAAAAAGGGAGTCTACAGCCTTATTGTTTGGTTTAGTGGTATGTACTAGAAGTCTCTGAGAAGACCTTAAGGTTTTCAAGTTTTTATAGGGAGTGATGAGTGTGGATAGAATAGGAGTTTTGGAAGGTTTGTAAAGAGTGTTGTGGGCTATAGATAGTTGATGGAATTTAATCAGATTTTGTAGTTCAAGCCATCCCAGATGCTTTAAATTAATGCAATAATGGATTCTAAATGGGTTGCCTGTAGCAAATCTGGCAATGTTATTGTAGGACATTTCCAATTTGCTAAGATTATTTTCAGATAGGTTAGTAAAAATGGGTGAGGCATAAAGAAAAGAAGAGATTAGATGAGTGTGTGCTATAGTGGTTTCAGCTGAAGCTAAGAGGAAGGATTTTATCCTACAGAGAGAGCCTAGTTTTTGTTGACAGTTTTTATAGTATGATAAAAACAGACGCCGCTGAGCAAAACAATGGAGGATAACAATCACATAAGAGTCACAAGTAACTCCTAGATCCAATGGCCAATGAAGTAAATAATCCAAGTGCAGGCGAAGTATGTAAAAAAAGCAGGTTTATTTATAAAAAGAGGTGAGCGCTTTCGCATTAGCTTCTTCAGACCTAAACAACTAAACCATCTATTAACACTAGTTTAAAAAGCCAAAATGGCGCCAAAATCCTGTCCATTACTTATATAAATTGTGGCCATTAAGGTCCCTTCGAACCTTTATATATGTATAGATGTTCTATGAATGTTTTAAAAGTTGTGACAAACCCCCCCCCTTTGTCACACACACTCTTTAGTTATTTATTTCAATGATGGATATGAACATGAATAGTTTTATTTCGAAATGCTGTTCCGTTTTACAGTGGTGTATAGGCACTTTTATATGATATTTTTTATATGATATTTTTAATGAGCTATGTGTCTTTAAGTAATGGACAGGATTTTGGCGCCATTTTGGCTTTTTAAACTAGTGTTAATAGATGGTTTAGTTGTTTAGGTCTGAAGAAGCTAATGCGAAAGCGCTCACCTCTTTTTATAAATAAACCTGCTTTTTTTACATACTTCGCCTGCACTTGGATTATTTACTTCATTGGCCATTGGATCTAGGAGTTACTTGTGACTCTTATGTGATTGTTATCCTCCATTGTTTTGCTCAGTGGCGTCTGTTTTTATCTTATTTATCCTTGAGCCTGGTGTTCCGTTGAGCATTCACTCTACTGGTTCTCTTGATTTATTACAGTTTTTATAGTATTGTTAATATGAATATCAAAGTTCAGATTGTTGTCAATGGTGATACCCAATAGTTTGGCAGTTGATTCAGGGGATATAATAGTTTTATTGGTAGAGTTAACTGAGAAATCCAGAGGGGGGGGGGGACTTCTTAGTAGGAGAGAAGAGGAGGAGTTTAGTCTTTTTGTGGTTTAGGAGAAGGCATCTATGTGTGAACCATTGCGCAACTGTGTTAAATACTTGGGTAAGAGAGAGAAGTTCAGAAGAGGAGGGGGCTGAGCATATCAGTGTGGAGTCATCTGCATATTGTATACATGTGGCTTGGGGGATGGCAAGGTGAAAGTCATTAAATATGGAAAAAAGTAGAGGTCCTAGGATGGACCCTTGAGGGACACCAAGGTTGACGGGCAGGTGAGTTGAGAGAGACTTGTGCCATAGTATGGCCTGTTGTCTTTTATCAAGGTAGGACTGGAACCACTTTATAGAAGATGTATCTAGTGACAGGGATTTCAGTATTTTGATGAGAATTTGGTGATTTACCATGTCAAAAGCTTTAGACAGGTCAATAAATAGTGCTGAAGACAGCTTGTTTAGATTGCGGTTTTTGTTGATACAATCTGTGAAGGAAAGAAGGCCAGTAGTAGTGCTATGTGACGGTTTGAAACCATGTTGACAGTTGGATAGTAAGTTATTTTGTGTTAGATGGTCAAGTAATTGTCTATGAATGCATTTCTCCATGATCTTTGCCAAAGGAGAGAGGAGGGCAATGGGGCAGTAGTTGGAGAGTTCAGTGGATTGTCCTCCTTTATGGAGGGGGATAATATGGGAAATTTTCCATAAACTGGGGATATGACTTTCAGTAATAGTTCTATTGATCAGGATAGAAATGGGATAAGCAATAGCTTTGGTGGATTGTTGCAGGAATTCAGCAGGTAGTCTGCTGAGGGTGAGCATGGTTTTAGTTTCTGTAGAAGGGTTTGGATATATGTTGTTGGGACAGGTTGAATATGAAAAGTAGGGGGTGAGGTTGATTTATAGGAAGGTAGAGTGAAGTTGTTTGGTGATAGTTGACTAGCTAGTGTTTGTATAGCATCAGTAAAGAAGGTATTAAAAGCATTAGCTGTATTCATTGGTTTTTTGTGGTCAGTGTTTTGAGGGTTTGGAGTAGTGGATTGCCCTGGATGGAGTAGTTGGTTAATGCTAGTCCAAAATTTTTGCGGCTTGTTTTGATTGGCTTGTTGGGATTGCAGGTAGTAGTTTCTTTTATCAGATATTATAGCTTTCGTGGTTTCATTTCTTAGCTGTCTAAATGTTAGTTGGTCTATAGGGCTTTTTGTCTTCCTCCATTTTGCCCAAAGTTTGTTTCTAAGATTTATTTTATGTTTGGTTTCTTTTGAAAGCCATGGAGCAGATTTGGTTTTAATTCTAATTAATCTGGTTGGGGCATGGTGGTTGAGAATGGCAAGGAAGTTGGAGTTAAAGTAACTAACGGCTTCATCTAAAGGGAGGTTTTGTAAGGGGGACCAGTTGCACACTCTTAGTTCCATCTGGAAAATATCAGGGTTAAAGTACTTTTTAGATCTGATGTTTTTGACAGATGTTGGAATGGGAAAGTTGATTTTATGTCTGATGATATAGGTAAGAGAGTGGTCACTTAAATCACCAGGGAGGGTTCCTGAGTCATAAATGTGAGGATGATGGTTTATGAGAATCCAGTCTAATAAGCTTGATTTCTTGTTAGATTTATTTATCCTGGTAGGGGAGGTAATGGTTTAGGAATACCCATATAGGTTAATATGGTTTGTGAGGAGGCTGCTGCAGAAGCAGGTCCAGTCAATGTTTGTGTCACCTAGGATTATGGTTTCTTGAGGCAGGTTTTGGGAAAGACAGCAAAGTATGTTTTCCATGGTGGCAGTGTTGTTACCAGGAGGTAGATATATACAGATAATATAGATGGATTTGGAATTGTTAAGATGAAGTTTGGAGATAAGAATTTCTGCATTGGAGTCTAAAGGTGGTTTACAGTTATGAGTGGTTAATTGTAAGCTTGATTTATATAGGATAGCAACCCCTCCACATTTCTTGGCTATTCGGTCTAGTCTCAGGATATTATATCCAGGTGGGATGATTTTATTGTCTTTGGTTACAGGTTTTAACCAAGTTTCTGTTAAGCAGAGAATATCAAAGGGATAGATTTCAGTTAGAGCTTGGAGTTGAGTTACTTTATTGTTTATGTTACGTATATTAAAATGAGCAATTAAAAGGGAGTTTGATGGTTTAGAGAGGGCTTGAGTAGGTGATTCTTTGAGGTTGAGGAGAGAGGTAGGAGTTGTTAGAGGGCCTGGTTAGGGTGGATGTCACCTTCCTTTAAAGAGAGTAGTAGGCTTAGATAGTTTTGGTTGGGGAATCTGCTGTATAGAGATAAACCTTTCCTGGGGTTTAGATTGTTGTATTTTCTGTGTAGTGTTCTATGGCATTTAGGAAGTATGTAGTTAGAAGAGGATGTTATAGTAGCATAAATAAAATGGAAAGGGGAGTTTGGATAGTTGGTTTCTTTCTTGGGGCAGTTTAGGTATGAGGCTAGTGGGTTTTCAAAGGAGGTGAATAGATGGGTGAGGATTAAAGGAGGTAGTAGTGAGAGTGTGAATAAGAGTGGGATAAAAGATGGGATGGGTTGTTTATTCATTATATGAATAAATATAGATTCATTGTAGGTAGAAGAAAGAAATTTACTGGGTGGAGATGAAAGAAGGGAGTAGGGTGTGGTGTGATAAGAGGAGAGTAGTGAGAGGTTAATATTATTGCAGTTGGGTAACTGGAGAGTGTTTAGAGAGTAAAGGTAGTGGGAAGAGTGTGTTTTAAGAAAAATGGTAAGAGCACGAGGTATGTTTAGAGGGTAATGGGAAGAGGAAGAGGTGTGGTTAGAGAGTAATGGGAAGAGGAAGGGGTGTGGTTAGAGAGTATAAAGTTAGGACCCTGGGGGTGGGTGGAAATTGGGGTAGGGAGAAGAGCAGAGTGAGCCCGCAGGTCGAACAGAGTGGGTAGAAAAAGATACTGAAGCAATTAATGAAAAACAATCAGCTAGGCTAAGTCTGGTGGTAGGTTGGAATAGAATAGGGGCTAGAAAGGTGTCTGTAGTCTGTAGATATGGAGGGGAAAGAAAAAAAAGAGAGAGGACTAGAAAGATGTCTGTGGACAGTAGAAATGAAGGAAAAAAACAAAGGAGAGGACTAAATAGCACTTCAGGGACTACTGAAGTTTAAGAAATTGAGGTAAGTAGTTGATTATGAGAAAAAGGGTAAGAGGCGATTATGCCTGGAATTAGGGTGCCATATATTGGACAGTTCAAGTATTGCAGGCTTGTTTGAGAGGGAGTAAAATTGGTAGACTGCAGTAGTAAAGTGAGAAAAAACAAGGGGGGTATCTATGCAGGTAGGAGGAGTGAGATAGTGAAGTTAAAGAAGAAGGGGGAGCAGAGGCTGCTGGCTGTCCTAGCTCAGGACTGGCTGTAACATTTATGTTAGTGGTAGAGTCAATAGAAAGTCTTTCTTGTTGTAATTATTCAGCAGACATACGTTACTGATTTCCCTGAAAGAGGGATTGTAGGATTGTTATGCAATGGGGTGACCCGCCGATATTTGGAGAGGGTTCTCTAGCTTCCTGCTGACTAGCACTGGAAGCCCAGGATGAGTAGAGTAATTTACTGCTTTCCTTGAAAGAGGGATTGTAGGATTGTTATGCAATGAGGTGACCCGCCAATATTTGGAGAGGGTTCTTTAGCTTCCTGCTGACTAGCACTGGAAGCCCAGGATGAGTAGAGTAATTTACTGCTTTCCTTGAAAGAGGGATTGTAGGATTGTTATGGAATGAGAGGGTTCTTTAGCTTCCTGCTGACTAGCACTGGAAGCCCAGGATGAGTAGAGTAATTTACTGGTTTCCTTGAAAGAGGGATTGTAGGATTGTTATGCAACGAGGTGACCCACCGATTCTTGGAGAGGGTTCATTAGCTTCCTGATGACTAGCACTGGAAGCCCAGGATGAGTAGAGTAATTTACTGGTTTCCTTGAAAGAAGGATTATAGGATTGTTATGCAATGAGGTGACCCGCCGATATTTGGAGAGGGTTCTTTAGCTTCCTGCTGACTAGCACTGGAAGCCCAGGATGAGTAGAGTAATTTACTGGTTTCCTTGAAAGAGGGATTGTAGGATTGTTATGTAATGAGGTGACCCACCGATATTTGGAGAGGGTTCTTTAGGTTCCTGCTGACTAGCACTGGAAGCCCAGGATGAGTAGAGTAATTTACTGATTTCCTTGAAAGAGGGATTGTAGGACTGTTATGCAATGAGGTGACCCACCGATATTTGGAGAGGGTTCTTTAGCTTCCTGCTGACTAGCACTGGAAGCCCAGAATGAGTAGAGTAACACAGAGGTAGATGCTGGGCAAGGAGCAGACAGCAGCCAGGGCTTATCCCAAGTCCTAAAAAGCTAGCGAAACAATGCTTCGAAACACAAAGAGCCTCTCCAACCAAGTAGTTCCTTAACGCAATTTTTATTTATTTTTACAAAGCACTAGCAGCGTTTTCGCTACTCTAACAAGGTAGCTTCTTCAGAGGAAGTTATACAAGAACTGGCGCCACACTCTTGTGTGAATAAATACTAACAGTGTGGTTACATCACTTCCTGAAAAACATTTTTTAGATAGCAGTAAAAACCATAAACAGCAAGCTGCCAGAAAGAAGTATAAAGTGCCTAGTTTTTATGTACTAACGCTTAACAACTGCTCATTAGTACAAATCAATGATACATACCAAATAAATCAGTTGAACCAGTTATTGTATTCATTACATCAAAGCAGTTACTATAAATTAGTTAGTAATGAATGAAAAAGTAAGATTAGTATTAAAAACTAATTTTAAAAAATATATATATGTGTATTTTATACTAACTTTTCAAGTGGTTCCAATCTAACAACCCCTTATCAAACTTCATAAAATCTACTAAAAAACATATGTCATATTTACATTGTAAAAAATGTATATGTGTACTCTCATAACTACAGAAAAGTGTGTACTCCAGAGAAAACCTTCACTGAGATTAATGAAGGTGTATTCAATTTACAAGGTCTTATTTTCGAAGCATTGTTTCGCTAGTTTGTTTTTTCTTCAGCTGTTATAAAGTCCTAAAAAGCTAGTAAGCTAACTGCAGAGAAACAGAGAGACCACAACATTCAATTAATATTCAATAAAACAAATAAATAAAATGCAGTATTATCTGAAACAATACAAGTGACAAAAAAGGTTACTTAAATCAGCTTGTGTATCCACTTGACTGCAGGTAGATCACAGACAGCCAAGCAGCTCAGATATTGAGCAGAAATAAATGCACAGAGATGTGACTAACACTTATAAGGCAAAGATAAACCCCCCTAGGCTAAGAGTTAAACACAGAATTTCAAAGAAGTGAAACAACAACCCCCAGTGAAACCAGAAGCTACACTTCAGCAAACAAACTGCAGAGAAACAGAGACCACAATATTCAATTAATACTCAATGAAACAAATAAATAAAATGCAGTACTATCTAGAACAATGCAAGTGCCAAAAAAGTGTACTTAAATCAGCTTGTACATCCAGTTTATTGCAGATAGACCGCAGCCAGCCAAACTGGTCAGATACTGAGTAGAAATAAATGTACAGAGGTATGAGTAACACTAATATGGCAAAGAGAAAACTCCCAGGCTAAGAGTTAAACAGAGAATTTCAAAGAATTGAAACAACAACCCCCAATGAAACCAGTGGCTATATTTCTAGCAAGCTAAATGCAGAAAAAACAAATATTCAATTAATATTCAATGAAACAAATAAATAAATTGCAGTACTATTGAAACAATGCAAGTGCCGAAAAAGTGTACTTAAATCAGCTTGTATATCCAGTTGATTACAGGTAGATCACAGCCAGCCAAAGAGCTCAGATACTGAGCAGAAATAAATACACAGAGACATGACTAACACTTAAAGGACAATGAAAACCCCCCTGGGCTAAGAGTTAAACACAGAATTTCAAAAAAGTTAAACAACAACCCCAAATGAAACTAGTGGCTTCACTTCTAGCAAGCTAACTGTGCAGAGACACAGAGACCACAATATTCAATTAATTAATATTCAATGAAAGAAAGAAATAAAATTGAGTACAATCTGAAAAAATACAAGTGCTGAAAAAAGTGTAGTTAAATCAGCTTGTACATCCAGCTGATTGCAGGTAGATTGCAGCCAGCCAAACAGCTCAGAAATTTAGCAGAAATAAACACAGAGATGTGACTAGCACTTATAAGCAAAGATAAAACCCCTAGGCTAAGAGTTAAACACAGAATTTCAAACAGGTGAAAACAACACCCAGTGAAACCAGAAGCTACACTTCCAGCAAGCAAACTTCAGAGAAATAGAGACCACAATATTCAATTAATATTCAATTAAACAAATAAATAAAATGCAGTACTATCTGAAACAATTCAAGTGCCAAAAAAGTGCCCTTAAATCAGCTTGTGCATCCAATTTATTGCAGGTAGACTGCAGCCAGCCAAACAGCTCAGATATTGAGTAGAAATAAATACACAGAGATAGGGGGCAAATAGAACCCCCCCTGGCTAAAAGTTAAACAGAGAATTTCAAAGAATTGAAACAACAACCTCCAGTGAAACCAGTGGCTACATTTCTACCAAGCTAACTGCAGAGAAACCAAAATATTAAAGTAATATTCAATGAAAGAAAGAAATAAAATGCAGTACAATTTGAAACAATGCAAATGACAAAAAAGTGTACTTAAATCAGATTGTACATCCAGTTGATTGCAGGTAGACCACAGCCAAAGAATTCAGATATTGAGCAGAAGTAAATACACAGAAATGTAACTACCTATTATAAGTCAAAGCGAAAACCCTAGACTAAGAGTTAAACACAGAATTTCAAAAAAGTTAAACAACCACAAATTAACCCAGTGGCTTCACTTCTAGCAAGCTAACTGCACAGAGCTACAGGGACCACAATATTCAATTAATTAAAATTCAAGGAAAAAATAAATAAAATGCAGTACTATCTGAAACAATGCAAGTGCTGTAAAAAGTGTAGTTAAATCAGCTTGTATGTCCAGTTGACTGCAGGTAGATCACAGCGAGGCAAACAGCTCAGATAGTTAGCAGAAATAAATACACAGAGTTGTGACTAACACTTATAAGGCAAAGATAAAACCCCTAGGCAAAGAGTAAAACACAGAATTTCAAAGAAGTGAAACAACAACCCGCAGTGAAACCAGGAGCTACATTTCCAGACAGCAAATTGCACAGAAACAGAGACCACAATATTCAATTAATATTCAATGAAACAAATAAATAAAATGCAGTACTATCTGAAACAATGCAAGTACCAAAACATGTACTTAAATTAGCTTGTACATCCATTTTAATGCAGTTAGACCACAGCCAGCCAAACAGCTCAGATACTGAGTAGAAATAAATACACAGAGATATGAGTAACACTAATATGGCAATGAGAAACCCCCCAGGCTAAGAGTTAAACAGAGAATATCAAAGAATTGAAACAACTCCCAATGAAACCAGTGGCTGCATTTCAAGCCAGCTAAATGCAGAAAAATGAAAATATTCAATTAATATTCAATGAAACAAATAAATAAAATGCAGTACTATTTGAAACAATGCAAGTGCCAAAAAAGTGTACTTAAATCAGCTTGTACGTCCAGTTCATTGCAGGTAGATCACAGCCAGCCAAACAGCTCAGATACTGAGCAGAAATAACTACACAGAGATGTGACTACCACTTATAGGGCAAAGAGAAAACCCTAGGCTAAGAAGTAAACACAGAATTTTAAAAAAAGTTGAAAATCAACCACAGATGAAACCAATGGCTTCACTTCTAGCAAGCTCACTGCACAGAGATACAGAGACCACACTATTCAATTAATTAATATTCAAGGAAACAAATAAATAAAATGCAGTACTATCTGAAACAATACAAGTACTGAAAAAAAGTGTAGTTAAATCAGCTTGTACATCCAGTTGATTGCAGGTAGATTGCAGCCAGCTAAACAGCTCAGATAGTTAGCAGAAATAAATACAGAGAGATGTGACTAACACTTATAAGGCAAGGAGAACCCCCCTAGGCTAAGAGTTAAACACAGAATTCAAGGAAGTGAAACAACAACCCCGAGTGAAACCAATGGCTATATTTTATAGCAAGTTAACTGAAGACAGACCACACTATTCCATTAATATTCAATGAAATAAACAAAAAAGGCAGTACTATATGAAACAATGCAAGTGTATAAAAAGTGAACTTAAATCAGCTTATACATCCCGTTGATTGCAGGAAGATCTCAGCAAGCCAAATAGCTCAGATATTGAGCAGAAGTAAATATGCAGAGATGTGACTAACACCTATAAGGCAAAGAGAAAACACCCTAGGTAAAGAGTTAAACACAGAATTTTAAAGAAGTGAAACAATCCCCCAGTGAAAACAGCAGCTACACTTCTAGCAAGCAATCTGCAGAGACAGAAACCACAATATTCAAATAATATTCAATGAAACAAATAAATAAAATGCAGTACTACCTGAAACAATGCAAGTGCTGAAAAAAGTGTAGTTAAATCAGCTTGTACATCCAGTAATTTGCAGGTAGATCACAGCCAGCCAAACAGATCAGATATTTAGAAGAAGTAAATACGCAGAGGTGTGACTAATGCTTATAAGGCAAAGAGAAACCCACTAGGCTAAGAGCCAAACAAATAATTTCAAAGAAATGCAAAACAACCACCAAAGAAACCAGTGGCTACACGTATCGCAAGCTAACTGCAGAGAAACAGACATACCAGAATATTCCATTAATATTCAGTGAAACAAATAAATGCAATGTATGACTATCTAAAACAATTCAAGTGGGAAAAAGTATACTTAAATCAGCTTCTATGCCACTTGATTGCAGGTAGAGTGTAGTTAGCCAAATAGCTCAGATACTAAGCAGAAATAAATACATAGATACCTGACTATTATAAGGGAAAGAGAAATGCCCAAAGCTAAGAGTTAAACACAGAACTTCAAAGAAGTGAAATCAGTTTCTACACTTCTAGAAAGCTAACTGCAGAGAAACAGAAAGACCACAATATTCAATTAATATTCAATGAAACAAATAAATAAAATCCAGTATTATCTGAAACAATGTAAGTGCCAAAAAGTGTACTTAAATCGGCTTGTATATCCACCTGATTGCAGGCAGACTGCAGAAAGCAAAACAGCTCAGATATTGAGCAGAAATAAATACACAGAGATATGACTAACACTTATATGGCAAAGAGAAACCCCCTAGGCAAAGAAGCACATAATTTCAAAGAAGGGAAACAACAACCCCAAGTGAAACCAGTGGCTACATTTCTAGCAAGATAACTGCAGACAGACCACAATATTCAATTAATATTCAATGAAATGAATAAATAAAATGCAGTGCTATCTAAAACAATAAAAGTGCCAAAAAAGTGATCTTAAATCAGCCTGTATGTCCAGTAAATTGCAGGTAGATCACAGCCAGCCAAACAGATCAGATATTTAGCAGAAATAAATACACAGAGATGTGACTAACAATTGTAAGGCAAAGAACCCCCCCCCAAGCTAAGCGACAAACATAGAATTTCAAAGAGGTGAAACAACAACCACCAAAGAAACCAGTGGCTACCCTTCTCACAAGCTAACTGCAGAGAGACAGAGAGACCACAATATTCAATTGCCATTCAATTGAATAAATAAATAAAATGGAGGATTATCTGAAACAATGCAAGTGGCAAAAAAGTTTACTTAAATCAGCTTGTACACTAGCTGATTGCAGGAAGATCGCAGCTAGCCAAATATATCAGATACTGAGCCGAAATAAAAACATGGAGACGTGAGTAACACTTATAAAGCAAAGAGAACCCCCCTAGGCTAAGAGTTAAACACAGAATTTCAAAGACCTGAAACAATCCCCAATGAAACCAATGGCTACATTTTTTAGCAAGCTAACTGCAGAGAGAAAACAATATTCAAATAATATTCAATGAAACAAATAAATAAAATGCAGGACTATCTGAAAAAATGCAAGTGCCAAAAAATTGTACTTAAATCAGCTTGCACATCTAGTTGATTGGAGGTAGATTACAGCCAGAAAACACCCTAGGCTAAGAGTTACACACATAATTTTAAAGAAGTGAAACAATCCCCCAGTGAAACCAGCAGCTACAATTCTAGCAAACAAACTGCAGAGAGACAGATACCACAATATTCAAATACTATTCAATGAAACAAATAAATAAAATGCAGTACTACCTGAAACAATGCAAGTGCTGAAAAAAGTGTAGTTAAATCAGCTTGTACGTCCAGTAGATACAGGTAGTTCACAGCCAGCCAAACAGATCAGACGTTTAGCAGAAATAAATACACAGAGATGTGACTAACACATATAAGGCAAAGAGAAACTCACTTGGCTAAGAGCCAAAGAGTTTCAAAAAAATTAAAAAACAGCCCCCAAAGAAGCCAGTGGCTACACTTCTCACAAGCTAACTTCAGAGAGACAGACAGACCAGAATATTGAATTAATATTCAGTGAAACAAATAAATAAAATACAGGACTATCTAAAACAATGTAAGTGCCAAAAAGTGTACTTAGATCAGCTTATATGCCACTTGATTGCAGGTAGAGTGCAGCTAGCCAAGTAACTCAGATTCTGAGCAGAAATAAATACACAGAGATGTGACTAACATTTATAATGAAATGAAAAATGCCCTAGGCTAAGAGTTATACACAGAATTTCAATGAAGTGAAACAACAACCCAGAGTGAAACCAGTGGCTACACTTCTATCAAGCTAACTGCAGAGAAACAGAGAAACATTCAATTAATATTCAATGACACAAATAAATAAAACGCAATATTATCTGAAACAATGAATGCGCCAAAAAGTGTACTTAAATCAGCTTGTATATCAACTTGATTGAAGGCTGATTGCAACCAACAAAACAGCTCAGATGTTGAGTAGAAATAAATACACAGAGATGTGATTAACACTTATCTTGGCAAGATAAAACCCATAAGCTAAAAGTTAAACACAGAATTTCAAAGAATTGAAACAACCACCCCCAGTAAAACCAGTAGCTTCACTTCCAGGAAGTAAACTGCAGAGAGGTAGAGACCACATTATTCAATTAATATTCAACTAAACCAATAAATATAATGCAGTACTATCTGAAACAATGCAAGTGCCAAAAAGTGTACTTAAATCAGCTTGTATATCCAGCTTATTGCAGGTAGGCAAACAGCTCAAATATTGAGTAGAAATAAATACACAGACATGTGAGTAACACTAATAAGGCAAAGAGAAACCCTCTAGGCTAAGACCTAAACACAGAATTTCAAAGAATTAAACAACAACCTCCAATGAAACCAGTGGGTGCATTTCCAGCAAGCTAACTGCAGAGAGACAACAATATTTAAATAATATTCAATGAAATGAATAAATAAAATGCAGGACTATCTGAAACAATACTAGTGCCGAAAAATGTGTACTTAAATCAGCTTGTACATCCAGTTCATTGGAGGTAGATTGGAGCCAGCCAAAAAACTCACTGAGCCAAAGTAAATACACACAGATGTGAGTACCACTCATAAGGCAAAGAGAAACCCCTTAGGTTAAGAGTCAAACACAAAATTTCAAAACAGTGAAATAATCCCCAATGAAACCAGTGGCTACACTTCTAGCAAGCTAACAGCAGAGAGACAGACCAACCACAATATTCAATTAATATTCAGTGAAACAAATACATAAAATGAAGGACTATCTAAAACACTGCAAGTGGCAAAAAAGTGTACTTAAATCTATTTGTACGCTACTTGATTGCAGGGAGAGTGCAGCTAGCCAAATAGCTCAATTACTGAGCAGAAATAAATACACAGAGATCTGACTAACACTTATACGGGAAAGAGAAATGCCCTAGGCTTAGAGTTAAATACAGAATTTCAAGGAAGTGAAACAACAATACCGATTGAAACCAGTGGCTACACTTCTAGCAAGATAACTGCAGAGAAACAGAGAGACCAGAATTTTCAATTAATATTCAATGAACCAAATGAATAAAATCCAGTATTATCTGAAACAATGCAAGTGCCAAAAAAGTAGACTTAAATTAGCCTGTATATCTACCTGATTGCAGGCAGATTGCAGCCAGAAAAACAGCTCAGATATTGAGCAGAAGTAAATACACAGAGATATGAC
Organism: Protopterus annectens; assembly: GCF_019279795.1. Classification (NCBI taxonomy): domain Eukaryota; kingdom Metazoa; phylum Chordata; order Ceratodontiformes; family Protopteridae; genus Protopterus; species Protopterus annectens. The sequence goes on from NC_056745.1 coordinate 564,946,235, forward strand.
TAACACTTATATGGCAAAGAGAAACCCCCTAGGCAAGAGGGAAGCACAGAATTTCAAGGAAGTGAAACACCAACCCCAAATGATACCAGTGGCTAAATTTCTAGCAAGCTAACTGCAGAGAGACCACAATATTCAATTAATATTCAATGAAATAAATTAATAAAATGTAGTACTATCTGAAACAAAGCAAGTGCCAAAAAAAGTGATCTTAAATCAGCCTGTACGTCCAGTAGATTGGAGGTAGATCACAGTCAGCCAAACAGATTAGATATTTAGCAGAAATAGATACACAGAGATCTGACTAACACTTATAAGGCAAAGAAACCCCTCTAGGCTAAGAGCCAAATATAGAATTTCAAAGAATTGAAACAACAACCCCCAATGAAACCAGTGGCTACATTTCTACCAAGCTAACTGCAGAGAAACTAAATATTCAATTAATATTCAATGAAACAAATGAATAAAAGGCAGTACTATCTGAAGCAATGCAAGTGCCGAAAAAGTGTACTTAAATCAGCATGTATGTCCAGTTGATTGCAGGTAGATCACAGCCAAGAGCTCAGATATTGAGCAGAAATAAATACGCAGAGAAGTGACTACCACTTATAGGGCAATGAGAAAACCCCTAGGCTAAGAGTTAACATAGAATTTCTAAAAAGTTAAACAACAACCACAAGTGAAACTGATGGCTTCATTTCTAGCAAGATAACTGCACAGAGATACAGAGACCAGAATATTCAATTCATTAATATTCAAGGAAACAAATAAATAAAATATAGCACTATCTGAAACAATATAAGTGCTGAAAGAAGTGTAGTTAAATCAGCTTGTGCATCCAGTTTATTGCAGGTAGATCTCAGCCAGCCAAACAGCTCAGATAGTCAGAAATAAATACAGAGAGATGTGACTAACACTTATAAGGCAAAGAGAAACCCCTAGGCTAAGAGTTAAACACAGAATTTCAAGGAAGCGAAACAACAGCCCCGAGTGAAACCAATGGCTATATTTCTAGGAAGTTAACTGCAGACAGACCAGAATATTCCATTAATATTCAATGAAACAAATAAAAAAGGCAGTACTTTCTGAAACAATGCAAGTGCCAAAAAATGAACTTAAATCAGCTTATACATCCCGTTGATTGCAGGAAGATCGCAGCAAGCCAAACAGGTCATATATTGAGCAGAAGTAAATACGCAGATGTGTGACTAGCACTTATACAGCAAAGAGAAAACACCCTAGGCTAAGAGTTAAACACAGAATTTTAACCCATTCACTCCGGAGCAGCTCAGAAAAAAGCTGCCTGCTTAATTCCACCATATGAACAACAGTGCAGCTTGACCTCATTTTCAGAAAATCAATTTGCAATATCATACAGAAAACAAATGTTCATAACTCTTTAACTATAAGAGCTAGACTAAAAATGTAAAAGCGAAAGTTGTCCAGCAGACACTGACAATTCCAACAGTGTAAATGTTGATAGCACATATCAAAGTCATTATTAGATATTTGGCAAGGAATGTTGATACTGTGCATATTTTTTAACTTTTTGCAAAAGCAAAGCACAATATCTTGGTCAATGTATCATGCAGACCCATATAATTTGAATTTAATTTGTTAGTATGAATGTCAGCTTTAAAATGACACATTAACCATTACTGTGTGATGCTACTTTCTTGAGATATTCACAGAAATATGATTAATATATTATTTCTCATAACTGATAAATAAACAAAGCATAATATCTCATCACCTGTAACAGACAGATCCTACATATCAGTGTAGTAGTTGTGCTTCTGAATGTCAGCTTCAAAATGATGCATAATTTGTGCGATCACCATGCTCCCTCA